>NW_016805362.1:1066605-1071727 GCF_001698545.2 Rhinopithecus bieti
AAAAAAAAAAAAAAAAAAAAAAAAAAAAATTAGCTGGGCATGGTGGCGGGTGCCTGTAGTCCCAACTACTCGGGAGGCCGAGGCAGGAGAATGGCATCAACCCGGGAGGTGGAGCTTGCAGTGAGCCGAGATCGTACCACTGCACTCCAGCCTGGACAACAGAGCGAGACACTGTCTCAAAGGAAAAAAAGACTCTTCCCCTCCCGTATCAAGTTCATTAAACCTATTTGTGAGCTTGACATTTAAAGAGAGGCTGTGTGCTGGTATGATGTTAGCAGTCACCAGGGTGGGACTGGTCACACAGGGGGGCCTGGGCGGAGGGTTGTGCCTGGATTTTTTATGGTGCCCCCCAACCTTGGATCTCTGAGACTTAGATGAGCAGCCCTGTGCCCATATCCTGCTGTACGGCTGTGTCTCTGTTTTGCAGAAGCAGATTTTATAGGTGTAGCTCTGATGATTGAAATATCACCCCAGGGAAGTGGCTACCTGCCAGAAATTCCAGCAAAATTATTTCACCTTAGTCCTTAAATCACTCCTGAGGCACCAAGACAAAGGTGCGGGTTGCCCGTGTGCTGTTGCTGTTGCCGCAGGTCAGGCCTGCATAGGTGCGCGTGGTCTGGGGCGGTCCCTGTGCTGTTACAGTCTCACCCATGGCTTGGCCCAGTGAGGGCAGAAAAGAACAACATTCCTAGTTCCTTCAGCTAAATCCCACTTTTTTTTAGGGAACATAAAAACCATGCCTAATGGTATGTAAGCACATATCTGTTGATTTCTTTTATGTAAAAAGGAAAAGACATTCCACAGGATCAGCTCAGTAGTAATTGATGCGATCTGAAAGAGTTACTGCATTAATATTTAGCTAATTCTTATGAATAGGCTATTGTGTTTACTTAAACAAATGACATGAGTGCAGACACCTGACAGCATGAGGTATGCTTTCCATTTAGGTCAGATTTGTAAACATCTTTGTGTAGTGACAAAGCTCATTATTTGTTTTGTGCTCTCAATGGTTTCTTTTTAGTGACTGTGGCTGTGGATGGATTTTTCTAAGTAGAAGCTTTTAAAATGAAAGATTATTGAAATTGTTTCAGTATATGCCAGGCCCTGAGAGTCTTGTGATGAATAGGAATCAAGTACTCCCTGGTGAACCTTCAAAAGAATAGGTGCGTTTATAGGCATTCAACACCCAAAGCCAAATGGCTACCCAGGTTGCAAATGCAACTGGATTCAAACGAAAGAATTCGGTCCCTGTTCCTTTTTTCTTCTCCTTCCTCTTCTTCCCTCCCAGCTTCCATAGTTTTGCCCCTCTTCCCACTGTTTTAGCATCATATGGATGCACCTAAATCCCATCACTTTGACACTTAGATAAGCACAGGGATAAAGATAGAGCATGCCCTGGTAAAGAAATCTCAGCCCTACCTTTGACAACAGGTTTCAAGAGCAAGCGTGAAGGCTAATTGGGGTAGGTGTTTGGATGCAATCATTTCAATTCCTAATTGTATCCTGAGAGTCTGGCTGCTAAGTGAAGGGGATCCTTATACCCCAGGGACTGTGCTCTACACCCATAGAATAGAGGAGACTTCTAAATATGCATCAGAGACAAAGTCCCTGCCTAGGGCCATTTTGCCTTGGGTTTGTGAAGTGTGTGTGCTGTTGTTCAGTCTAGCCTTCATCAGAAATAAGCACAGTTATGAATTAGCCTTCTAGAATGTTCAAGGTCCTGTTGGTGGCTGTTTCAGAGGAATACAGGGATATTGGTTACCACTTTGCTAAGACAGAAACATATATGTGAAAAGTTAAACTGCTGTACGGTAGAGGTTCTGGACAGGAAAAAAGGAGGACATGTGCCTTGACCCAGGCTGGCTTTCCCGGACTTTAGCCTTAAACATCAGAATGGTGGAAGGTACGGATTCCACCTCATGGAGAAGCTGCATCTTCCTAGCAGTGGAGAGTAGGGTTGAAGACAGTGGGCTCTGGCATCAGGCTGATGTAGTTCAAATCCTGGCTGCACCTCTTCCAAGCTTCATGGCTTTTGGCAGGTTACGTAACTTCTCTGTGCCTCAGTTTCCCCACTTGGAAGCCAAGATTATGATAGTGCCTTTCTCATTGAATTGGTGTGAAGATTAATGTGTTGACATGTAAAAACTCTTTGAGCAGTGCTTGGCAAAGCAGAGGCTTTCAGTCAGTAGTAGTCATTAGCCACTATTAGCAGGCATGAAGAATTTACAGTGGTATTCTGGCTTGAGGTTGTGGCTTTTATTTAGATAAAATACACTTTGCTTGGTGATTTAAAACTTTTTTCTTGAGTTTAAAAAGTCACTTGTATTGATGACTTTCAGGGATATTTGGAGGGCATAACTTTCACATATTTAATTGGTAGCTTCCTCTTATCATTAGTGGGGTGGTAGGGTTATGGTATTCATAACCACCACTGGAAATAATTTTTTTAAATAAAAAAGTTAATGTGTATTTAGTGATACAGTTTTTGTCTGTTTGTATGTAAGTTCTGAGAAATGTATGAATGCCTCTCTGGCTTATTTTATTATATTAGAATGAGAATTTATACTATTGATTGCCCTTTAAAATAAGGCACTAGTGGATAAGTTGATAGGGCTTTGGAGGACAATTTGTTTTTAACTAGTGTGTGTATGTGACCATTTAATAGGTGTGGCAATCCAAAATGATATATTTTTGGAGGACTTAGCTGTATACGTTGTATACGTTGTTCATATGTATATAAAGTAGCATTTTAAAAATGATTTGGCATGAAGTGATTTTCTGGCATCAAGAACAAGAGAGAGAAGGGACCTCAAACACTTTTTTTTTCCCCCCTGTTAGTAGACATGAACCGTCCCTCTTTGGGACCTTCTGCTCAGCCAGCTGGATTAGACTTCTGAAAATATTTTCCAAATGTAAATATTACCCAAAGATTTTAAAAATAGCTTATCATTTACATGCAAAGCGAAATGATCTAACCTGTTTGGAGTTTACTCATGGAGGGGAAGCTGTCCATCGGTATACATTCTAATATTGTTTTCCAAAACAGGAGCACCTTACTGGACCAACACAGAAAAGATGGAAAAGCGGCTCCATGCTGTGCCTGCGGCCAACACTGTCAAGTTTCGCTGCCCAGCGGGGGGTAACCCAACACCAACCATGCGGTGGCTGAAAAACGGGAAGGAGTTTAAGCAGGAACATCGCATTGGAGGCTACAAGGTAGAATTATGCTTTCAGAACATCACATTTCTTGCATTTTTGTTTGTTTATTTATTTATTTATTTATTTTTGAGATGGAGTTTCTCTCTGTCACGCAGCTGGAGTGCAGTGGCGTGATCTTGGTTCACTGCAACCTCCACCTCCCAGGTTCAAGCGATTCTCCTGCCTCAGCCTCCCGAGTAGCTGGGACTACAGACGCCCACCACCACACCTGGCTAATTTTTTGTACCTTTAGCAGAGACAGGGTTTCACCGTGTTATCTAGGATGGTCTTGATCTCCTGATCTTGTGATCCACCTGCCTCAGCCTCCCAAAGTGCTGGGATTACAGGTGTGAGCCACCATGCCCCGCCCTACATTTTTGTTTATCTTTTTAAAGTGCTCAAAAGTTAGCAGAAATTAGAAGGAATACTTTAACAACAATCAATAATTGTCACAATTGCCCATGTCGGGGTTTGATATTAACAAAAAATATTACCCTGGACTTGCATGTAATTTTAAAGTACAATTCCCATTTGTGTTGTTCTTCATATGAGGAGAGTTTAATAACAGAAGGGTCGAAAGTTGAGAGTCTGTTTTCTATATGCTTTATAGTGTATAAAACTAAAACGGGTGTGGAATTTGAGAAGCGTCAGTATAGTTTCCCTGTCAGAGCAGGATTGCATGAATAGTGAGGGGACTTGGATTAGAGACTGGGGTATGAAATATGAAGCATTAAGGGAGAGTGCATGGAGATGACAGCAGCAATCTGCTATCCTCCTTGAAGGATTCTGAAGTGCCCGTCACACAATGCCATGAAATTTAGTCTCATCACTCCCTCGGGAGTTTGAAATTGGCAGCTGTTTCCCTGCAGATGCCTGTGCATGCTCCTTCTAGCCTTTGTTCATCCACTTAGCAGACATTGAGCACCCTGTGTGCCAGGCATCCTCCTGGGCTCTGGGGAGATGAGAGGGTGAGGGATGGCTCCAGTTCTGAGGGGCTCCTAGTCCAGTCTTGGAGGGGAGGCAGAGGAGAACTCTGGCAACAGGAGGGACACAGGTTTGGTTGAAGTTGCAGGAACATGTTGCATCCCATGGATGTGCATGGAAAGGTGATATTGGCTGTTTGGAAGAATAAGGAGAAAGGAGGTCAGGAAAGGATTCAGGTCTGAGTTGGAAGGAGAGGTGTCTCAGAAAGAGAGATGGAATTTCCAAATTATTTAGTATGGAAGGGGAGAACTGTAATAATTGAGCATATGAAGAGGACTGAAGGAATGATGAAATTCTCTGATGCATTTGGAACGTAAGTGGGCATATTAGTTACCTGTTGCTGCATAATAAATTGCCCCAAGGTATGGTAGCTTTAAGCAACATTTACTACCTCACTGTTTCCTGGGTCAGGAATGAAGGTGTGGCTTAGCTGGATCTTCCATCTCCAGCTATCTCACAGGACTGTAAACAAGGGTTGAGGCTGAGGTCTCATCAGAAGGATTAATTGGGGAAGGAACTGCTCATGTGGTTGCTGTTAGGATTCACTTCCTTGCAGAGGGCCTCAGTTCCTCACTGACTGTTGACTGGGGGCTGCCCACTGTTCCATGCCACGCGGGCCTCTTCATAGGGCAGCTGCTGTCATCAGAGCAAAGGAGAAGCCAGAGAGAGAGAGAGAGCAGAATGAGAAGCAGAGAGAGAGAGAGAATGAAAGCAGAGAGAGAGAGAGAATGAGAGCAGAATCACAGAAGTCACAGCCTTTTGTAGCCCAGTGTTGGAAGAGACAGCCACCACTTTTGCTTTTTTCCATTATTAAGCAAGACCCTAGGGAAGAGTTTGCCCAAGGACCTGAATGCCAGGAGACGTGGGGATCACTGGAACCCATCTGGGAAAATTGACGGTGGGAGGAATAGAAGACGCTCTTTTTTTTTTTTTTTTTTTT
>NW_016805362.1:1075831-1170410 GCF_001698545.2 Rhinopithecus bieti
TTTTTTTTTTTTTTTTTGAGGCAGAGTCTCACTCTGTCGCCCAGGCTGGAGTGCAGTGGCCGGATCTCGGCCCACTGCAAACTCCGCCTCCCGGGTTCACGCCATTCTCCTGCCTCAGCCTCCCGAGTAGCTGGGACTACAGGCACCCGCCACCTCGTCCGGCTAGTTTTTTTTTTGTATTTTTTTAGTAGAGACGGGGGTTTCACTGTGTTAGCCAGGATGGTCTCGATCTCCTGACCTCGTGATCCGCCCATCTCGGCCTCCCAAAGTGCTGGGATTACAGGCTTGAGCCACCGCGCCCGGCCTAGAAGATGCTCTTTAGCTCAGACCTCAGGTCCTTTAGAGCCAGGTGGGGAGGATTCCTCAGTAGCAGCAGAGGGACATCCAGGACTGTGTCTCACGTGTCTTTAACACACCAGCATCACTTAACTCCAATCATTACTGTGGGTAAATGAGCCTCCTTTCCGCCTAAAAATGCCCTGGAGCCCTTTTCTGAAATCCCATAGACAGTTATTCATCTTTAAAGGATTATTTGCTTCTGCAAAAGTTTTTGCCTTTTTAACACTTAGAAATTAACATCTAGAGGCTAAAATTCAGGGGAAAATGGGGACCGCCTATGTGTAAGTTTCTAGAAACGCATGGTGGGCAGTGAACATGTGAAACAGTTATGAGGCAGATCTGCTAGCAGCTGGGTACTGTTGAAGCTTGGAAGTAGAAATACTTTGGTTGGTTTTCACAACTCCTACTTGGTGGTGGAAGCAAGAGGCAGGGGGGTGATTTATCCTTCTGTTCTTAGTTCAGTCCTTAGACCAGATACGATGAGATTGAAAGGTTGGCCCTTTTAAAAGAAATCTTTTTGAAAAAAGAAAAAAAAAAAGTGAAGGATTTCATGGGGGGATGCTGGTTAGAAAGGAAGAGTTAAACGGCCCCTGGGATTGTTTTTAACCACCAAATGCTTTCTGAAACTCACATAATTGATGCCGTTCCAATGATTTATTTAAATACAATCTGAGTATGAGAATGGTGGTCAAAATCCTGGTGGTTAACTAATTTCGTCAATTAAGACAGCCTTGTAAATAAGTACAAAGAGGAGCTGATGAGGCTCCAGAGACCCCTGGGCTCAAAATAAATGGAACCGACATCATTACTATGGGGAAGGAGCTTTTTGCAAATCTGAATTAGTGATTACAAATATGCTAAGAGACTAACAGGGCCTAATGAGAAAATGCTGCTTGATTTTTAACAGGTGCAGTTCAGTGTTAATTACTGATGCCAACATTCTGCTAGATGGAGAGCACCTATGTTCTAAAAGCAAAATGAGGACTCTCAGCAGAAAGCCTTTAGCCTGCCCTGTGGAGTACAGATGACCAAAGTGATTTTGTTGTGTCACGTTGTGCTGTTTTTGGAGGGAAAAAGAAATGGAATTTCAGTGTGCGGGACAAAACCTAAAATATATTTTGCTTTACCAAAAAAAAAAAAAAAAAAGGCCAAAAGCAGAAAAAGACCACACCTTTGGATACAGTGTGCTGGCATGGTCCTCACCCTTATGGTTCTCTGGTGAAGAAAGGCTGTGGCTGTGGGGTGGGGTGGCCTGGAAGGTTGGCCCACTAGTTGCAGAGGTGGTCAGCCTAGGTTGATCAAGGGCTTTTCACAACAGCAGTGGCATTGAACGTTCATTTTAGAGATGCCAGAAACTCTTAGAAATTCCATTGAGTCCCAGGGGCTTCTGGGGCTTGAAAAGGAAAGACACATTTCTCATCTCCTGGGAAGGTTCCTTTCGTTACCTAAGGCATCATCTTTGCTAATGTGTGAAGCCAACCCCGGGTCCCGGAGTCACTGGAGCTCAAAGAGGCTCATTCCCACCTGTGGGCCTCCCCAGTGGGGAACTCCCTGGCTGGCTGTGGCCTGCTCTTGCCTCGGAGAGTCCTTATTGGGGCCTGACCAGGGCAGACTTTGGGGGGAATGGTCCCTGGTGTTGGGTTTTCCCTCTGATATTTTTTTCGTGACTGACGTAATCTTAAAGAAATGTGCCTCTGGGTTGGGCGCAGGGGCAGTATAATCCCAGTGCTTTGGGAGGCTGAGGCAGGAGGATCATTTGAGGCCAGGAGCACAAGACCAACTTAGGCAACATAGTGAGACCCCCATTTCTGCAAAAAGTTTAAACCATTACTTGGGCGTGGTAGTACTCACCTGTAGTTCCAGCTACTCAGGCAGCTGAGGTGGGAGGATTGCTTGAGCCCAGGAGTTTGGGGCTGCAGTGAGCCTTGACTGTGTCTCCGCAGTCCAGCCTGGATGATAGAGCAAGACTCTGTCAACAAAAAAAAAAAAAAAAAAAAAAAAAAAAAAAAAAAAAAAAAAAAAGAAAATGAAAAAAGAAAAAAAAGAGGTACCTTTGAACATTTGACTTGAGGGAACTGTATTGTCATTTTCATTCCTCACCACTTCTCCAAAAGCAAAGAGACCTAATTAAAACTCAGAGGGCCTGACATCTAACTGATCCGTTCCTGACTCCTGTCCATTTGCCACTTTGCTTTATTTTATTTTTATTTTTTGAGATTGAGTTTTGCCCTTGTTGCCCAGGCTGGAGTGCATTGGCATGATCTCGGCACACTGCAACCTCTGCCTCCTGGGTTCAAGCGATTTTCCTGCCTCAGCCTCCCAAGTAGCTGGGATTACAGGTGCCCACCACCACGCCCAGCTAATTTTGTACTTTTTGTAGAGATGGGGTTTCACCATGTTGGTCAGACTGGTCTAGAACTCCTGACCTCAAGTGGTCCACCCTCCTTGGCCTCCCAGAGTGCTTGGGATTACAGGCGTGAGCTACCACACCCGGACTATTTGCCAGTTTATTTAATGAAGAAGCAAAATGTCAAGTTTTCCAAGATATGTTTTTCCAGAAAGCAAAGGCCTGAAAAGCTTCTTCAAACAAATGTGTGTTATTTCTGCAATTTTTCTTTTTCCTTTGTAAATCTACTCGTTCCATAAACTATGATTGCGCTTTGGTGGCTTGTCCATCTCATTCTTTCTAGCTGTTTATGGATCAGGAACCTTGGCCCCGTCCCCTGCATTACAGCTTGTTTTGAAATGGCATGCATGTGTGGTCAATACAGGGAGGAGGGAAGATTAAAAAAAAGAAAAACAAAACAAAGTCAAAGAGAATTATGAAATGGGACAGAAAGCTCATTTTCATTCGAATGACCAGTAGAACTATTTGGTATTCTGCAGTTCAGTGTTGTTTATCAGAGAACCCATGCTGAGCCATCCTTAGGTGATTGAGAATCAAATTATTATTTTTAAAGTATGTGAGCAAAGTCTTGCTGGATGTTATTAATGTGTGATTGATACAGTGGTAAAGCTGGACTTGAATCATAACTCTCTCTCTCTAATCATACTTATTTCTGGGCTTTTACATCAGTCTTGACCATGGGCACATTTTTTCAGCTCTCTGTGCCTCAGAATCCCCTGCCTTAAAATTAGAAGATTGGGTAAATAATCCTGATCCCTTCAGGCTCTGAGAACTGTAATTTAATAGCATCACCATCATGTAACATCAGCCATTTCTCTTCTTAAACAACAGCACAGATTTTTTTTAAAATAATTTTTAATAAATTTTTTTTATGGCTAGATATTTCACAGGGCTCAGGACAGTTATTGCAATTTAATGCTGAAAAGCAAGAAGCTGGCTGAGATAATTAATAGACCACCTCAGTTCTCACTTCCTTCTTTGGTAATGATTTAGGCATAGGGGATTCTTAAAAACCATCTTTTATGCCACTTCGAAGTACCTAAGAACATAGACCAAGAGAGACTGCAGGAGAGAGTGCTCATTCAACGTGACTGTGAAATTGGCACAGAAGCCCTCAGCACCAGGTATTACAGGGGTTCAGGTTCCCCTGGAACCCCTCAGCAGAGAGTAAAGCATTATTGAACATGAACCAAGTTTATTTCAGATCTCAGAAAAGATGATTTTAAAAACTTTTATTATAATCACTACTAAACTGGTTGTTTTGAAGCATAGGTTAATTAGATTTACATTTTCTAGGTTAGTTACTTAGATGTCATTTTAAAGACTTTTTGATGCAAATGTTATGCTTAATCCACAAGTATGTTTAGGGGGAGAAATCATGACTAATGTACTTATCAGCATGTTTATACTTTATGGAGATTTTCTGCAGCGAAGACGTTTCAGCTTTAATCCCAGATCAAGCGGTCTTTGATGAGGACACAGGCATATGTTTGTATTAACCAATGTTTATGGACTGCTCCCTTGCATCGTGACTTTCTAGGTGCCTCCCATGGAGCAAGTTGCTCAGTCCTTCCACAGCCCAAAGAGGCAGACACTGTTATTTTGCCCTTTTTCATTTGAGGGCTTGCCCTACACCTACCTCGTAGGTGGCACAGCTGCCATTTGGACCCAGGTGGTTTTGCACCAGAATTTATGGTCTTGCTAAACTGCTTTCTTCATGTAGTTCCATGTTTTGTAAAAACACTGTCGTTGTTGAATGAGAAACATAATGAAAGGAATGGCTCCCCAAAAGCATGCAAAGATTTAGCCCAAGGTATACTCTTGAGAGCAAAGTTGGGGATATGATGCTGTTCTTCCAACTTCTAAGACCTCTGTGGGTTATTTATTTGTTTATTTTTGAGACAGAGTCCCTCTCATATTGCCCAGGCTGGAGTGCAGTGGGACGAACATGGCTCAATGCAGTCTTGACCTCCTGGGTTGAAGTGATCCTCCTGCCTCAGCCTCCTGTGTAGCTAGGACCACAGGTGCGTGGCACCACATTTGGCTAAGTTTTACATTTTTTGCAGAGACGGGGGTCTCACTTTGTTGCCTAGGCTGGCCTCGAACACATAAGCTCAAGCAATCCTCCCGCCTCAGCCTCCCAAAGTGTTGGAATTACAGGCTTGAGACACTGTGCCCAGCTGGTTATGAGGTTTTTACATTTATTGTGGTAATATATGCGTAACATAAAATCTGCCATTTAAGTCATTATCAAGTTTAGTAGGCGTTAATTACATTCACGGTATTGTGTAACCATCACCACTATTTTCAAAATGTTTTCATCTCTCCAAACAGAAACTTTGTACCCGTTAAGCAGTAAGTACTCATTTCCCCTCCCCCACTGCACCTGGTAACCTCTAACTACTTTTTGTGTCTATGAATTTGCCTATTCTGTGTATCTTATATAAGTGAAATCAGGATATTTTTCCTTTTGTGTCTGGCTTATTTCACTTAACGAAGGTCCGTCCACATTGTAGCAGGAATCAAAACTTCATTCCTTTTTATGGCTGAATTATATTCCATTGTATGGATATACCACATTTTGTTCATTCATCTGCTGATGATCACTTGGGTTGCCTCTACCTTTTGGCTATTGTGAATAATGTAGCAATTGACGTACAAGTATCTGTCCCAGTCCTTGCTATAAGTTTCTCTGGTATATACCTAGGAGTGGAATTGCAGGACCATATGGCATTTGTCTGTTTTGCAATAGCAAAAATGGGGAGGATCGTGACATTTTTAAAGAGCTAAGTTGAACAGGCGGTGGATGTCCTGCCGCAGCCACCTTTGCAAGCACCTACAAGCAACGGGCATCTAAGAAAACATGGCATGTTGTGATTCACTTCCCACCTCCTCCAGAGAGATCCAGTGGTTGTTTACTGAGCAGAGGGAAGAGTTTCTGCCACTGGTCCCGAGGATCAGATTGCCCGGCCCTGTTCTCTGGACACCTCCTGAAAAGCAAACTTCATGTATCAATGTTGGAGTTTAAGCATTAACAGGCGTTTGCCTCCACATCTGCGTGGTGGTGAGCAACAGCAAGTACCTCTGTCCTTGACATGCAAGCTTAGTTGGCACAAATGCTTTCAGAAAGGATGGTTTCAAGTCCCCCAGGCACCTGCTGAAAGTGGGGAGCTGGGATGGGAGAGTAAGATTTTATGCATTTTTGGTTTTTTGTTTTGTTTTGAGACAGAGTGTCACTCTGTCACCCAGGCTGGAGTACAGTGGCACGATCTCAGCTCACTGCAGCCTCTGTCTCCCAGGTTCAAGTGATTCTCTTGCCTCAGCCTCCTGAGTAGCTGGGGTTACAGGCACCTGCTACCATGCCTGAGTAATTTTTATCTTTTTAGTAGAGACGGAGTTTCACCATGTTGGCCAGGCTGGCCTCGAACTCCTGGCCTCAAATGATCTGCCCGCCTTGGCCTCCCAAAGTGCTGGGATTACAGGCATGAGCTACCGTACCTGGCATATTTTTTGGATTTTAATGGCAACTCATCTGTTGAAAGAACTGATCTGTTCATGGGGTGGGTGCCTGTGTGAAGGCCGGGATTACAAGAGATTGCTGTCTTCCTGGGTAAACTGGGTGCTGGTACTGGCGGGAGACAGGCTTGGGAATATCTTTCTGATATCACATGGACACAGTGTTCTACCTGGCACAGAGTAAAACTTTCTATCACCTTCTGGATGTTTATTCTGCTTGTTATCGAACACCTGGGTATTTGGAAATGTCTGGATTTTTTTGCAATGTGGAAGGTAAATATCCAGGTGACAGCCTGGGTCTTTAACCTTTCACCCTTCACCTTTCACTTTGGTGTTTTGGTGTCAACAAACTAAATCTACATTCCCAGTTGTCACCTGAGGGTAGCCTGGGATTTAATAGGCATTTTGGGGGAATGAAGGTAACAGAAGAATTCCGAAAAACCTGTCTGGGCCACCTTGTGTCTTTGTGTGTTTAGGGTGTGGAATGTTCATGGAATCCGCTTTTTGTATTACACTTGGGAGTTTAGAACATTTTGCTTCAATCTGCTTTATTTCAATATTGAAATGTTATTTTTAAAAAGTCTTTAGTGAACATGGTTTTGAAGCCCATGCTCTCCTGTTCTGTTACTGGCAGATGAAAAATAATAATGAATTCCACAAAGATTTGGCCATGAGCAGGAAAGAAAGAGTCTTGTGTTGGTTGGTGCAGAATTTCTTCCGTCTGTGGCTTTTGTGTTTGTTTTGCCAGATCCATTGGTTCTGCAGGAGGTAGCTGCTATTGAATGATTATCTAAGGAGCTGTTTTATTATATTTTTTTGTTGTGTGTGTTGAGATTTCTGTTTGTTTGAAAGGTAGAAATGAGAAAAAAGTAAACAGTACCCGTAATCCCAGTGCTTAATTCTATAAGGTACATTGCTAACAATTTGGTATATTTTCTTTCTGATTTTAGCTATGTTTATAGTCAGGCTTATACTTTCAGTTCTATATGCATCTTTAGGGTGGTAAATGTGTCTGCTTTTTTTTTTTTTTTTTTTTTTAAATAAATTGGAATCATGAATTAATTGTTTTTCATTTATCAATAACTGTTTAATGACACCTTACCAGGTCTGGACATAATGCTTCATTCTTTTTTATGACTATAGACTACGCCGTTTGAATGAACAATTCATTAGTTCATACAGGATGGACTATACATTCTTAATGTGTCTCTCCTTGACAGTTTTTTGCTCTTACAAGCAGTGCTTGAAGCAGCAGTTTTGTTCATGTGCCTTGAAGTAATTGTGCTATTTTCTGTGGGCTAGCTTTCTAGAAGTAGAATTAACTGGGTCAAAAAAATGTGTGCTGCTAATTTTAATAGGTACCAGCAAGTTATTTTACACAAAGGTTTTTCTCAATTTATGTTCCCATTCTCAACTGGAATCTTTTATTTCCCTACACATTCACCAAGTACTGAATAACACTGATCCTTCTAATTTTTGTTAATCAGCTGGTGAATAACAGTGTCTCATTATTGTTTTAATTTGCATTTCCCTGATCGTTAATGAGGTTAAGCATCTTTTCATATGTTTATTGGGTATTTACATTCCCTCTTCTCTGAAAGCAAAGATGGTGTATGTGCATTTGGCCTAACTGGCAAAAGAATTGTAGCACTGAAAATCTGAGGAATTTAGAAACATGCATCGTATATCTTACGTCATCAGAAGAGTTATTTCTTTAGGTTTATATTGAATCTCCATATGAAAATAGAGTAATGAAAAAACCCCCAAACTTTGTGCTTTTGTTTGCCATCTTTATCAAGTTATTATTGTAGTTTCTTAGCTGGCTATTAAGCAACCACTAATCAATGGTAGGATATCCCCTACAAAAGTGTCCAGCAGTCCCACTGTTGGTGGCGTTGAAGGGCATCCATTTGGAAAATGCTACAGCTCATAAAATTTGGGTCAATAAATCAAATACTGGAGCAATGGTGTAAGAAAATAAATATTAACAGCACTGCATGGGGCAATATTGATCTAGTACCAAGATTTCTGGATGGACAGAAACACCCTGTTTGGTAATTGTGCTTCTCATTGTAAAAACATTTTACAAACGTTAACTTATTAATATTTGTAGTGCATCTCCAGGAAGTAAATATTCAGGGAGCACGTGCTCTTGAAGAAGGATCTTGTACGGAATGCCATGGCCCCAGTGAGAGACTTGAGCTGACCATATCCCCTGGGGTTAAAAAGAGGGAGCAGTGAGCCAAGCTACATATGCCAAGATTTAATGTCTCAGCCGAGTCAGGCGATGTCCCTCCCTGTGCAGTTCAGGTTCAGCTCCATTTGGAATACTCTGTGTGCCAAATCTGGATCCAGGCACAAGAAAGACATTGACAGTTTGAATGGGGTCCAGAGACAGGCACTAGCCGTGATTAAGGGCTTATGGGCATGACATTTGAGCGGGGGCTCAAAGAACTGAATATTTACAGCAGGGATAAATGCTGGATTACATGGCTTGGCAATGTGGGGACCCATGGCTACATCCCTAAGTTACCTGCCACATGACTGGTTCCCCATAGGCAAAGAGAGAATCATTTCTGTTACCCCTGAGAGCTTGAGGTGAAGGGAGGGTCTCCTTTTGGGTCTGTGACCTTCAAGTAAAATCAAGGAGCTTATACCTACGTGTCCCATGCTCTTAGCATAACGACACCATCGTAGTACCCAGGGATCCAGGATGTACGTAGGGAATTCTCATTGCGCTGGAAGATTTAGCATCCATATCTCCTTCTCCTCCAGAAGACACATTCTGAATGGAAGGTGCTTATCTCTTCTAAGGGGAGATGCAGTAGCATCTTGTTTGGGTCCTGTTAAGTCTATGGCTCAACCAAGAGCAGAAAGCGAGTCTTTGATGTAGAGTACAGCACAGACTCTCCACGGTCGATCCGATGCCCATAGATTCATTTTACTGCCAGACATTTTACCTGCGACAGTGAGGATCAATTTCCCATCACCAGCTCCAGGCTGTTAGACTCTGAAACAGCCTTCATAGTTGTTGGTGACTGCAGCAGCCGAGCAAAGTGACTGTCCAGAACTGTCTTAACTCGCTGCTTGTACGCTGTTAAGGAGGTAAGAGGCCAACCTTCACCCAGTGATCCTTTCTAAGATTGTCGGTGATGAGCAGCGACCTGGTTTTAGAACTCAGCAGCAGTAACTCCACCCTGCAGTCATGGCTTGCACAGAACTCAATGGCTGACATGAAAATCGTGGCTCTCCAGCGTGCTCCTCGCATCTCTTAACTCTGTTGGCAGGCTAATCACTGGCGCTGCTTTGCAAAGTGGACAGCTGCTCTGCCCTCCTGTTTTTATAATGGAGTGGTTATGAGATGATTTTCTTTATTCTCTAGTTTCTTGTATCACTCATGTGGTTGCAAATGCGCTGCCTGTATTCGTTTTTTACGTGATTAACCCAAAATACTTGCAGTGCCCAGGGCATGGCTCAGAAGGTCAGTTGAAATTCCTGAAATGATAGCTGAGGTTAGTAGGCCTTGACTGTTTATTTTTTCACTTCATTTCACTGGAGTGCCTTGTCCAAAACACCTATAGAGAGTGACTTGGATTCAGATAGAAATACTAAAGCCTTGAACCCTGAAGATACGAGATGTTACGTTTTGTAGTAAGGAAAACTCACACATGTTTGAACATTTGAGTCTATGGAAATATTTGAAAAGCAGGGGGAGAACATTAGAATGGCATCTCTTCGTGTATTGACAGAACCTTGGGTAGGAGTCACAGTAGCTGATTTTCACATGTGCTGCTTATCTTTGAAAAGTCTCAAGAAGTTTGTGAACAGACTGATATACAACTTGAGTTTTGTAAGGATTCATTGCTCCCATATTTGGAATTCCGGGTATTTCTCTGAGGAACATGTGTATCCAGCCACCACCAGAGAGGGGAAGGGCAGACCTATGTTTCCAGCTGAAACTTCCTGAGACATCCAGACAACATCTGAGAACTATGAGCTCCTTAGGAGAAATGAATTAGCTAAGGCAGGACAGAGGTCTTGGAGCAGTGCCTGGCATACAGTAAGTGCTCACTAGTGTTAGTTCTAGATGATTCTGTGATGCCATAGAGGTTGAAGGTTCCCAGTGGATGCGCAAACTGGTAGCTCGCCTGCCCATGGCCATTGGTACCAGGCTGGCTGGTGTTCAGGCTTCCTGGCCACTTGGCCTCTCCTGGAGGAACCCTCAAATCCACAATGGTACCAGGCCCACGCTCTACACTGCTGAATACCCCTGCACATCTGAATGTGTCAATATTTGCTTCACAGGTGTTCACCATGATGATGATCATGGTTTTCATTTCTCATGATTCTTAGTGACAGTTATCCATTTAGAATTTAGGTGATTCTTCTATTCCTTCCTTGCCTCCTTCAGCTTCTTTTTAAATCAAGAAAGCACAGTACTTGGTATTCTGTGCTAGGATTGTTAAATAACCGCCTTTGCTTTGATCTTTTCAGGTACGAAACCAGCACTGGAGCCTCATTATGGAAAGCGTGGTCCCATCTGACAAGGGAAATTATACCTGTGTGGTGGAGAATGAATACGGGTCCATCAATCACACGTACCACCTGGATGTTGTGGGTGAGTTTGCCTCTCCTCGCGTGGCGGCTACACACCAGCCCGTTCTTGCTTAACTAGTTTGAAAGCGTGAACGTTAAGTCCTGTTTCTCCCAAAAGTTTCAGGAGAATTGGTTCGTTCTTATTCTTTCTACTATCATTTTAGAAGGCTGCTTCTGTCATCTGACAATATTCTGTTTTCCAGGCAGCCAGAGTTTATGAGCTTTGCACGATCCTCATGGTTCCCAAGCGTCATCTGTGTAAAGTGGACGTGGTATGAAATGTGTGACATTTTGGAAGCTGAGATTGCTCTGAAAATGTTAACTGGGCAGGTGAAAAGGGTGCAGATGTGCTGTAGGAGACCTTTGGTTTTAAAAGACAAGCATCATTTTCCCAGCAGGGCAACTGTAGAACGCCAGCTGAAGAGTAAAGGAAAAGGTCTGAGGACTGAGCCTGTGGTTGGCTGGAAAAAGGTGAATGTTGAGGGCCCTTCACTTCCATCACAAAGTCATTAGACAGTACCAGTTCAGTGTCTGTTCCTGGCAGCTATTTCCTCTGTGCAAAGGGAACCATGTATATGAGCTTATAAATACATTTTTGTCAGAGTGCACAGATAAGTAGGCCATTTTAATTAAACATTGGAGACCACCAAGCCTGTTGTCTTGGAAACTCAAATTTCTTCCCTAGTTTTGCATGTGATGATGGGGCTTTGTTGTAACTAATGGAGAAAGGATGTTTCTGTGTCTTGGAGGATTGCTAACATATGAAACTCTACCTAAGACATATTTCACTGTTGCAGGATGGCAGGTTAAGATCCTTTCCATGTAGGGGCCATCTTTTCTCTTTCCTGTCATGTGCCATGACTTTCAACCTGCCACCATGAGCCCTTTCTTTTGGTTTGCCCTCCCTAAATGCAGATTGCTGACTTCTGCTACAGACTTAATTCAGTTCACACTCACGTTTTGCTGTAATGTGACTGTTGGTAATTCCACAAGCCCACACCACCCACTGTGCCTCTGTAAACAAAGTGTCTCCGGCATCATTGCCTGTGTGTGTGTCCCTAGTATCATCTCACATGTGGGTCTCCTTCAACAAAATATCTTTGAAGAGAGAGACCCCATAGATACTGAAATTGCCCAAAAAGCCACTAACAAATAATCCAAAAGCTTGATTAACCACATTGCAAAGATTTGGCTAATGTAAATTTTAGGTTACCTGAAAAGTAAACAAAACTATTTTGATTTTCTGTCAAGTTAAATAGAATTGGATCTGCAAGACACTCTGCCTTAGAAAGCATGGTATAGCCATTACTTTCATTTGCATATAAGCATCCAGGGAAAATAGTGCTTATTTGAAGATTTGAGTGTTGTTCTTCAGAAGCCTTCAGGCAAAATTTGATAGGTCCTTGAATAATGTTGATACTATAGATGTTCATAAAAGAGTGAGTTTTAGAACTCTTTCCCCATGGAGATATTTGTGGCATGTTTCTTAGTGGAAATTACTATGTTCAGATATTTTACAAAACAAACAAAAAGAGAAGTAACACTCAAATATGAGAAGAAAATGGTTAACATTTATTTTGGCGTTGATACACTATGAATCCATTGATCAAAGAGCCTATGGCTTGGCATTTACCTGGGTTCTTGTGTATACTGAATGTGACATAAAAATATTTCTATTTAGGGAAAGAGAGTTAGATTTTGGGCTAAACGTTCTAAATACCTAATTTTGAAATTAAGTAATTTATTGTGGGAAAAAATAATTGTGCTGTAGCAGTCTTTTGGGATTATAGCTTTGCATAGGTCTACAAATCCTTCATTAGGCTGGGCTGGGGCCATTCCAGGCATCGTGGAGTCAGATCGCAGCCACTCCGGTCTGGGCTCTTGCTTACAGCAAGTTTTAGGTTGAGTTGTTATGTAAAACATTCAAAAGCCCCTCACCCCACCTCCCCTTTGAGCTTTCTGGCAGCTCATCCCTGTGAAGCCCTGAAGTCTCTCTTAGAGTTTAGGGTTGGGATTTGGATTGGGCTGCTGAATAATGGAATTGTGCTGTCTAATGTTAATCCCCTGGCAATCAGTCTTGTTGAAAAGAGCGTATGATTCAGTGGTGTAATGTAGAGAGAGCGTGGAGTGTATGGAGTAATGCAGAGAGAGGCCTGATTATGTCACAAATTTGGGAGATCGCCCAGCTAAACACGGGCCAATAATGACACAATGCTGGTTGGGAATATCCATTAAAGCTCAACTCCAATAATTTTCCAAGCCTTGAACCTTCTTTATAAATAGAAGCCAAAAGTCAGTGGAGTATAAGACATTTTCAGTAAAGATGGAAGTGTGAAATACTCTCATCTCTGCTCAAAACCCTAGTAATTGCTTTGCGAAGCACTAATAAAATAAGAATTGAGTCAGCTAAAGAGGCTCATGTAGACGTACAGGGTTGGCAGTCACTCTGAACGTCTCAGCAAGTGGAAACAAAAAGGATTCAGGCTTAAGCAGTGAATTTCTGGTAGCCCACAGGCCCAAATGTGATACACTGCTGTGTGATACCAGCTTTTCAGCCACCTCTCTGTTTCACAGAAAATCAGAAACCCTATCCCAGTACAAGCGAAGTCCCTTTCTTGCCCACATTCTTTGGGGTTTTATTTTTGTTGCTATGATACATAGATCGTGGTTCAGATATTATGAAGCATCAAGATGGGTGAGATCTTTTTATTGAAATTCTTCCTTGGAAAGGCATTCCCATAAGCACTTTAATGTAAAAGCCGTGTAATTTAAGTGACATTCTTGTGTTCTGGAATTGAACAGCAAGCCATTGTTGTGTGTAAGGGAAATGCTCTCAATTATGGGAGCCCTTTTAGGAGCCTGGCTTGATCCTCATTAAAATTGACACCATGACTTTTCAGCTATTTACTGCAAGGGAAAATTAGTGTGACGCTCCACATTTTGGTAATTGTGGCAATGATAAAATGGGCTCCCCTAAAATAGCTGGCTCCGGGAGGTGGCACATCTTCACCATCGTTCATCATTGAGCGGTACCGGAGCCCTGGATTCTGACTGGGGTCCTGTCACTGTGAAGCTGCAACGTTGGGATGACTCATTTCACTTTCCTTGTGTCCAAAAATGAAGGAACCGGAACTCATGAATGTTAGAACAAAAAAGTGGCTTGTGCCGTGGAGCCAATAGCAGGTTTGTCAGTGGCCATGCCTGGGGCCCCTAGTGAATTGGGACAAATTATTTAGCTTTTCCGAGGCTCTGTTTTATCACCGGTAAAATGGGAATGATGATACTGACTTCATTCCTATGATGGTTGTATTAGGTTTCCTAGGGCACCCCTAACAAATTACTATAAACTAATTGGCTTAAAACAAAAGAAATCTATTCTCTTACAGTTCTGGAGCCTAAAAGTCCAAAATTAAGGTGTTGGCAGGTTCCACGCCCCTCTCCCAGCTTCTGGTAGCTGTCCTTGACTTGTAGAGGCACCACTCCAATCTCTGCCTCCGTCTTCATGCAGTCATGTTCTCACTGTGCGTCTCAAAATCTCCTTCTGTCTTCCTCTTGTGAGGACACCTGTCACTGGATTTAGGGCCCACCATAAATCCAGGATGAGCTAACCTCGATCTTTTTAACTTAATTACCTTTGCAAAGACCTTTTCCTTCAAATAAGGTCACATTCCTAGTTTCCAAGGCTTAGGACGTGGACTTACCTTCTCAAAGGTCATCCTTCAACTCACTACATTGGTTATGAGGCATCAGTTGGCTTAGCAGATGAAAACATCAGATTGGCATGTAGGTGGCCAGCAACAAATACTGGTTTCCTCCCTTCCAAACCAGAGTTCTTTTGAGGGTTAGAACAGATCTTTAATAGCTTTTATTAGTCTCAATCAGAAGTCTTATTAAACAAACAATGCCATTTTGGGGCTGGGCACGGTGGCTCACACCTGTAACCCAGCACTTTGGGAGACCGAGGTGGGCGGATCACCTAGGGTCAGGAGTTAAGAGACCAGCCTGGCCAACATGGTGAAACCTCGTTTCTACTAAAAATACAAAAATTAGCTGGGCATTGTGGTGGGCACCTGTAATCCCAGCTACTCAGGAAGCTGAGGCAGGAGAATTGCTTTAACCCAGGAGTTGGAGGTTGCAGTGAGCCAAGATCATGCCATTGCACTCCAGCCTGGGCAGCAAGAGTGAAACTCCATCTCAAAAAGAAAACGAAAAAAGAAAGCCAGGCGCAGTGGTTCATGCCTGTAATCCCAGCAATTTGGGAGGCCACGGCAGGCAGATCATGAGGTCAGGAGTTCAAGATCAGCCTGACCAACATGGTGAAACCCTGTCTCTGCTGCTAAAAATCACAAAAATTACCCGGGCGTGGTGGTGGGTACCTGTAATCCCAGCTACTCAGGAGGCTGAGCAGGAGAATCCCTTGAACCCGGGAGGCGAAGTTCAGTGAGCTGAGATTGTGCCACTGCACACCAGCCTGGGTGACAGAGCGAGACTCCATCTCAAAAAAAAAAAAAAAAAAAGTCATTTTGGGACCTACGAGAAGTGGCCAAGGCTGACATTGACATTTCCTGCTGAGGCTTTCCACCTTTGATTCATGCTGTCTCAATGCTTCCTGAGACTTAGATTTGGCTGTGGACTTGCAGGAGAGGGGTGGAATTTGAAGACCTTGAAGTTCACGGAGTTGGCCTCTTTACACCCACCCCACCCCTCCCTCACAATTTACAGTGGGAGAAGTTTCAGGTTCAGCTGGGATAAGGTGATTCTGCTAAGTAAGGGCTTGGAGCAAGGCATTCTGGAGCTGGGGCCTCCATCTGGGTGTTCTCCCCACACCTACTTATATGAACGCTCCTTCTCTCCAAGCCCCCGACTTCTTCATTTGATGTTCACTGTGGCGTGTTTCAGTAGGACGCGGCTGTCAGCCCCACCCTGCTCTTGAGCTCTTCTTTGCTGGCAGAAGACGCACGAATGTACAGGAGAAAAATAGGAACTTAAAAGACTAGTCACTCTGGCTGCTCTTCCTTGCGCCTCGCCTCAACGATGTCAGACCACGTCACATTTGGCTTGACTTCTACACGTTAACATCGTTGGACTTCCATCATTCGATTGGAGAGCAATTCACAAGTATTCTCTTGCACCTACACAGTCATCGTAAGCAGAAGGACTGACCTCTCGTTAAAAAAAAAAAAAAAAACAAAAAACTAGGAATGGGACCCCTAGTGTACGGCAAAAATCAGAGGCACCATTTCCACCATTTCAAACTTTTTGTCCTGCGACTGTATACTCTGTGGATATTTTGGGGGACAAAGTACAGTGGAGGTGAAACTGGTGCCTCTGATTTTGCCAAGGCCACGATATTCTTCTCCCATTCCTTGCTTTTTTTTTTTTTTTTTTTTTTATAAGAGACAGAGTCTTGCTCTGTTGCCCAGGCTGGAGTGCAGTGGCATGATCTTGGCTCATTGGAACCTCTGCCTCTCAGGTTCAAGTGATTCTCCTGCCTCAGTCTCCTGAATAGTTGGGATTATAGGTGTGTGCCACCATGCCCAGCTAGTTTTTGTAGTTTTTAGTAGAGACGGGGTTTCACCATGTTGGCCGGGCTGGTCTCAAACTCCTAGCCTGGAGTGATCTGCCTGCCTTGGCCTCCCAAAGTGCTAAGATTACAGGTACGAGCCACTGTGCCTGGCCTTCACCAGTTTAACTTTACAGCAATTTGTTCCCCCTGTCTGTCCCCATTCCCTTGAATGAAAGCTGTAAGCAGCAGGCAGTTGCTATTTGGGGGCCCATCAGAGGCCGCATGTCACTTCTGGATGGGTCAGGCGTCACTACCAGCCCCGACTTGCTGGCGGCAGATCAGCATGGCACTGTCAACTAGCCCTTGACATAAATCTGTTGTAACTCAGCTCCAGACATGATGGGACACAGCCCGAAAGCTCACAGGAATCCATACCAGAGCGAAGTCCCCCCTCAGGTGTGTGTTCGAGAATGAAGCGTCTTTTATTGCAAGCACTGACTGATAAGCTCGAATGTGGAGTTGACACCTGGAATGGAGCTTTTGGGAGCTTTTGGCAGCCCGTCCCCAGTGGGAGAAGGAGGAATGGCTGAAGTTGTTGACTGCTTGGGGCAGCCTCTGTCCCAGGAAGACAAAGGCTCCAGTGTGATAGCTGAGCCGGGGCCAGGGGACCGAGGCACGGCGGAGTCCCTCAAACCACAGCTGGAGTGTGAAGTTTGGACTCTCTCCTGGGTTTGGAACAAAGTAGTGGTTAAGTAAATGAAGAAGCGGTGGCCTAGTTAATTAATTAACCGGTCAATTCATTACTGAAGCTGTCAAGATTCAATCATTCCTGCCCACTTGCTCCCGATGGAAGGCTGCGTCTCGGTCTCAGTTTCCATCGCCCTGTGGCTTCTGGATGGAACTTTTGTTTCTGTGTGTGATGAGGAGTGGCTATGGTAGCATCACTTAAATGACGTGATTCTGCATGTCCAGAGACGTTAGGACATTGAAAGCCTGACCATTACCGTTTAGGTTGTCACGCTTGTACCTGTTCCTGGCACAAGGTTTTGGCTCCATAGAGCCCTGTGGGGTTCTGAACTTGAAGGCTCTTGACTTACAGGCTTCCTGGCCAGGCCTCATTTGATTTTCCGTACTCCTGGTTTTGCTGCCAGTGAATTCTTTTCCATTTCTTGCTCTGAGTGTAAGACTTGGTGTCCTACCCTGACACGGGCTCTGCATGCCAGCTCTAGAGTTGCAAAATCTCACCGGAGGGAGGCAGAAAGCCCCTCTATTGAGAAGGGATTGGGGTGGCGTGCCAGGTAATGGGTCACAGCGACGGCCTTTCTAAGTGGGCTTGTTTAGTTGACAGGAGATCACGGAACTGGAGCGGGCTTGAGGAGGAAACACTTTCCTTTTGCCGCTTTTGTGTCCCCAGCAGCCATCTCATCGCGTTCTTGTAAACCATCACTGTTGCAGACAACCCCTAAGGGTCTCTGCTCTGTGCCGGATGACCTCTCTGGAGGTTCAGGTGGAAACTACATGGAGATGAGTGTCAAGTTCTGTTCCCATCCTTGCTAGCTCTATGGCCTTGGAAAAGGCATGGAACCTCTGAGTCTCAGTTTCCTTGCATGTCAAATGGGGGTGATGACCCACTTTTTCCTTGTAGCACTATGGGGAGGAGGAGGTGGTAGGAGAGGCAGCGCTTTTAAATAATAGTACCATGCAACTGTTAGTCGGTATTGTGCGTCGGTCCCACACTTCCTCTTGCATCTCCAGACAGAGTCACGTACCCTGAGCCCCTCCTGATGAAAGGAGGGGTCAGTCCTGTCCTTTCCTCCAGGATAGAGATTTCAAAACTTCCTTTGGTAGCTACTGTTTAATGAGCTTTTGATTGCTACAAAGCAGCTTTTCATTCCTGTTTCACAACAGGGATCCCGGGGGGCAAAGGCTGGTTAGTGGCAGCTAGATCACTCCGAACGTACTGACTGGCAAATACAGACTCTCCCGCAGAACTGACCCCAGCAGGAAGCCTTTGGGAGCAGGTGGTATTCTGTGGGTGCCAGCTCCCTGGGGTGGGAGCAGGCACACGCCAGCCTGGATGGGGCATGGTAGAACTCTGCAGTGTCAGCTTTTTTGTCACTTTCTCTACAGGCTACCCGTTGTCCTTTGCCCTACCACTGAGGAAGGAAGCCTTATTGACTGCTTTTGGTTCTTGCGGGGGGGCCTGGGTGAGGTGGCTGGAGAGAGGGCTAATATTTGGTCTGGCATTTAATCTTGGCATTTCATTTATGTTGTGGGCAAAGAGGATGTAGACGTGTTAAAATCAAGTTAATATCTTACAGTTTTATGTAAGAGGAGGTTACCTGGAGATTCAGGTGAGGATAGGGCAGAGAGAAAGCTGCTTCTGTCAGAGCTTGGACAAATAAACTTGCCATGAAATGTCAATTTATTGATGGCAGTAAGAGTGTGCAGTAATGTGCTGAAACTTAGCAAGGTTTCTATCAGTGTGTGTTAAATTGAAATCAGAAAATAAGTTTAATAAGTTGCTTATATTTGGAGTTTTATGGTTCTTAACATTGCAAATTCTGAAGCAAGAAATAAGAGTTTCTCTCTAAACTCACTTACTCATATGGCTGTATCAATGGCTGCCTTTATAAATCGAAAGACCTCAGCTGGGAAGTTTTATGAGATGGAGTCTTGTTCTCTTGCTCAGGCTGGAGGGCAGTGGTGTGATCTTGGCCCACTGCAACCTCTGCCTCCTGGGTTCAAGTGATGCTCCTGCCTCAGCCTCCCGGTAGCTGGGACTACAGGCGGACACCATCACACCCGGCTCATTTGTGTGTTTTTAGTAGAGATGGAGTTTCAGCATGTTGCCCAGGCCTCCCAAAGTGCTGGGATTACAGGCATGGGCCACTGCGCCTGGCCTGCCAACTCTTGTTAAGATGTGTGTGTGGAATGCTTTGTGTTCTTCCCCTTTTAAAAGATGTGCCTGTTGGTTTGTTTTCATGGATTCGCTGTCCCTTAGGAGACCCGGCTCTTGTATTCACGGTCTTTGTGCTTGGTTTGTTTTCACCATCAGAGAAGGTAGGATGCTGTAGGGTTCTACCTACAGGTAGGATGTGCTCCCTACTTAGAGAGCAGGTTTGATTTGGAAGGGTGGCGTCAGAGAGCCACTGTGCACCTTTCACTAGAGCTGGTCAAATGTGGGTGTCTGTGGAGAAGAGATGGCCGAGGGTGTCGGTGTTGCTGTAGGGAGGTTGTTCTGTTTCCTGTTCTGAGAAGAGACAGATGAAGCAATGGGAACCTCATTGCTTTCGCTTGGTGGGAGAAAATAGAGCAGAGTTCTCTAGCTAGGATTTTGTGTATTTGCTGGGTTGCAGTGGTTAATTCTCTGTGAAGCACGTGTTGTGCTTATTTAGCCTGTATGTGGTCGAGAGGGTGACAGTCGTCTGAATGAGGCATAAGACTTTGCCCTCATGGAGTTCTTCAGGTCACTTTTGAGGTCAAAGACCGTAAATTGGGATGGAAATTTCTAGATCTTGATGGAACTCCAAGTTTTTCTTTCTTTCTCTCAAAGCCTCTGGATTACAGGATTCTCTCAAACAAGGCTGGCAAGAATTCTGTCCATCCCCAAATAAGTATGCAAATCTAAGGTCAAATGGTGTCCCAGACATATTCCCCACCAGATCAGGGAGATTGTGGTCTTTTGAGAGACAAGCATTGGATATTATTCTAGTAGGATCTTTTGGACATGACGCTCTATTAGAAAAAGGAAGTTCTCATTTTACTGGTTCAGTGTACACTCTGTACTGAAACTGAAAGGTAAAGAACTTAGCCCTTTAAATTTTACATTTTGACCAGGCGTGCTGGCTCACGCCTGAAATCCCGGCCCTTTGAGAGGCTGAGGCAGGTGGATCATTTGAGGTCAGGAGTTCGAGACCAGCCTGGCCAACATGCTAAAACCCCATCTCTACTAAAAAATACAAAAATTAGCCAGGCGTGGTGGTGTGTGCCTGTAATGCTAGCTACTCGGGAGGCCGAGGCAGGAGAATCACTTGAACCTGGGAGGCGGAGGTTGCAGTGAGCCGAGATTGTTCCACTGCACTCCAGCCTGGGTGACAGAGTGAGACTTCTCAAAAACAAACTAACAAAAATTAAAATATTAAAAATTAGCCAGGCATCATGGCGCACGCCGGTAGTCCCAGCTATTCTGGAGGCTGAGGCAGGAGAATTGCTTGTACCCGGGAAGCAGAGGTTGCAGTGAGCTGAGACTGTGCCATTGCACTCCAGCCTGGGCAACAGAGCGAGACTCCATCTCAAAATAAATAAAATAACTTTTACATTTTGTGCTACAGAAACAAAGCCATTCTGTATGTGAGACTCTCACCGAGTGTTCATAGGGAGGGACTGGAGCTGGGCCTGACTTGAAGCTCCCCATCTGGCTTGGACAGGGAGAAAAGCAGTGGCATTTGGATTGAAGGCTTTTGTGATCTGGGTGGTGATTTTGAAGCTTCTCTTTAGGTCATGCTGTACTTAGAAGTATCTAGAACCATGATTATTTTCAGTTTCTGAGTTTCATCTCCAAGAAAACAAATGGGATTTATTGTTCAGCCTCTCATGTTATTCCTATCAAAGGGCGGCATTTCTTGTTTGCTCAGATGGGCTAAAAGCTTTTACTTCTGCTCGAACCACCCTAGGAGCAAAACAAGGCATGTGAGAGATGAGCATGATAGATTTTCTAGACTTCTCTAGAAGAAAGGCTTTTTAGATGGCGAAAGTTGATGAAGCCTGCCGGCATTTTTACAGTGGACATCCCTCCATGTCTGCACATCTCAATCTCCTTCATTCTTACTAGTGGCCAATATGCTCTTCTTTCATGGATATAGTACAATTTGTTTAATCATATGAAACAATATGATTGTTGTGCAGATCTTTTGTTTTCCAGTAAGAAAACACTACAGTGACAAGCTTTGTACATGCTTATTTATTAGGCATCTGTGTGAATATTTTTCTAGGACAGATTTGTAAAGGTTGGTTAACTGGATCGTTTTTGGTAGATTTCAGTCAAACGTTGTAAAGCTAAGGGGCCTTACTTACTTGGAGTGCTTGCTGTCTTTGACGCAGGGCTCCCCTGGGGTTTAGTTTTTAGCTTCTTTGCAAATCATTTGAGAGAAGATACACTAATTAGGAGTCCACCCATTGTAATAAGAGGGTATACTTCATTCCTGGACATTAAAAAAAAACAAACTTTTCCAGCTCGAAGGAGACATTCTCTTCCCCTGAAGGAAACCCAGCTATGCAGACACCAGCTGATAATCTTGCATTCCTGAAAGATGTTGCACCCCCTATGGTGAGTGGCGGCTGCTGAGGCTCTGATGTGACTCCCAGGCGTGAATGCTCTCAGCTGTGTTTACCTCAGCTCCTCGGGAGGGAGCCTGGGAGACTGACGTCTGAGTTTTATATCAGTGTCAAAACCCAAGCACAACCTAGGGAGGGACCTCCTGCCTAGTGTGTGAGCGTCAGGAGACAGAAAAGCTCTCACTGAGTAAACTGGACAAGGTCAATATACCTCGTTGATTGAGAAGGTAAGTTTTCCATGACCCTAGAAATTGATCTTGTTCAACTCTGAGATACTGTCACCTTTGCTATGTCTCCTTTTAAAAAAAATCGTGGTAAAATATACATAACATAAATATACCGCTGTAACCATTTTTGAATGTGTAATTCAGTGACATTAAGTACATTCCATTTGTTGTGCAACTGACATCACCATTGTTCATCTCCAGGACTTTTTCATTATCCCAAAACCGTGACTCCTTTTAGCAAAAGGAGACCAATTTTGAACCTAAATTTGGCATAATCACTCTCTGGTTACCAAAGAATCTTCATTTCTGGTGAAACTTTTTGAAGACAGAGAGCTCAGAGTATCTTAAACACTTAGGGTATAAATAACACACAGCCCTGCTCCTGTAATTTGCCCAAGAAGACCCAAATTGATACCCAGCTGGTAGAAGCCACTCAACCCGAAGCCAAATAATACAGCCTGGAACATTAATTAGGGAAGGTACTTTGCCTCCACCTGCTTTGGTCTTCCCAGGCCCTGAGCCCAGCCAGCACTTTACTCTCTCCTTCACTTCATCGAGCAAGCACAAAGGCATTAGTGGTGTTTTGCTTCTAGCATTTCACAGGGTGCAGCCTCCATCAGTCACTTTGTGACTTTAGTGCTGGAGGGAGGACACTTCATTGTTACCCAAACAAGTTTGTTCTGCAGACTTCACTGTCTCTGCAGAGAGAGGTGTGTGTTTTAGAGGAAGTGGGAGTCCCAGCCGATTCTGCAAGACTTCCGAGAGTCAGATATCCAGACAGAAGGTGCGGATACCTGGGTGACCAGATAGCAAAGAGGAAAGAATAAAAGGAGCATGCGCCAAGCCTGCGAGGGAGAAAGAGCGACAAACCAGGGACCTTCTACAAAAATGTGTTAAAAACAAAAAAATAAACAAAAACAGGTGACTGGCTGCCCAGCATCCCAGACCACTCATCTATTCTAGAAGGTGACAAGCCAAGATACGGGCTGTGGGCACCTGGGCTCTTTCTGAAGGTGTCATTTTCCTGGCCATCATAGCCTTCCCTTTTTCTGCTGATCATTTTTAGTTCTGACCTTCCTTTGTGCTGATCTTAAGAAGCTGGAGAAAGCTTCGTGTTTCTGCGAAAACAAAACTCAGAACCCAACGAGATTTAGCCTGTCAGGCTTGAGTGCATTAGGTGGAGTCTTGACAAGGCAATGAACTCATTCTACTAATTGTAATTAGCGCGAGGCCTTTAGCAAGTTCTGGGCTCCTCAGACTTCAGAGGGCTTTGATCGGCCTCCTCCTCCTAATAACCATGCCTCATGCTAACTGGTTTAGTGCGTTTTTATGCAACAAAAGCAACCACCGCCTACTCTTTAGAGAAAAGCTAGGCAGGCTTTAGAAAAAGAATTCTCAGTTGTTTTCACTTGTCCTCCAAATCGCAGAATGTTCTTTCCCTTTTCAGCTCTTTGGAGTTGCTAAGAGACTGCCATTTTGGAGGAAGGGTAATTAAATTTTGATTTTAATTTAAAGACAGAGCAGGCAAGGTTATCCACGCTCCTTAAATGAATGGGGGCTTGAGAGCAGAAGACTGGCTGTTTCCAGATCAATACTGGGAACTCCGTGTGATTCGAGTCTCTTGGTGTTGGACTGCCCAAGAGAGGTGGCTTTGAAATGGCTCTTTGTGGCAAGTACTGCCTAACTTTTGGGGAGGAATGCTCAGGAGACCAGTGTGAGCCGGGAAACCAGCCACTCTGTGCTTGATTAATTTATAGGTGTAATTTAAGAGCCTGGTTCTCCTTCTGATCCCCGGGATGCATGTTTACTGAGCCTGTAGACATGAGGCCTCTTGGCTCAGTGGACATTCTTTATGGCCTTTGCTATGTCAGAGCAAAAGCTGTAGATCTCTTATGAGCAAACATATTACTATGTCCAGAGGAGGACTGGCATGTTATAAAATTTCAATGGTCAATTAACAAAGATTTATTCTTTGTCACTCAGGTAGTTTTTTCCTCTCTCTCTCCCTCAATAATTCCCTCTTGGAAGGAAGCAGGCTGTGCTTTCCTGCTGCAGTCTTTAGTTGGGTTATGGTTCCCAGCTACAGAGCAGGGCTTGACAGAGCCCATCCTGATATTGAAATTCTTAGCAGCTGGGCTTTCTGCTTTAGCGGAGTGGACACTTGAAAAAAGGGGCGAGACCAAGAGTGAGAGAACGCTGGGAGAGAATGTATTTTTTTAAAGCACTTCAGCCTGTGTTTACTACGCGTTTATTTGGTGGAACCTCATTCCAGCAGTGCAGCCAACTGTCCCGGCAGCAGTGGCCGCACCCTTTGGACTGCTTTCCATTCCATCTTAATTTGGAATTCACACAGGCACCTTCCAATCACTCTTTTGAAGGTTCTCATCTTGTTCCAGGTCCATGCACGGTGCATTTGCAACCTGCTGAACTCAGAACGTCTATTCTTATATGTGTATATATGTATAATTAAAATTGCAGTAAAGAAACTCATCAGCCTATTTTCCATGTGTTTATCTCACTCCCTTTGTAAAAAGGAAAATCTGTTTTATGTAATATCTGAGAGTTAAACATGTTAGAAGAGAACCTTGCCTAAAACTGTAAATCCTTCCTGTCCTTCCTGGTGGAGAAGATGTGATTTTTGGTATCAGTAGAAGAGAGGAACTAGCACTGGGCTTTAGCCTCTCACCCAGAGATAATTCATCAGTGAATTCTTTTTATATCAGTTTGTTGCAAAAAAAAGTTGCAAACTTGAGGGATTTGGTTTGCCCAGGGACCGAGGAGGTTCCTGGTGGGGAGAACACATGAGCTCTTGGGGTCATCATCCCCTTTGTCTCTGCCCTAGTACCCACTGGGCCAGGCCACAAAGGGGGCCCCCACTCTGCCCAGCCTACATCCTCGTCCACCATCTGCACCCTGCCATCACCTCGGTTTTTCAGAAGTTAGGACAGGAGTCCAGACGCTGTCATCCACTTACTGCTCACTGTTTCTGAGGTTCTTATGGATTTCGAGGGGTGGTGGGTCGCTGAAGGGTTCGAGAGGAGGAGCGCAGGGTTCGGCAGATGCTGGCATCCTGGGCCCTTTTCCAAGACGTCCAGGCCTCCTTCTCCGACTTGTTTAAGGGCAGAGAATAAGGTTGCAAAGGAAATCAAAGCCTGATGTGGAGAAATGAAACATGAGACCTACTGACTTTTTAAAAACATTTTAAATAACATTCTCTAAGGTTTCATTTTATACCGAAGGCAGCTGTAATAAGTTTGGAAGACAGTGTAAGGTTTCTATTACAGAGCAATCCTGCTTACAGTTTTTCTACCAGAAGTGAGAAAGGGCGGAGGGGGAGTGGAGGTGGTTAAGAGGTTATTTTGTATAAGGTGAGAAAATTTGAAAAGATGAATTCAAGACTGCAAGCGTGTAACATTTGGTATGCTGTCATTTGCAAATGCAATAACATTAAGCCATTGCAAACTTGGTGTGTGTGTGTGTGTGTGTGTGTGTGTGTGTGTGTGTGTGTACATAGTCGGGATAGCATTGGAATAACTTAATAACTGGAGCTCAGCAGCACTTTGACCACAAGGAAAACAAGACTGCAGCTCTGTAGTGGGCCCTGCCAGTGTTGCCCCAGTGACTAAATTCTCTGTCAAAGCCTGGCGCAGGCCAGAGATGTCAGGCGGTATGAAAGCACTCATTGTTCACGAGGCATCATTATTTGGTACTGCATACACAATGTTTGCTTGTGAAACGATTTATTAGAAACAAGTATGTTTAAGAAAGAGGACTTGGTTTGAAACTCAGTTGATCTGGCTTATGACATTTAAGATTTTATTACCTTTGTTTCTAAGAATAGATATGTAGGCTCACTGTAAATATTTATCTTAAAACGTACCCACACTACACACACATGCATGTGCAAGTACAGAACTGGAAAACGGAGCCAGGGCATGAATTGATACCCAAAGTTCACATTTCTGTGTGAGGGAGTAAACCTTCTTACTATTTGCTAGGTGCATAGGAGCATAGTTTGTGACCTTGGCTGGCAGGATCTAGCCCAGAGGACAGCTTCCCCTAATGCTGTGAAGTCTCTTGGTAGGAGGCTTGGTGAGGAGAGAAGAGTGTGTGTCTGTTCGTGCGTGGACTTAACTCTGTCCTTCCCACATGGATGAGGCCAGCTGGGATTAAACCAGACCTTGGTCGCTGCCCACTGAGGACAGGTCCCTGGGATGTCCAGCCAGCTGCCAGGCATGACCAGGAGGCTTGCTGGGGCCCATCCCTGGGTCAGTGTACAAGCCAGAGAGCAAGGGTTTCACGTGACGTTTGAAGGGACCCAGCTTGGAAATTTTCTGCCCACAAACACCACAAGTCTTAACTTCTGGTTCTTTGCTAGCCTACATGGGCAGTATAGGAGCAAATGAATGATTTCTTTGCGGCTCCGATATCCTTATCTTTATAATGTGAAAACATAGATGTCTGTAAAGGGATGGGAGATTCTGGAATGAAATGTGCTAAGGGTAACCACTAGCACTTTTTCTTTCTTTTTAAAGACCAGCAACAGGCTTATGCAGTAAAATCAATTTGCACATGGTCTGGCTCTTGTCCAACAAATTCCACTAGATGATATTTTAATCTGAAAGGCCCAATACAGGAAGATGTAGATATCTATCATTCTAATTTGCTATTTCCAGCCTAGTGCACGGGGATTCTCAGGTACAGTACAGAGACATCCTTGGTGTGCTGAGCTGGCTGGGTTCTCCTCATTTCCCTCAGTTGTTTTTAACACTGGAGGTTAGGGTAGTGGTACCCACACCTAGGGGAGGAGGAGAGGGAGGAGGCTGGTAAGTGCAGGCCTGTTGGGATGGAGTTGTGTTCTTGAATGGACACATGATTGTGTTTTGTGTGGCTTTTGACAGATCTGTGTAGGAAGGTTCCAGTAAATTTGTATGACAAGATCAGGTAGTAGTGTGGTGGTCTGGTGGTTATTTAATTCTTTTTATTTTATTGTTGCAAGAATGCTAAGCATGAGAACTACCATCTCAACTAAGTTTTTTTTTTCTTTTCTTTTTAAAGACAAGGTCTCACTTTATTGTCCAGGCTGGAGTGCAATGGCATGATCGTGGCTCACTGCAGCCTCAACTTCCTGGGCTTAAGCCACTCTCTCACCTCAGTCCCAAGTACCTGGGACTACAGGCATGCACTACCATGCCTGGCTAAGTTTTTTAGTATTTGTAGAGATAGGGGTCTTGCTATGTTGCCCAGGCTGGTCTCACACTCCTGACCTCAAGCAATCCTTCTGCCTCGGCCTCCAAAGTGCTGGGATTATGCTCAAAGGCATGAGCTACTGCGCCTGGTCTTCAACTAAGTTTTAAGTGTACAATACATTGTTGACTATAGCCACGATGCTGTGCAGCAGATCTCTAGAGCGTTTTCATCTTGCTTGACTGAAACTTTATGCCCCTTGATTGCAACTCACCATTTCCTTCCCTGTCCCAGCCCCTGGCAACCACTGTTCCACTCTTTTATTTTATGAATGTGATGAATTTAGATACCTCGTATCAGTAGAGTCATGCAGTATCTGTCTTTCTGTGACTGTCCTGTTTCAGTTAGCATCATGGCTTCCATGATGTCACATATTGCACCATTTCCTTCTTCATGGCTGAATAGTATTCCATTGTGTGTATAGCCACATTGTAAAAACTAATCCTTTGGCAGACACTTAGATTGATTCCATTTCTTGGCTATTGTTAATGGTGCTGCAATGAATATAGGAGTGCAGATCCTGATTTCAGTTCTTTTAGATAAATAGAGAAGTGGGATTGCAGGATCTTAGGGTAGTTCTGTTTTTAATTTTTTGAGGAACCTCCATATTGTTTTCCATGGTGGCAGCATCATTTTATATTCCCACCAACAGCGTACGGGAGTTCCAGTGTCTCCACATCCTTGCTGACTCTTGTCTTTTTTTTTTCTTTCCTCCCATCCTGGCAGGCGTCATGTGATAGCTCCTTGTGGTTTTGATTTGCATTTCTCTAATGATTAGTGACATTGAGAAACTTTTCATCCACCTAGTGGCCATTTGTGTCTTGGAGAAATGCACGGTTAAGTCCTTAGGCCATTTTTCCATGGGTATTACTTAACACTCGAGGAGCCTCGTGTGTGGTTGCTAGTACACCTTGGCTTGATTGTCTCCGCAGAAGTTCTGCAGAGACCACCTCTTAGCTGGAGAGAAGCCTTTCCAGGCATAAGATGAGAGGGCATATTCTTTGTTGAGAACGTGTTCTCGAGGGACAGAGAGGCAAGACAGGTGAAGCTAGGAAGTAATTTTGGGATACCGTCTCTGCCCTTTTATAGGGCAGACTAAAACATAGCCAGGAGCTGGAAACCAGCATCTCCTTATGTTTCATTCAGTGTCATATTGGAATAAGCTAAGAAACATCTACTTGTGCATTTAGTACCTGGCATAGGATAACACCTGATACTCATCAAAGAGCTAGATGGGTGAATAAAGAATGAATGAATGCAGTGACTTCCACAATAAAGAGATGAATCCCATTATTAATCAAATCTGTTCATAACTTTGGGCTTCAGGTTTTAGTTTAATTTTTAAAACAAAGGTTGGAAGTCTTCTCAGAGCATCTTAGAAATGTATTGGAGCCGAGCGTGGTGGCTCACGGTCTGTAATCCCAGCAATTTGGGAGGCTGAGGCGGGTGGATCGCTTGAGCGTAGGAGTTTGAGACCAGCCTGGGCAACATGATGAAATCCTATCTCTACAAAAAATTTGAAAATCAGCTGGGCGTGGTGGCGGATGCCTGTAGTCCCAGCTACTCAGGAGGCTGAGGTTGGAGAATCACCTGAACCTGGGAGGCCGAGGCTGCAGTGAGCCGTGATTATGCCACTGCACTCTAGCCTGCTAATGAAGTGAGACCCCGTCTCAGAAAAGAAAAAAAAAAATGTATTGGGAGACATGTGCCTATCGAAACCATTATTGGTATTCAGAGTGTCCTTAAAGTTAGTCTGGTCATTTGCCTGTGATGTTAAGCTTGTGGTTGAAGTGAGTCTTTGAGATGATCTCAAATAGGATAAGTGAAGAAGCATCCCCTCCCCTACCATTTGTCACTTGGATTGTCAAAGTAGAATCTCTTCCCTTATTCGTCAGGTGGCCATGGACAGCCAATAACCTGGGATGTAATAAGTTCTTTTCGAGATTTTCTAAATAAGTGTTCTTTGTACAAGGGTCGCGCTCCAGCAGTCTCCTTTGAAGTTGCTTCTGTTATTCATGGGGCCATGGCGTTATTTCAAAGGCGTCAGCCAGCAGGCTTGAGGTTTTCTGGCATGAGTTCACTGACAGGCCTCTGGACAACACAGCTTATTTATTGGTCTCTCCTTCTCCCATCCCCGCTCCTCCTTTCTTCCCTCTCTCCACCAGAGCGATCGCCTCACCGGCCCATCCTCCAAGCCGGACTGCCGGCAAATGCCTCCACAGTGGTTGGAGGAGACGTAGAGTTTGTCTGCAAGGTTTACAGTGATGCCCAGCCCCACATCCAGTGGATCAAGCATGTGGAAAAGAACGGCAGTAAATACGGGCCCGACGGGCTGCCCTACCTCAAGGTTCTCAAGGTGAGGACTTTCTGAATCTAAAGGTACCCACAACTGGGGTCTCCTTCATGGGTCTGGCCACAGGTTCTTTGATTTCCTGTTGGAGTTGAGAGAGGATGATTCTCTGTTTTGACTAGCCAGCAGAGAGTGTGCTAAGGAATTAACAGATCGTTACGCTTGCTAGTAAAATTTCAGAAGGGAACTATAGAGTAGGGGAAGAACTCCTAAACTTGGACAGAGAATAGTTCAGCTATTTATCAGCCCTGAGATCACAGACATTTCGGCTTAGCTGCACATCTCTGAAAGGAGAGATCATTATACTGTCTCCCCGATAGGGCAGTTGTGCAGAATAAATGGGATGGAGTGGATGGAAAGAGCTTTGTAGGCTCAAGCCATTGTGCCAATGTTGATTGTTACTCTGATGTTGTTTTCTATTAATAGGACGTTAGGATCCAATTTTAGTAGCTACCTTTTAGAAACAATTTGGATTTTTAAAAAAACAAAAACCAACCCCTGACCTTTGAAATCCATTCACAGGTGATTTAGACAATAAACCCTAGGTCATGTTTCTGCACCAGTGAAATGTTGAACAAGGAAAATATCTTTCCCTCCTTATTTCTTGTTTGCAAGCCCCCATTTTCATAGCATCTGCCTCTTTTTTAGATCTAGAATTTCCTTTTCAGGAGACTAAGGACAGGGGTAGCTAAACTTGTACAGCTGGCTCTTAGCTCGTTGCCTACCACACCTCCCATGCCTAGTTGCTCATAGAGAATAAATGTCCTTAAGAACTTTCTTCCAGTAGAACCATAGGTGACCCAAGGAAGAACTTTCAGCCAATGAGGTGTTCTCACCAGCTAACAATTCCAAGGATCAAAGGCAATGGAAAAAGATGACCAACCTGGGGACCCACCCGACCTATCCAGTTAGCTCTCGGTCACACCCTCCTGCCCTTCTCTCCACCAGGTCTCTCCATTGTCCATCACTGGACTGATTTTGTTCTTTCAAAACCCACAGCCCTTTAATGCCGCTGTTTAGATGTAATGGAGTTTGTTTTCTTGCGGTGTGTTGGTGGTGGGACCATAGACAGTGCTAAGACCTTCCTGGTTGGCCGTTATATTGTTCTCCTGTGTCTGTTCTAGCACTCGGGGATAAATAGTTCCAATGCAGAAGTGCTGGCTCTGTTCAATGTGACCGAGGCGGATGCTGGGGAATATATATGTAAGGTCTCCAATTATATAGGGCAGGCCAACCAGTCTGCCTGGCTCACTGTCCTGCCAAAACAGCAAGGTAACAATGCTTTCATTTTTGTCTTTTTTTTTAAAAAGAAAGCTGGATATAGAAGCTGAAAAGACTTGGTGCTTTGGGAGACTGCAGGCAGCTTATAGGATAACTCTTGTGGCCTTGGTATATTTATAATAATCTTTCTTCGGTGATGCAGCTGGTGTGATGCCAGTAGCCATGGAAAAATGCCCACAACGTTCAAAGTGCTTGCTCCAATTTCTTCTAGAGATTAGCCTCCACCCCCACCCAGTTTTTAAGTTGCTCCTTCTGGTTGGTCTTGTTTAGGCTGCACATTTCCCATCATTACTGCACATTAACACCATTTAAAACACACACCTCCATGCCTGTTTAATATGGGGCATTTGAGTATCAGCAGAGTTTGTCTCCTTCTACTGTAAGTTTTAGGGAAATATTGGCATGATGTAATTTGTTCAACGAAGCATCATTTCTTTGGGTGCATACCTGATCCTGATGAGATGCTGTTCTTGACCTCGTTGCACCAAATTTGAGGGGAGTTCGTCTTACTGAATGAACGTCCTACTGGCCGCTACTAAAGGCGAAAGGTTGACTTTTAAGTTTGTCATGACTCACATTCAAATATTTATTAATAAAAGAAAAAAAGCCCAGTTTTTTTGGTTACCAAGATGATGCTTGCTTCCATTTCTTTTTGTCAATGCTATGTAAGGCGAGATGGTTTTGCAGAAGTAAAAATAACCAGAGCCTGGTAACCAAGACAACCTTCCACCCCGATTGGTTCCCACAGGGCCAGGAGGATGGGTGAGGTGTCCATCTGAGCTTATGTGCAGTGTACTGTCTTAAAACACAGCAGTTTAGATAGAACTACCCTTTCCTCCTGGTGGGAGTCTGCAGCCAACAGGACCAGAACCAGCTTGGCCTTCTGGGCACTATACTTTTGGAAAACCACCCCTAAATGCAAACCAAAGCACAGGCCAAGAGAACGGACCTCTGTGGGTTGATTTTTTCCATGCATTTGATTGCGTGCATGTCTAGGAGGTGAAGCCGGTGTGGTGACGGGCCTGTGAAGGTGAGCTGGTCAGTGTTGCTCCGTATCTCTTGGTTGTGGGCTTTGTGGATGGGCTGCAGTCGGAATCTCCCAGTGGCCAGCACCCCCCGAAGCCCCCGGTGCGACGCCTTGTGGTTCCACAGCCCCCTCCACAATCATTCCTGTGTCGTCTAGCCTTTTCTCTTGCTTCCCTTGTTTTCTAGGCCGCCGGTGTTAACACCACGGACAAAGAGATTGAGGTTCTCTATATTCGGAATGTAACTTTTGAGGACGCTGGGGAATATACGTGCTTGGCGGGTAATTCTATTGGGATATCCTTTCACTCTGCATGGTTGACAGTTCTGCCAGGTATATACTGCTCTTTCTCTCTGGGGTTTTTTCCCTTTTCTTGGTTGATTGCTATAAAATTAACACAGCTTCTGTTATCAGAAATGGCCCCTTTTATCGTTGCATAAAGGTATAAAAAATGTTAAAAATTATCCCTCAGGGATAAGAAAACTGCCTTGGAAATTCACACACAGTGAGATCCCACACTCACATTTATGATCAAGGGAAATTTCACCCTTGAAACCTGAAGGGATCTCCTATTTTTAGTGAGTCATTGAGCCCATGTATACATGAGCCCATCCCCTTTCTCTTAAGGAAGAAGTTGAAATTACTTTGTAAAATTCAAAGTAATTTATTCTCATTTCAAATTCCATTTTGCTAAAATCCTGTGTGTGTTTTTATTGCTTTCGTCCCACTCTGTATTTTTAACGAGATGTAAATAGAGGGGTGTGTATGGAGGAGCGTGGGGAGTGGCACCTCTGAATGTCAGGTGCACAGAAGCAGTGCGTTGCCTGCCTTGGGGATCGGTGGCTTGCTGCATGTTGCGATAGAATGGACTTTCAGTTTGCTTTCATTGCAAAGCATGCTCCTGCCATCTTGGGTTTGATGTTATTTCTGCCTCACAGAGAAATAAACATCACTGCAGCCCTGTTGCCTAACATTGCTGCTGTCTGAATCTTTCACCGACATCTCTCTTCTAGTGAAACTGTCTTGATATTCAACACTGTCCTCTCTGATGCATCTGCCTCTTTGTCATTTCCTTCGTGAAACTGCAGAGACTGCGGTTTGCTAGCTTATGATGTTCCACTCCAGTTATTAATTCCTTGTTTTTAGAGTACAGTGCCTACCTGCATGCTGATTTTACAGCTAGTAAAAATAAAATAGATTGTTTCATTTTTGTGCTGTTGCTGCTGAGAGTTTTGACTATCTTGCAAGTATTTTTCTGATTAAAATATATAAGCTTTTGATAATACCATTGCATCCGTTTTTCCTTTTGTTGCGAATCTGCTCTGTGAGTATTTGCTTTGAAACAAAGAGACATCTCTTATGTTGAAACTTGCTTTTATTTGCAGTACTGCATTCTGTGGTACCTGACTGGCACTTCTTAACCAGTTTGCCTGACGGTGCTAGCACTTAACTAAGAATGCAGTTTGAGAAAAATACTGTTTGGAAATACACTGCTTGTAGATGGATCATCGAGGACTAGGAAGAAGGCGGACATTGGAAGTGGATATAAAAATGTGCTAAATTAAGTAATTATATGTATACTCACACATAACACCTTTATATTTTTTCTTTAAGAGAAAAACTGTAGTGACATAACAGTATAACCAGATATGTATAAACTTAAAAGGTTATTAAGGAATATTACAAGCTTTATGTGTTATGGATCTAATGGTGCTATATTATAAGCAATTCAGTCTGTGTATTTAATGCATTGGTTTGTTTATGGACTAGATGGTATTAAGGAATTCACCAAAACTTTTTCCGACCAGCCTACTAGATGAACATCAGTTTCATATGGAATTGTGTTCATCCGGGTTAGATTATCCTGTGGAGTCTTCCTTTGGAAGAGCCTACCCATGTAAGACTGAAGCATTGTCACTGTCTCCTTAGAAACAAAAGTGGGCATCACTGATATTTCAGAACTTTGTATTTGGTTTGCATTCACAGACCATCATGAAAGATAATCCTTTCACTGCGGGTACAGTTGGTTGTCCTCCGCCCAAATGTCTCACAGAATGTGGCCTCATAGCCTGCCCTGTGCAACTGGGTGTCAGCCACTCACTGGACTGCGGATGCCCACTGAGGCTAAAGACAGTGACTACCCGGGTCCTGGTGGTCAAATGATGAACCCCCTGGTTATTCATTTTCATTTGGGAGGGACATTTGGCAGGCCTGTGGCCCATGCCATTCTGCAGGATTGAGTTTTTGGGAAGCCCACCTTATCTTGAGAATGGTCATCACCTTTTGGTTCCTTTGGTTGTGCTATGATGCATCAGTCTCGTGTGCTAACTCTGTGGCCTGCTTATCTGTTCCTCCTCCTGTGATCTGCAATTTAGCTCCTGGAAGAGAAAAGGAGATTACAGCTTCCCCAGACTACCTGGAGATAGCCATTTACTGCATAGGGGTCTTCTTAATCGCCTGTATGGTGGTAACAGTCATCCTGTGCCGAATGAAGAACACGACCAAGAAGCCAGACTTTAGCAGCCAGCCGGCTGTGCACAAGCTGACCAAGCGCATCCCCCTGCGGAGACAGGTAACAGAAAGTAGATAAAGAGTTTAAAGAAATTTACTTCTCCTCCATGACCCAGCCAGCTTGTGGATCTTTTGCTCTGCTTTGATGCCATCGACTTCTGTGAGCTTCCATGTGCGAGTGATTCTGGTGTGACGCTTGGTGGTCACCCAGTTAGTGTTTGGAGCTTGGAGAGTCTAGTCATAGTGCATTGCTTAGATCAATGGGGTCCAGTTCCAAGGGCAAGAAAGGACAATAGTTTCAGAATCAGAAAACTAATCAGCAGGACTGGAAATAACTGGACGCAAATCCCACTGTGTGTGTGTTTGATCAGACTCAAGTACAGTGGTCTCTTCGAAGCCTTAGTCACGTTGGTCCCCTGTGATCTAATACCTTTTTTTTTTTTTTTTTTTTTTTTGAGACGGAGTCTTGCTCTGTCGCCCAGGCTGGAGTGCAGTGGCCGGATCTCAGCTCACTGCAAGCTCCTCCTCTTGGGTTCATGCCATTCTCCTGCCTCAGCCTCCCGAGTAGCTGGGACTACAGGCGCCTGCCACCTCGCCCGGCTAGTTTTTTGTATTTTTTAGTAGAGATGGGGTTTCACAGTGTTAGCCAGGATGGTCTCGATCTCCTGACCTCGTGATCCGCCCGCCTTGGCCTCCCAAAGTGCTGGGATTACAGGCTTGAGCCACCGCACCCGGCCCTAATACCTTTTTTAAGATAAGCGTGAACATTCGCTTGGGACTTATGCCACTAGTAGGAAAGAGACTCTAAGTTCTCTGACTTATTTTTTAAAGTCAAAATCAGAATCTTATGCCCTAGGGGTGCGTCTGGACTGTTTGATTTAAACTGGTGCACAATAACTTTCTACACTGAAGTTTGGCTTAACCTCTTTGCAACTTACAATAGAATTGTATGCATCTATTATGTTTCATTGTTAGTAGTTCACAGGTGTGGCGGTGATTTATTGGTAGAATATTTGTAAGGAACCAGCAACAGATTGTTTTAACCCCAACTTGGTCTTTGGTGGTTGCTTTTTGCTTGTGTGTGCCTCCTGACTGGTTTAATTTTGCTTTGGGGGAGATGGGGCAAGATGGAGCCTCTGCTATAAACCAAAGCCCTGCATAGGTAGGTGGGACAGGAAATGCTTCAGCTCTTTTCTGTTTGTTCACAGAGATGGAAGCGGAAGGCAGATGTAGATGTAGAATGTTTACAAAAGCATTTGAAACTTGGTTCTGATAAAGGCTTTTTTTGAAATAGCAAGTAAAACAGCAAACTCATTGGCTCTATTTCAGTGTGTATTTTAGTAAAATTTACAGAGTACTTGTTAAAATTTCAGATTCCTTTGTCTCAGCCCCAGAGATTCTTGTTTAGTCATCTTGGATAGGGCCAGGAATCTGCATTTTATTACAAGCCCTATGGTGATTTTAGAATGCACTTTGAGAAACTCCAGGTTAATCCCGGGCATGCCTCTCCAGGGACTTCAGGGAGGAATGACATTTTCTGGATAAGGCATTAGGAAGGATTAGGAACTAGTTGGTCAGCAGTGGCTTTGGCATGGGTCTGGCTGTTCACAACCCAGCTCCAGACTCCCGGCTGAATGGGTCCTTGTTAACTTCTCTGAAGCCATGTTGCAAGCAGGTCTGTCTTTGTGGAGGCGGAGGATAGAATTTAAAGTGTGTGTCAAGTGTAGGTGAATGACCAAATTGTGTTAAGAGCAGGAAAAAAGGGGCCTATTGGGTCACTTCTGCCACCAAGAACGCTGTTGTCATTTTGAGTGACATGATTATCTTTCTTGGGGCCAGGAAAGCAAAGATGGGGCCAGTTGGCCAGCCAGTTTCTAAGGGAGTCCAGTCCTGAGATAACTCTTACATGGTTTCTATTATTTTTTTTTCTAATAGGGAAAAATGCTAACTTCTGGAGGCAACTTGTAATTTGGCATAGCTAGGCCACTGCCCCATAATTATCTCATCATCTTTTTCTCTGCAACTGTTACAATGCTTTTCTTTTTACTTAATATAAAAGGGTAAGATGCCCTTAAAATCCCCCTGACTCAGCCACAGTCATTGTGTTTTCTTTCCCCAGTGCCTTTTCTTCACTGTCCATCTAAGAATACGGTTTGAGGAAAATAATATTTGGAAATGTACTGCTTGTAGATGGATCCTTGAGGACTAAGAAGAGGGCAGACATTGGAAGTTGACATAAGAATGTTCTAAATTAAGTAATTATATATATACTCACATGCAATGCCATTTATATTTTTTCTTTAAGAGAATTCAGCCTGGCCGGACGTGGTGGCTCACACCTGTAATCCCAGCACTTTGGGAGGCCGAGGCGGGTGGATCACCCAAGGTCAGGAGTTCGAGACCATCCAGCCTGACTAGCATGGTGAAACCTCGTCTCTACTAAAAATTCACAAATTAGCTGAGTGTGGTTGTGCATGCCTGTAGTCCCAGCTACTTGGGAGGCTGAGGCGGGAGAATCGCTTGAACCCAGGAGGTGGAGGTTGCAGTGAGCCAAGATTACGCCATTGTACTCCAGCCTGGGCAACAAGAGTGAAACTCCGTCTTAAAAAAAAAAAAAAGAGAGAGAGAGAATTCAGCCTAAGTTGGTCCTTTTTCCTATCCTCCCTGTGTTACCAGAGGGAACATCAGAGTTCCTTCCTCTTTTTCTTCCCTCCTTCCTTTTGTTGATTCATCATAATTTACTAAGTGCTGGGTATAAACCAGGTTACCTGTAAGACACAGCCTATCACATTCACCAGTGGTTCCAAGGTTATTTGGTGGTAAATGCCTGTAATCCTAGCTCCACAGGAGGCTGAGGCGGGAGGATCCTTTGAATCCAGGAGTTCAAGACCAGCCTGAGCAGCACAGCGAGACCCCCAACTCAAGAAAACAAAACAAACAAACAAACAAAAACCCAAAGTGGGAAAAAAAGAAAAGAAAATGTAATTGCCTTGTATTCAGTAGGGCCAAGGAGTATAACAGAAGCAGAGAAAATGGGGCAAATGCCGGTTCCCTGGAAAAATACATCTGCATGAAATTAATTTATTTGGGGGAATGTTGACACACCTCAGCTCCTTCTACATGTCCAGGTGGGGTACATTGTTGGATCTTCACAAAGAATGTTTCATCAGTAAGCATGGCCCCTTTGGTAGAGAAAGAGATGCTTATCGAGTATCTGGATCAAAGAGGGTTATTGGACTGGAGCTGGAATGAAAAGCCCCAGAAAGGCCTGCAGATATGTTGATGACAGAGCAAATACCACAGGGATGCCGAGCGTGCCTTTACCTGGCGACAGGTGAGCCTCTAATCAGATGTGTCAAGGATGGGTTGTTCCTAGGCATTTATGAGGCTACTTTTTATTCTGTGTTGGCCAGCCTCTTCTGGGACACAGGGATCACTAAGTGTCTGCAAGGCCCTGACTCTTTCCCTCTCCAACACCCATACACACACAGCATCTCACTCACGGCCTTCAGTCCATCCTTGTTCTCTTCTGAGAACAAGAAAAGTTGGGTTTTTGTTCCTCCTGTGAGTTTTTCCTTCTTGGTATGTATTAATTTGCAGTAGACTTAATGGTGTAACACAGACGTTTCAGTTTATGTTATTTTTTTGAGCAAAAATATTTTTTTTCTGGTAGCAAAGAAGAAATTCTTTGCAATAATTTCCTAGTAAGCGTGAATTTTTTAAGACTTTGTATGCACATGGCTTGAAGAAGGAGAAGCAGCTTTTGGGTGGAGGCAGATGGCAGGTGGCATCTCTCCATCCTTTGATGGAGGCTTATGTCACAGTGTCAAGGCTTGGGCACCATGCCAGATGCTGCTCACCCACTCACCTGTGGTGCCCAGCGAGTTAAATGAGACCAACAACAGCCATCCCGGAGAGGGGCATCTTTGTGAGCGTGTTGGTTCTTGTACAGGTCTGCTGGACAGCCAGTGGCCAGTGTGAAGCAGCCTTTGTGAGTTAAAGTGGGCAGCATCACTTTCTGTGTTTTCCACAAATCAATTGGATGGTGGGGGAGGGTGTAGGGGTGGGTGGAGGATGGAGTGCAGGGGAAACTGAGGATGCCTGTTTAGGAGACGTGCAGTGTTGCTGGGCTTGCTGAATCAGTTTTACATTGAGCACATCAGTTTCTTTCTCTGGGGCTTGAAGCTTCCATAGGGTAGGATGGAGATTTAACTGTCTTGTGGTTGGCTCCGTCCAGATAAATTCATCTCCTATGCAGCTTATACCCTCTCTCACTGCCGTCAGTGTGGTACAAGAGGCTGCAGGGAATTTTTTTTTTTTCCAGACAGTTTCACCTTCTCAGCTGCTGATATAGGTAGGCTGAAAACCAGAGAAAAATCAAGAGCAGGCCAGGTGCCGTGGCTCATGCCCGTAATCTGAGCACTTTGGGAGACCAAGACAAGCAGATCACCTGTGGTCAGGAGTTCTAGACCAGCCTGGCCAACATATAGTGAAACCCTGTCTCCACTAAAAAATACAAAAATTAGCTGGGCGTGGTGATGCATGCCTGTACTCAGCTACTTGGGAAACTGAGGCAGGAGAATAGCTAGAACCCAGGAGGTAGAGGTTGCAGTGAGCTGAGATCGCGCCACTGCCCTCCAGCCTTGGCGACAGACAGAGTGATACTCCGTCTCACACACACAATAAAAAAATAAAATAAAGTAAAATAAAATAAATCAAGGGCAGTGAAGGCCACCTTTTGTAACAATACTTTTAAGGCAAATGGCATGTTCCTGGGGACGTTAGGAATAGGACCAAGATGAAGGGGGAGGAGTGGAGCGGGTGCCTTGGGGGAGGAGTGTGAGACTCAGTAGCCAGTTCTCAGGTCCAGTGTTAGCGATCCTCAAACATGCCAAATTCTGAGAAAAGGGATGGATGTTCTACTCCTGGAAGCTCGTTTACTGCCTGGCAGCTGAACATCATGATCTGGGAATTTTCTTTGTATTTTGGTAAATCAGGTGGTCTAAACCTCATTGGCTCCAGAAAACATTTGGGTAATTAGAGTGGTCATGGATGACTTAACTGGAATCTGCCCTTTCATGTGGGCACCTCGCCTTCCCTGACCCTATTTCACTGTTCCCTTTTCTCCTCTCTCAGCCTCCAAAGGGCAGGACAGTTTGCCCAAGATCTGACCTGGATCTTGGCTGATGCGATCTCTTGAGCAGAGCCAGCGCATCTGGGGCTGGTGCGTCATGGTTCTGATAGGTTTACTCACAGAGTCCCAGGGAAGGGCCTGTGGGAGGCAGAGACTCGCTACGGGAGAAAAGTGAGTGTCTGATGAACTGCCTTGCCTAATTACCTAAATTTTGTTATGGAGGAATTAAAAATGCAACTTCAGAAGCCTTTGAAGCTTTATTTCAGGCACCCCGCTTGCGGGGGTGAAAGCATTTTGTTTGGCCATAGGGGAGTGGTGGGCAAGGCTTGTATTAGAGCAGAAGTATGTTAATACCGGCCTTGTGTGCTGGTGGGGAAAGGTGGTTTATAGCCTAAGACTCAAAGGGCCTGTTTGGCAGGCTGTGGTCCAAGTGTGTTTGTCAGTCCTGGGGAATAAACACACAAGTATTAATTCATCTCTTCTCCCCTGGAACATCTTCGCTTCTGCTTGCTGTGTGCTCTAAGAAGTCCCCTCTAGATGGTAAATTTAATTCACTATAAAAAGATAACACTGTTAGACTGGGCCTAGTGGCCCACACCTGTGATCCCAGCACTTTGGAAGGCTAACGTAGGTGGATCACCTGAGGTCAGGAGTTCAAGACCAGCCTGATCAGTGTGACGAAACCATTTCTCCACTAAAAATACAAAATTAGCCGGGCGTGGTGGTACATGCCTGTAATCCCAGCTACTTGGGACACTGAGGCAGGAGAATCGCTTGAACCTGGGAGGGGGAGGTTACAGTGAGCCAAGATCATGCCATTGCACTCCAGCCTGGGTAATGAGAGTGAAACTCTATCTCAAAAAAAAAAAAAAAAAAAAAAAAAAAGATAACACTGTTTCTTGGTGGCCCTTTAAAAAGAAAGAAAAAAAAAACCCACTTCCTCACTTAATCTCCCATATGTACTATGGAAATGTACGAAAAGCGCATTTACTTAAAAGCTTGACTTATGGCATATGCTAGAGAGATTCCGGAAAGTGAGGAAATGGAATTGGAGTCTGTGAAAATACATGCTTAAAAAAAAAATGCCTGCCAAGATTCGGGAGTGGGAAAACAGTTTACTAGAGTGTTCATGTTGATTGTTTATAAGTAACTCACTTTATCACTAACAAGGGAATATATTAAAATTGGTTAGGAAGGAATCTCCAGAACTGAAGTTTCTAGGTAGGAATTGAAGAATAAGGAAGATTATGATTTTGTGCAAAAGAAAAGAAAGATAATTTAATAGTACTAAAGAAACAGAAGGATTTCAAAGATGAGCAGTGGGCATTATCTGAGGGTCCTGATTCAGAGCAAAGAAACCCAGTAAAACATGGAGTCCCAAGAGGGAATGGCCTGCCCGGGATCGGGCCAAGCCCCCAACGCAGACTCGTTCTTGGAGTCGAAGGGAATGAAGAGAAAGCCAGCCATATTTTATAGCCCCAGAGGGGATTTTAAAAGCATAGTAAAAATGCATGGAGGTAAAATTAAGATATAGTAGACAGAGCAATCAAATTCGATAGTTTCTTAGACTTTGCCCATTTTCTTACCTTTCCCCCGCCGCCTTCGTGTTTTTATAAAAGTATTTTCCAGGTTTGTACATTTAATCTGAATCTCCATACCTCATCTGAACAAAATCCCCATAAATCATCCTTCCTGGAAACCTCATTTTTTAAAATTCTAATAATGGTGACAATAAAGTTGGTAAAGGTTTTCTTATTTATTTATTTATTTTTAGGCTTTCCATTTGAAAAGCTGTCACATGAAAATCTTGTTGAGACCATCTGTTTGGGGGATGGTGTCGATACATGTGAACTTTTGCCAGGGGTTTGTGGATGCAGATTCCTTTGGGGTCATGGGTGAGCCATAGAGTGGTGAACTTCAGACTGAATGTTAAATTTTTCTCTTCTGAGGTAACCCCTAAGCCATGTTTGTCATTAGGACCCTCTTACTGTCCAGTTTTTCTCCTGCCCTGAGATGATTCCCTGACTCCTGGATTCTTCATCTCCTGCTTGCTAGTACCCCGGCCCATCCTAGCCGTGAGCAGAGGGCCTCATTTAGCAAATCAAGCGTGCCCACTAAGGCGTATCTTCTGCAGTCAACCCTTAATATCACTGCGTTATCTTCCTGGTTGCACACAGTTTGACATTACAGTCGTCCCTGGTATGTGTTGGGGATTGGTTCTGGCAACCCCGAATACACCCAAATCTGTGGATGCCCAAGATCTTTATATAAAATGGTATAGTATTTGCATATAAACTGTGTATATCCTCTCGTATACTTAGTCATTTCTAGTCCTACCTGTAACAACTAATACGCTGTAAATGCTATGTAAATAGTTGTTATACTGTATTGTTTTTTATTTGTATTTTAAAATTGTTGTTTTGTTATTTTTTATTCTCTTTCAAATATTTTTGATCTGTGATTGGTTGAAGCCATGCACGCAGAACCCACAGATACGGAGGACTAACGGTATCTTACACTCAAAACCACCCTAGGCTCCAAACGCTCCAAGTTATCCAGAGAGAAGTGCCATTGTCTGTTCTCTTAGATCTGGGCAGCAAATCATTCTAAAGGGACTGAGAGAAAATATTGCAGTGTTGGTAGCAGACATGAACTGAGCTCTTAGTGCCAGGCCTAGCACTAAGCACTTCATCCGTTTTTCTCCTGCTTCATTTAATTGTCACATTAATGCTGTGCTGTTGGACCTGCTCCTGTCTCCCCCCCCTTTTTTTTTTTTCCCAGATGAGGTCTTGCTCTGTTGCCCAGGCAGCAGTGCAGTGACACCATCTTGGCTCACCACAGCCTATGCCTCCCAGGTTCAAGCAGCTCTCCTGCTTCAACCTCCCCAGTAGCTGGGATGACAGGCACACACGACCATGCCCTGCTAACTTTTCTATTTTTTTGTAGAGACGGGGTTTCACCGTGTTGGTCAGGCTGGTCTCGAACTCCTGACCTCAGAAGATCTGCCTGCCTTGGCTTCCCAAAGTGCCGGGATTACAGGTGTGAGACACTGTGCCCAGCCGCCCAGCCTCTTTCTCGTTTTTAACAGATGAGGAAACCCAGGCCTAGAAAGGTTAAGTGATTTACCAAAGCTCATGCAGTGAGTGAGCGCTGAAATGGGACTGGGACCCTGGCAATCTGACTGCACGGTCCCATGCTATTGCAGTTGGTCAGGATGCAGCCTGCCTGATGCGGGGTCTCATGTTGTGAATGCTGAGCACAGAAAAGGCAGCAACGGGATTGGCTGCTGCCTACATGGAAGGATGCAGAGATGCCACAAAACCTAGCCTGGTAGCAGAAGGAGGGGCCGAAAGCAGCAATCTTGTAACTTCACTCATTTTAGAAGTCAGCACATTTCAAGCATATGTCCTTCGTTTTCTTTTCCCTTGTTCATGCCTCAGCTCAGATCCTTATTATTCTAAAAAATATTTTTGTTAAATAAAGTACTTCTTCTAGAACATAAAAGAATTACATATACATGGTAATAAATTCCAAATGGTCTAGAAAGTTCTGAAATAAAATGTATTTTCTACTCCCTCTCTCAACTCCTAATCTCTCTCCCCAAAGGTGATCACTGCTAAGTCTCTTATATATCCTTCCAGAAACTTTTAAGTACCCTTGTTCTCACACCTCGCTGTGGGACAGCTGCCTTTCCCACATCCTATTCTGTAAGCCTCACTGATGAGAGCGGTGATTTTCAGGGAGGAGTCACAGAAGCCTAGCCATGCCTCTGCCTGCTGGATGTTAACGTCATCCAGGACTGTGGTCCTCAGCAATTGCTTAATCGGTTCTCACTCCTCTATTGATTGCAGCTTCCACTATGTACCCTGTAGTGGAATCCTGGAAACATATCCGGTGATGAGGGGCTACGCTGCAGGCCATGCAGAGAGTGTTCTGGCTGCACAACCCGCCAGACCCTGGCCATTTGTGGAAATTGTCACATTGCTAGGCTGCTTTTTTTTTTTTTTTTTTTTCCTCTGAGACGAAGTCTTGCTCTGTTGCCCATGCTGGAGTGCTGGGGCACAATCTCGGCTCACTGCAACCTCTGCCTCCCGGGTTCAAGTGATTCTCCTGCCTCAGCCTCCCGAGTAGATGGGATTACAGGTGCCTGCCACCACACCCGACTCATTTTTTAATTTTTAGTAGAGATAGGGTTTCAGCATGTTGGCCAGACTGGTCTCAAACTCCGGACCTCAAGTGATCTGCCTGCTTCAGCCTCCCAAAGTGCTGAGATTACCGGTGTGAGCCACTGTGCCTGGCTGGCTGGTTCTTACTAGTTTGGCTAGAGCTTCTTGCCCATAATATCCTCAAGCATAAGTTCCCCCTGCAATGAGTGGTGATTTTTGCCTGTTCATGGGGAAGAACTTTCAGAAGACCTTCTTATTCTTGAAAACACCTGTGTACTTAAGCATCCACATCTCATGGCCCTGATGCAGAATGAATTAAGAGGACAGAAAGATTTGGGGAAGCATCATCGGCCGTTACACCCGCTCCTGAACCTTTCTGAGCTCTGTAGATGGAGCTTGAGATGTTCCTGTGGACCAGTGCAAACTGGAAGTCTTGATGTTCTCTGAAAGTTCCTGGCTTCTGATGTGTCCTGCAGACGAAGTCAGCTCGCTACAGTGAGGTTGGATACCACATGGCGGGGACTTTAAAGTTGTCTGTTTCACCCAGGGTGGGGTTCGTGCCTAGTCTGTGACCTCAGTGGGGGGCAGGACGGAGTCCATAGGAGCACCCACATTTACCTTCTTGTCTTTTCCCGCTTGCTTCTGCCATTTGCTTGTGCAACCCAGACACTTGGGTGTGAGTCTCAGCTCCACAATTAATGATTCTTTACTTCCCTCTTTTAAAACATTTTTACCATACAGTGAATAAATGTTGCTCATACTATCTGCATAATGAAGTTTAGGAATAACTGCCCCCTGCCAAAAGATTGAACGGAAGGCTCAGAAAGTGCTCATGTGTATTTTAAAAGACAATAGGAATTCTGTGTGAAAAATGGCCCCCTTTTTTATTTTAATATTGAAAACAACTTCCTAACACTAAAATGATTTTTTTCCCCTAATCCATTCTTGGGCATCTTCTTGAGTTTCCGGCCTACTTTGAGGGTTTACAAAGGCGCGATTCAAAGCTTTTTGAACAGGACAGGTCCTCTGGTTCCCTGTGAGAAGAGCCCAGGACCCACCCTGTGAAAGTTCATCCCACCTAAATTTATTCATCTGGACTTGGTCTTTGCCAGTGTGATTGAAGGAGTTCAATCACATCCAGGAATACTATCCACCTGGGCAGGCATGCAGGAGACAGAGCCCAGGGTGGGCTCACTGGCTGCTTAGGGATGGATCATGGGTTAACTTCACATTCTTGTTCTCTTGGGCCAAAGTCTTGTTCATGGTTTAGAATAAGACACTGTTCAAGCAGCCTGTGGTCAGACTAAGATTGCGTAGTCATCCTCAGAAGTGGCCTTCCAGTGTGCTCTGCGTGTCTTTTTTTTTCCATAGAAACCAGCCAAAGGACAATGATATATTTAAGAAATAATCTTTTTATCAGACACAGACTGAAATGGATCAGGGTAAACAAGAAAGTAACTTGGTGGAGCCCTGCGCACTGCCAGGTGGGAGAGGAGTCCTCTTGTGTGGTTTATGGGAAAAGGTGTATTTTCTTTCCCTTGATGCTTCATCCCATGTGCTTAGTGCACTGGTTTCTGAAACTGAAGACAAGAGGCAGCCCATTTTCACTGAACTGCCTGACCATCAATAATTTCCCGAAGGACTGGGGAGAAACAAAGAATGGCACCCAATACTGGGGTCTTGGGTTATTTTGAGTTAAAGGGACTCGGAGCTGCTGAATGTCTTCCACATTCAAGTCCTAGAACTCTTTCCTTGAGATATTCCACTTTACATTTCCAAAGACAGAGGAAATATAGAAGAGCTGATTTCTGAAAAGTTTTCGTAGAATTTCATACGCACAGCACTGATCCATGATCTGGGTGGTCTGAGAAGGGATCCATTATCCGGGGCTCCAGAACATGCGCAGGTACAAGCATAAAGGTACTAATGAAGCCGGGGAGGACTGTCTGCATGTCTTCAAGTGACTCTCTGGAGGAATTAGGACAGAAAGAAAACTTACATTGTGATCAGATGCTATAGAAAAATTTCATAGAAAAACCTGAACATAGGAACATAAAATTTGGATGAAATCTAGTACTGCATGGACTGGAGGGCAGAGGAGTTGGATTCCAGTGGTTTTCTAATTTGGTTTCTTACTTCTGCCAGCCCCCATCCCAACCCATTCCTTTCTAAGATTCGATACTCTGGCTGGGCTCTGGCTGACTTCCAGCCTTCTCAGGTGGAGCCAGGATTACATCTGTGTCTTTGCATTTTGTATCCAGGTTTCGGCTGAGTCCAGCTCCTCCATGAACTCCAACACCCCGCTGGTGAGGATAACAACACGCCTCTCTTCAACGGCAGACACCCCCATGCTGGCAGGGGTCTCTGAGTATGAACTTCCAGAGGACCCGAAATGGGAATTTCCAAGAGATAAGTGAGTACTTCTCTTGGCCACATCCCAGGATGGAGACTCAGCTATAAATGGGGAGATTGGATTAACATTTTCTTTTTATGACCTTTAGCCACAAAGGTCTTGCTGTGATGATGTCAGCAGGAGTAAGATTGTATTTCTAAATAACCAACTCCTGGAAAAGAAAAGAATGGGTAAAAAAAAAATAGCTCCTTGAAAGCAGAGCTGCTTGCCCCTGGCTGGTCCCCAAAGAAGATGGCATCTGGTTATCATTTTTTAGGTGTCTGGGCAATTCAGACTCCGTCAAATGGAATAAAAGTAGAATTATCCAGTTTATAAAACAAATCTGACATTCCAGTTTTTGGTTACTAGAACAAGACTGTTCTGTGTTCGCTTCTGTGGAGAAATTAGATGCAGAATATAAATGGCCTTAAGGACCTCTACCCAATGTTGCTGTTCTCATTGGTTATTAATATCATACTGGGCTGAAAAGCTTCAAATATGGTACCTGACATCTAATTTCTGTGGTCCGTAATATTTTCCTTGTTGGATGAGACAGAGGGGTGCCAATGAGATGTTTAGTCAAAAATGTGACCGCCTAGGCCGGGCGCGGTGGCTCAAGCCTGTAATCCCAGCACTTTGGGAGGCCGAGACGGGTGGATCACGAGGTCAGGAGATCGAGACCATCCTGGCTAACATGGTGAAACCCCGTCTCTACTAAAAGTACAAAAAACTAGCCGGGCGAGGTGGCGGGCGCCTGTAGTCCCAGCTACTCGGGAGGCTGAGGCGGGAGAATGGCGTAAACCCAGGAGGCGGAGCTTGCAGTTAGCTGAGATCCAGCCACTGCACTCCAGCCTGGGCGGCAGAGCGAGACTCCGTCTCAAAAAAAAAAAAAAAAAAAAAATGTGACCACCTGGGTATTGTTGGGGCTGTGTATGTCTTGGTCTCGTTTGAACTCCATGTACTGGGGCTCCGTTGGGGTGCATTTGAATCCTGGCTTTGCCAGACAGTGGCTGGGCAACCTTGGGTGAGGCACCTGATTCTCTGAAATTCATTCTCATAAAATGAGGGTGGTGGTTCAGACCTCCCAGGACTGAGCAGAGTTTTTAGCTTGTATGAGTTTTCCTTTCATTTCCCTTCACATGGTGGTAACCTGGGAGCTCTGAACTGCCAACTTCAGCAGGATCATTGTGGGGGGCATGGAGTCAGTGGGCAGAACTTGAACTACTAGCCCTCATCCTCTAGAAGGGGACCGACCTCGAGATCCTCCTTCTGAAAGGAAGTGCAGTGGTCTTTGTAGGACTGTCCACTCACTTCTGGGGTACTTTTTGTAGTAACAGCTTGAGAGTATGGGAAGGTGGAAATGCTGACTGCTTCTGCATCACATACACTGGAATAAGCTCTTGACTTGCTTATGAGCGGCTACCCTGTTTGCCTTGACATTCTCGGTAGCTCCTGAGATTATGGTAGGGAAGTGTTTCATAGACACTTCTCGTATATGCATATACACATTTGGAAATGCGAAGGTAAGCTTTTCCAGAGACTGATCTGATGAGCTCTATTTGGAAGGGAGAAGTAGCTTATGTGGCTGGCACTTCTGATTTTGATTCACGTGACTTCACATCAGTTTTGTTTCCCAACTGCCAGTTTAGAGATGTGTACCATTAGCTAGGACTGAATAATTGTATAGATATTATTTGGTTAGAGTGTTAATGGAAGTAATTTCCAGTTGATTTGTATACTGTAGTGAAAAGACCACTCACTCATTCACTTATTCGTTCACTCAAGGCATGTTAATTGGACATTTACTGGTGGGGCACCAGAGAAAAACACAAAGAATAGTTTCTTTACCTGTAGGATGTGGAGAAATGGATGTTTCTTGTGAACTCCGCCAGCCCTAGTTCGTGTGTGATTATATACGTAGGTAGGTTCATGTGCACATTCCTATATATATGACCGAACTGGGGAGTTGTGATCATATTTTAAGAAATCGCAGCTTTCGGGTTTAGTCCATAGTTTTTGCCACCTGTGACACCGCAGTCAACAGTGGAAGTCTGTATGTGCCCAACTGTTACCTCCCACCCGGGGTACCCTGAGTGTGGAAAATCTGAGTGCTAAACATTTCAAAACAGTGTTTAGTGCAAACGTAGGTGGAACAGATTTCCAATGAATGAAGGCTATTTAGAAGCAGTTTATTAGATTGGAGGCAGAAGTTATACAAAGAACGGATTGTTATGCTTGTGGTAGCAAGGCAGTGGGACATAAATTAGCCATTTTTCCAATGCAAATATTTATTTTCTGCCAAGTTGTCAAATTTAATTTTAGTTCTGGATAGAAACAAAATGACCTCAGCATAGCGTACGCTGCCCTCAGTTTTTATGCTGAACTTTTGCAAACCATTGTGTATTTACTGTAAATACTGTTTACTAATGGCAGCTCCATGCTTTGCTGTGTTATGCTGAAGTTAGAATAAGCCATATTCAGAAGTATTCCAAAGACTTTTGCATTCTGTTCGTTTCTGGAATGCACAAGGACAATATATGGCTATTCGTCTGACATGCATAGACCTTGTAGTCTTAGAAATTTAATTTGTGGTGTTCTTCATTTTAATTTGTGGATTTTCTTCATTGTTAATTTTATGTAGTCATAAGGACTTTTAAACTTATGTCAAAAAAAGTCCTCAATTTTTTAGAATTTTCTTTTTAGTAAAAAATTAGAGATTCCTTGAAATGCTTTTAAGAGGCATATCCTGTAACTTGGCAAGGAATGTGGCCATAAAATCCATTGGTATTTGAATAATAATAATTTTAAAGCCACCATTTTACAGGGACAAAAAAAAAATAAGAACAGTCTTAACGTTTTTTCTTTGAGCCATTCTGAATTACAAATATTTAATTGGCTCAAGATCAAAAGCTCCTCTCTGGCACTTACGAAAGCTGACCACCGCACTAGCAAGGATACCTTCGCTAAAGAAAATAAACCAAGAATACCAATGTGAAATTTAATAGCTGTTCCACCAGTAATTGCCATTCTCTAAAACGTCACTAGGAAAATACTTGGGCGCGTGTGTACCCTAAGTCTCATTAGTTCCATATGATAAGCACTCCATGCTTTAGCAAGCCGCTGAAAGATTTTTATATTTAGTTCTGGAATTTCCCTCGCTACACCCCATCACCAGATGCTGTGTGCTAATCCCCTATTTACACATTTAGGCTGACACTGGGCAAGCCCCTGGGAGAAGGTTGCTTTGGGCAAGTGGTCATGGCAGAAGCAGTGGGAATCGACAAAGACAAGCCCAAGGAGGCGGTCACCGTGGCCGTGAAGATGTTGAAAGGTGAGCAGGGAGGCGGGAGGCTCGGGGAGGGGCTGGGTGGAGAGTCTTTATCAAGAAAGTTCCTTTTGTGGCATGTGAACTCTATCATGGCACGGGGTCAGAGAGCACATAGTTGACCTAGGGGTTGAGAAGTTTTCAGTATAAATCAGCATCTCGGACAGACTATTTATCTTGAGCTGTGTGTACTTATAAAGAAAAGCCAGTTTTGTTAGAAAGTGGTAGTAGCCTCCTACATAGAGTTATTCTTTGACTCCTTCTTTGTGACCACGATTCTTCATTCTCTCTGTATTTTTATGTGCTTAGAAATTATCAACTCACATATAATTGGATTTATTAGGTAGGAGTTGGTGTGTTGGATTTGGGACTTAAACCTTAACTTTACAAGTACAAGGAAATTTGTGTTTTTGGAGGGAACGAAGAGACGTAAGGGAGCAGAAAGCCTTCTCTTTTGCGTGAGGAACAAAGCAGAAATGACACTGGTCTGGGAGAGTCACTTAGAAGCTGAGAAGGAGCGAACAGGATCAGGGCTGGTGCAGAGCCTCCTGGGACACGTAAACAATTACCCTGAGATGTAAATGTCGTGTTGTGTTTGTGGGACTGTGAACACTTCTACAGTAACCTTCCAACCCTGCTTCATGCCCATGTCCAAAGAACTTAAAGAACTTTTAACCATTAACTTATTCGTCCTGCAGTATTCTTTTATGAGAAGAGTTATAGGGAACGGTCACATTATAAATCCTCTTGTAGGGATCTCGGAAAGAAGATCCCACGCCGAGTACTTCCCACGTTTCCAGGCAGAGAGGCCCGTCCTTGGCATATGGTGCCGGGCATGTCACCGGCGCTCTGGAGTTAGACTTTATCTGTCTCTTGTGGGTTCTCATGGGATAGTCATCACATCCCTCCCAAGGGGAAGTAGCAGGCTGGACTTTGTCAAAAAGATGTGCGTTTTGTGTTTTGGGTTTTTTAAAAGGCTGTTTATCTGAATGACTCCCAAGGAAAACTAGAGTGCTTTGAGATGTTCCCCACCTTGGAGCCCGATGCTGGAGAGGAACACTGTGTTTTCTTGCCCCAGGTGTGGTGGCACCACTGACGGAGGCAGCCCCTGGCTGCGTACCAGGGGCAGGTGTGGGGAGGACCCAGGCTTCTCATCTCTTTTGGCGGAACTTCTGGTTTTGCTAATGGGGCTTAGAGTTACATGGGATATTGCAAAAAGGGAGGTCTGGGACTTCTCTTTCTCTTGTGATGCTCAGGCTGGCAGCCTTCCCTTTAAGGACACAGAAGGATGTTAGTCCCCAAGCCACTGTGGCATGTCCTTTCTTACAGCCCACAGCTGTGTCTCCCTCCTTCCTCATGGTCTGTGGCTCCCTCCTTCACATACATCAGTGTAAATTTTGCATGCACGGTCACTTGTATTGATGTTCCTTTTGTGAAGCTAAAAAACTGTTTGCAACATGGTTCTTATCCATGCCCGTATTTCCTTTTTTTAAAGGAAACCCAGATTTTTCCATACTGAATTAGCTTGAGGTGGAGGGCCCATGGGAAAGTCTTGTCACTTAGGAGAAGGTAACTGCAAGCCCGCCTATGTGAAGCCTATGCCATTCTTGCTTGAAATTACAGAGCAGAAGTTTATATAACTTTTCTTAGGATGGGAATTGCAGTGCCTTCTGAGAAGCCACTAGAAGTCACAGCCCTTACCTGCTCAGAATGCACATGTACACACGTTTATGGCCCTGTTTATGGGGAGCTCTCTGAACCCATCTCGGAATGCTCTAAGGTCCTCGAGGGGCTGGGTTAGGAATGCTTGGTCGGGAACAAGTCTGTAGTGATTTAAAATCGCCCTATCCTTGGTCTCCTCGCTGGTTTCAGGCACCATGAAGTTTGGCATGGTTTTCTGAGACACCTTAGATATGGGAGAGGATGAGATTATTTCATGGTCTAGGAAAGAATTGGCATTAGTGTCAGAAGCCCCTGCTCTCGTCCTGACTCTTGGCACCATGGGCCCCCCAGTGAACTCTCTGACACACAGCAAGGCAGTTCCCTGTGTAGGCCTTTGTCTCTTCCTCCGTAAAATGAGGGAGATGATTTGGAAAATCTTTTCTGATTCTGAAATTCAGTTGCATGCATTTCAACTGAGTCCTTGGCAACTAACAGTAGCTGCCCATGAGTTAGAGGAAATGAACTGATTTGTGAATATACCTACTATTCATAGATGATGCCACAGAGAAAGACCTTTCTGATCTGGTGTCAGAGATGGAGATGATGAAGATGATTGGGAAACACAAAAATATCATAAATCTTCTTGGAGCCTGCACACAGGATGGTGAGTAGGAGGAAAAACTGCATTCGTCCAAATACTCTGCAGTTTGATAGAATCATTTTAGAAACGGTTGGGCTTCTAGATCCTGCTCCCAGAGCACCCCGTGTGCATGGTTAAAGTTCTTTTTAAAATCCCCATTGGAAGATGTTCCTAGCCATGAACACAAAGAAGGGTCTGTGTCCGTACCTGGGGGCCGGCGGAAAGGAGGGTGCAGGGTGACTTTGGATTTGAGAGCCTGGAGGGCCCTGCTGTTTCTAGGTCATAACCTGGAGGGGGCTTTGGAAAAGGCAGCCTCCTTATGTTTTTGCTTTGTAAGTGCTAAGAGAGATTTCTCAGAATAAGATCCCATGTTTTGGTTGAGAAATTCTTCCCTTAAAACAGGGATTGAGGAATCCACATCTTGCTGTGGGTCACAGATGGCTGAGCTCCCAAGAATAGCTTAAAAGAGGAGAAAGCAGTATGAAGGAATACGTTATTTTCCCTGGGGTAGAGAGAGACCCTGGCTTCTTCCATTGAATGTTTACTGGCACTTTGGAATCAATTTGCTAAGTAATTAGTAAACTCGAAAACGCGTATCTTTGACTTAGCAATTTCTCTTGTAGGTCTCTCCAGGAATTGGCGAACTTTTTCTGTAAAGGGAGGTTGTAGATATTTTAGACTTTTGTAGGCCTTATGGTCTTTGTCGCAACTTCTCGTGTCTGCCATGGTAGTGAGAAAGCAGCGCTAGAAGTACAGAAATGAATGGGCCTGGCTGCATGCCAATAAAATTTAATTACCCAAACAGGCGGTAGGCAGGATTTGGCTTGCAGGCTGTAGTCTGCCAACCCCGAGTCTATACCATGGAGAAATTATTGCACACGTGTGTAAAGGAACATGTACGGAGATGTTCATTGCCTACTGTTTGTTATGGCTGAAACCTGGAAGCAAATGCCCATGCATATAAGGGAATGGATAAATAAAGCATGGTGTGTTTATGTGATACAGTATATGCAGCTGTGAAAAGGAATGATCTAGATTTATTTTTATAAGCCCAACAGGTTCCAAAAGGATAATGTGTGCGGAAAAATGTTGCAAAGCTCTAAGAGCTTTATTATTCATTTATGTGATTAAAAATAATATATTACTTATTGACTAGTTAAAACGAACCAAAAGGATAGAATGGAGGGGTCCATGCTTTCCAAGAGGATGCAGGTGACAGCATGAGAGTGACAGGGAAGATCGCATCAACTGTGTCTCTCTTTTATTTCCTACAGCCTTTTGAGGCTATCATGACGAAGGGCTGATTTATCATTTTGCAGAGATTATAATGCAGGCATTCTATTTTTATGTGTGCTTTTCTGTGTGTTAAAACTTTTTCTTTTTTCTTTTTTTTGGGGGGTGGGGGACGACAAAGTCTCGCTCTGTCACCCAGGCTGGAGTGCTGTGGCGTGATCTCGGCTCACTACAGCCTCCACCTCCTGGGTACAAGCGATTCTCCTGCCTTGGCCTATAGTAGCTGAGACTATAGGTGTGTGCCACCGTGCCCAGCTAATTTTTGTATTTTTAGTAGAGACGGGGTTTCGCCATGCTGGCCAGGCTGGTCTCGAACTCCTGGCCTCAGGTGATCCACCTGCCTCGGCCTCCCTAAGTGCTGGGATTACAAATATGAGCCACCACGCCCGGCCTCTGTATGTTAAACTTAAAAAAAAAAAAAAAAAGCATTGGGTTGTAATAACTAAAAATGTTTTGCTGAATTGCCCAAGGGCAGACCTTGGATTCTCTCTTTAGGGAGCTTCTCTTCTTCCTCGACAGGGCCTCTCTATGTCATAGTTGAGTATGCCTCTAAAGGCAACCTCCGAGAATACCTCCGAGCCCGGAGGCCACCCGGGATGGAGTACTCCTATGACATTAACCGTGTTCCTGAGGAGCAGATGACCTTCAAGGACTTGGTGTCGTGCACCTACCAGCTGGCCAGAGGCATGGAGTACTTGGCTTCCCAAAAAGTGAGTCCTTCACATTCTACTTGGTTGGGTGGAATCCAATTAAAAATGTCTTTAAAGAAAACAGGCAATTTAGATGTGCTCATTTGCTAGATCAAGCCCTCGCATGTCTTGTACAACCTGGAAATATTTATTGTGTTATTCATATTTGAGTTTAATGAACTCTTTAAAACCAAAGCAGCCTCATAAACCTATAGCGTCGCTGCAGAGATGAGCAGAAAAGATATCTCTTCTTTGAGACAGGACCATGTCTGATTTCCCTGGGAATTCGGCTCTCCAGGTGGGAAATGGGTAGTTTTAAAGGCCCCCTTTAATTCGGATGATTTTCCTTTTTTTTTAAGCTTCATTTATTTTGTGGTTACTGAGTTTTTGAATATAGGCTTTAGGTGTTTAGTGTTTTGGGTTTGATATGGCATTAAATATTCTAAGAGTAAATGTCAAACAAAGGGTTATTTTAGTAACCTTGCATCCTGGAGTTCTGCGTTTCTTTAGTCTCATTTGGCGGGTGACCCTGTGTGGTTAGAAGTTGGCCAGGTCCCCTGAGGTGGACTGCCTGCATTCTGGGCACGCCACTTACCGTGGAACTTGAAGCATTTCAGTTATTCTGAAAGTAGTTAGACAGGTGCCCAGATGTCCTCAGAGGCATTTTGGATGACCCAAAACTCCCTTGTCAACCCCACACATAGAGAAGCGGAGGGGCAGGGCTGCCTCCTGGGCAGAGGTGGGCACTGCTCCTACCTGCGGTGCACATCATTGGAGCGCCAGGAATTCCTTGCGTCCCCAAAGAGGTAAGATCCTCTGGTGGGCGTGGACCCTCTGTCACTGGGGGTCTGGGTTGCCTGAAGGGTCACAAACTCAGGTCTCCACGGGGCCATGCCAGTCACACGACCAAGGCCTGCGAATCAGTCAGAGTGCAGAGATTCGAGGAACGGCTACACCTCATCTCTACTCTCTGGCCACATGGGAACATGGCCCAGAGCTACCCCATGTTCTGGATGTTTTTTTCTTTCTTTCTTTAAAACAAACTGAGTGCAGTGGCATAATCACAGCTCACTGCAGCCTTGACCTCCTGGGTTCAGGTGAGCCTCCCACCTCAGCCTCCTGAGTAGCTGGGACTACATGGATGTGCCACCACGTCTGGCTAAGTTTATTGTTTTTTGTTTTGTAGAGACGGGGTTTTGCCTTTTTTTTTTAATGTAAGAAAACCTTTCAAAAAAATTTCAAGAGAGTTTGGAGTTTAAGACTTTTCAGATTTGTTTTCGTATAAAATCTCTCAATATATAGGTTTTAGGAAACTAAACACAGTTTTGACTTCTGTGATTGCGTCTGTGTGCACGTGCCTGTGTGTGCACGTATGCAGGGGAGTTTGCCAATCAGAAAATATCTGGCATCCAGAGACAACCAGACAGATCCAGAATATGGGACATTTGACAAGGTATCACTTCAAAATGTCAGTGTCTCGAAAGACAAAAACTGCTGGGGAGACAGTTCCAGATTAAAGGGGCCAATGAGACAATTTCTAAGTGTAAAAGTGGGATCCTGGACTGGATCCTGTGGGGCGGGGAGGGTGGCCAGCTCTTAGAAAGGACATTTGTGAATGTCCTTTGAATATGGAAATTTGAATATGGACTGTACAATATTACTGATTATATTTCTGTATCAGCGTTGAATTTGGAGGATGGTGACAGTGGTATCTGTTGTAGGAGAAATGTGCTGAAGACTTGAGATTTGTGAAGTATCAGTGATGCCTGCAACTCAGTTTTAAGTGGTCCGGCCATAACATGCATGTACTGTGTGTGTATGTGTGTAGGGGCAGGTGGGGCAGGACATGGAGACAGCAAGCGATTGAGTAGTTGTAACAAGCAAACCCAGCAGCCGTGGATACTCACTGTGCCATCCCTCCTTTTCTGCAGCTGTGAACTCCTCCTAAATAAGCCTGGGGATTGTAGCCCATCTGTAGGCTGCCTATTTTGATCTTCTGGTCCTGATCACTCCCTGCCCTACCTGTGCGGGAGATAGGGGAAGCAGTTTTGCACCCAGCAGGGTGGTGCTACTAGGAGAAATGTGGTAGGAGGGCTGGCCTGGTCATTTTATTAAACCCTTCAACATCTACTCCTAGAGCACGCCCGATGTCTCATGGCCTTGGTCAGGCTCTCCAGCGAAGTGGCCAGAATAGACATAGTCCTTGACCTTTTGGGGCAGGAACCATGGGTGACAGTAAGAGAAACTGACAGTAAATGTGGGAATGAAAATCGGGCTATAAAAAAATATATTGAAAAAGGTGCCATGAAGGAAACAGTGGGATAAGGCCTTACTCATGCCAGGACGTTGTACTTTGCTGTCACTGCCATGGAAGCCGCTGAGGGGGAGGAAGAAGATCAGTTTGTGCTTCAGAGGTGACTCTCACTGCTGCTTGTATGGTGAATGGGAAGGCTGAGCCCCTGTCAAACGTGATGATGGTTTGGGCTAGGGTCTGTGGGGTCCAAAGACACTGAGAGAAGCTGGTGGGCTGATGTTGGATGTATTTTGCTCTTGGGATAGTGAACGGATTGATTAGATAGGAGGGAGAGAAAGAGAGATCAAGGATGACTTCTGGATTTCCAGCTTGAAAACCCGGATGGTGGTGCAGCTTCTAACTCTGGGAGGAGTTGGGAATCAGGGTTGGGGCAGGGGGCATAGATCTGGGTGGAAAATCCAGAGCTTGTCTTGAACGTATCTGAGTCATCCGAGGGGAGATACTGAAGAAGCTGCAGGCAGCAGCTCAGCTCAGAGGGTGGGCTAACAGCTGGGAGGCAGCAAAGGGAGCTGTGAGTTCAATCCATGGGCGTGGACAAACTCATCTGCGGAGAAGCTTGGAAGAGGAGAACAGAAGCCTGAAGTCAGGTCCTGAGAAAATTCTCAAATCTGGAGATTGACTGAAAGCACCAGAAATAGCAGTGGAGGCCGAGGAGGCACAGCCTGGGTGGTAGGAAAATCAGGACACGGAGTGCAGAGGCCTCACACGGGAGCTTCAGGAAGGAGGGGACAGGCAGTAGAGCCTCGGTGCTCAGACTGGTGAGAAGCATGGGTGTTGGGTCCTGGTCCTAGAGGCAGTGGTGGTACCCCTGCCCACCCTAGCCCTGAGGACTCAGAGCTCCTTCCTGTTTTGGAGCTGGTGGAGAGAAAACTAAGAGACGAACTTTGCTAACCAGGGCAAATGAATCCGTTTCATCATGGAAGATGGAAATACCCATATTAAAGGGTTGTGGTAATAGTAACTACCGTTATTGTTCATCACTGACCACTCTGGGAGAAGCTAACCATCTTCCAGGCACCGTGGCAGAGCATTTGACATAAAGCATCTCACGTAGCCCCCAGAACAACCCGGAAATAGGTGGGATTTGGATCCCCATTGTATCAGGGAGGATGGTGAGGAAGTGGTATGAATACTCTGAGCCCAGATGTGTCAGGAGGACTCAGATGTCCTCACTTCTGAGAAGGGGACTTGGTAGAGTGGCAGGTCCCAGACCTAGGTCTCCTGGTCCCCCACTCAGCTGTCTCCTGCTCTCAGGAGGCCCCTAACTCTATCTAAACTGAGGCAGGACCAATGAGATTCCGTGTGTGGGGGGGGTTGTTTAGTGCCCCAGTGTGGCCTCATTGCCTCTACATTGAGCAACAGCCCAAGGTAAAAGGGATATTGCATGGGCCTTTAGGACATTACATGGTTCCAAAGGCACTTACTGGAGGCTACCCGCAGTGAAGGACCCAGCATAGGTTTGAAAATGGTGGTAGATGAAGATGTTAAGAATGGTCCCCTTGTGAGGGCTCTGCTTCCAAAAATGGAGGGCTTATTCGTGAAGGTGGAGAATGAAGAACCAGGGAAAGGGTCCAGCCCTGGCTTTCCCACACCCATCCCCTCACAATGGGGGTGTCGTGGGCTTGAGAAAGACATGCTTGCCTGAAGGAAGGGGCAAAAGAGAACTGTTGATTACATCGTTACTGATGTACTAGGTTCATCTGTGCTCAGCGCTGGGCCGATTGAGATGAGCACACAGTGCCTGGCCTCCAGCAGCTTTCAGTTGTGCGTGTACCTGTGCATGTGTGAGTGTGTGAATGTTGGGGGCGGGTTGGGGACTGGAGACAGAGAAGTGAAAAAACTCCATGGTGTATACAGCAATGCAGTTAGATAATAAGATAATAGGGTATTTAAGCCTTACACAATTTATAAAATCCTTGCTATTTTTAGCTCAGATCACACTAATTTTACTTTTTTAACCAAATCCCAAACCCAGTTAACCCTCAAAGTGTTAAACCCGAGCAGTTTGGTTTTGTTTTTGAGATAGGGTCTCACTCTGTCATCTGGTTGGAGTGCAGTGGCATGATCTTGGCTCACTGCAGCCTTGGCCCCCTGGGTTTAAGTGATTCTCCTACCTCAGCCTCCTGAGTTGCTGGGACTACAGGCATGTACCACCACACCTGGCTATTTTTTGGTAGAGATGGGGTTTCACCATGTTGGCCAGGGTGGTCTTGAACTCCTGACCTCAAGTGATCCGCCCACCTCAGCCTCCCAAAGTGCTGGGATTACAGGCATGAGCCACCGAGCCTGGCCCTGAGCAGATATTTTTGTGTTTTTTGGAGACAGAGTCTAGCTTTTTCAGCGAGGCTGGAGTTCAGTGGTACTATCTCGGTTCACTGCAACCTCCACCTCCCGGGTTCTAGCGATTCTCCTGCCTCAGCCTCCCGAGTAGCTGGGACTACAGGCGCTGCCACCACGCCTGGCTAATTTTTGTATTTTTAGTAGAGATGGGGTTTCACTGTGTTAACCAGGATGGTCTCAATCTCCTGACCTCGTGATCCGCCTGCCTCGGCCTCCCAAAGTGCTGGGATTACAGGCTTGAGCCACCGCGCCCGGCCTGAGCAGTTTTTTTAGTGAAGCCCCAGCTTCCCACCTGTAAAATGGGTATAAAACCATCCGTGTCATAGGTTGCCACGGGAATTCGATGTCATCAGCCATACTGGGCACAGGGCATGTTGTCTACGTCATAGGGGTGTTGCTCTTCCTTCCCTTAGTGACCCACTGACCTCCCCCTGTGGAACACCAAAACTGTCCCAGGGCCCTAATTGTGTAAAATGGTCAGCTTTCTGTGCTGGAGAACAGCTCACATTCCTGTGGATGACGGGGATTTGGCTTGCCTTTGATTACTTTCTTTTTCTGGGGTGTAGGTTCCAAGTCTCCTCTTATTCAACCCAGAGGCTGGGGTTTGATGTTTCCTAGCACCTGGGATGAGGGATGGCCACGCTAGGCTCTGGCTCTTGCTGAGAAGATGGTGGAGGGAGCCATCAGCATTGTCTCTGTGCAAGCTGAGCCCCAATGCATGGTCGGAGCCCAGTGCGTGGGAAGCACATTCTTCTGACCACACAGCTTGCCAGACATACAGAGCGCGTGTCGGTAGGAGCACACCACCGGGAGAGTTTGGCCCGGGGCTTGGAAGTTCAATTTGAAGAGGCCTCCAAAACTGGGAACCGGGCTGCAGACGAATCTTCCAGCCTGGCCAGGGATTGCAAGCTTGCGTGGCTTTCTTGCTTTCCCGCTTCTGGGCTTAGGCTACCCCGGGGGCCCAGACGTGTGTGAACACAAGGAATAGCTGGTGGTCAGGGTGGAATCAAACAGTTCCTTATTTATATTTCAGGGATCACTTAGCTTGCCCTTTTTAATTGTCCATTTCATGGAGTGCCGAAGATCGGCTCCATTTCAGCATTGTTGAATGGATTGATAAGACTTTATGCTTCGTGTGATAGTTAACCTTTGCCAGTAACCAGTATAAAAGCCTTCGGTGGTGATATTTGCTTCTTTATGTCTTACCTCTTCCCAAAATAGAAGGTGATGATTGGGGACCCTAATTACCTTGTATCTTGTGGAAATCTTGCTATATTAAAGTGTAACAAAAATGCAGCAGCTCACAATAGCATATCATTTGTAGAAAGGAAAAGTCATAGGCTGGGTGTGTGGCTCACGCCTGTAATCCCAGTACTTTGGGAGGCCGAGGCAGGTGGATCACTTGAGGTCAGGAGTTCGAGACCAGCCTGACCAACATAGTGAAACCCCATCTCTACCAAAAATACAAAATTAGCCGGGTGGTAGGCACCTGCCATCCCAGCTAATTGGGAGGCTGAAGCAGGAGAATCACTTGAACCTGGGAGGCAGAGGTTGCACTGAGCCAAGATTGTGCCATTGCACTCCAGCCTGGGAAACAAGAGTGAAACTCCGTCTCAAAAAAAAAAAAAAAGGAAGGAAGGAAAAGTCGTAATAGCTAGACCTTTCTGAGACCCAAGAGTTAGTGTCAGGACAATAAATTAGCTGTTGTGTAGCAATATTTAATATTTCAGTGTATGTGGCACATTCAGGCTGAGGCCAGGTGTTAGGAGACACTGGACTGAGAATGTGGATAGACGGGCATTGGCCATGGTAGAGGCCAAGAAAGGACATGACTGGTCATTTCAAGAACCTTAGATATGGGACATGGAGGAGGTACAACAGGGCTAAGTTTGGAAGTGTAGAGACCCGCTAGATGGGCAGCGTGGAAGTCTCAGGGGGAAGGGGCAGACAGTGAAGATGTCCTGGACTAAGGGACTAGCAGTGGGAAAGGCATGGTATGGACACATGGGAAGGCATTTTGGAGTTGAAATCAACAGGACTTGGGAGGAATGTGTAAAGAATACTGGTGTATAGCTCTCCGATTAAGAGAGACAAAGAGGATAAGCATTGGATAGGAGTTGAAACCTTGAATTTGAGACGTCAAGGGAACGTCAGTGTGGAAGTGTCCCATAGACAGTTGAATGTGAGAATGTGGGTCTCAGGAGGGAGGTCGGGATGGAGATGCGAACTTGCGCATATTTTGTATGTGTTTAGAATGAATGCCGTGAGGATATATGGAAATACATAAACTTAATGGAACAATTCCTCTATTTGAAGGGACAGAAAAAGAGAAGAGGCAGCCAGAGATTCTGAGAGGGCCTGGAGAGAAAGAGAGAGCCAGCTGAGAGAAGGGGACAGGATAAAACTAAATAGCGGGGCCGGGTACAGTGGCTCACGCCTGTAATCCTAGCACCTTGGGAGGCAGAGGCGGGTGGCTTACCTGAGGTCAGGAGTTCGAGACCGGCATGACCGACATGGTGAAACCCCGTCTCTACTAAAAATACAAAACATTAGCTGGGTGGGGTGGCAGCGGGCACCTGTAATCTCAGCTACTCAGGAGGCTGGGGCAGGAGAATCCCTTGAAGCCAGGAGGCAGAGGTTGCAGTGAGCTGAGATCACACCATTGCACTCTGGCCTGGGCGACAAGTGCAAGACTCCATCTAAAAAAAAGAAAAAAAAAACTTAAACAGAGGGACTGTTTTAAAAAGCAAGAAATCAATAGCATCTGAAGCCACAGAGGAGGAACAACTGAGGAGTTGGAGGAGGACATTATTTGCATCTAACAATTCAGAGGCTCTTTATAAGCTTCAGGTAGAGGCAAGAGCAGAACACAGGTTAGAATGTTTGAGAAGTGACCAGGAATGAAGAAGATGCGATGTTGGATTTTAACCAACGTTTCTGAAAATTCAGGTGTAAAGGGCAGGAGAGCAAGTGTTGAGAGAAAGTATTTTAGGATGCTCAGATACAGATCTATAAGCAGCTGAAAGGAAGACACCGGTGTGGCTGGACAATTGCAGATAAAAGAGAATATGGTTATTTAGTCTACCTTCACTTTTTAAAATTATCATTCTATTTATTTATAATTCCAAAACAAATACATGTCGTGTTCCAGGCTCTCAAATGATCCCAGTTGACCTGTCTTCTTAATCTTAGAGCCACACTGTATTTCTTTTCTTTCTTTTTTTTTTTTTTGAGAGTCTCACTCTGTCACCCAGACTGGAGTGCAATGGCGTGATCTCAGCTTACTGCAACCTCTGCCTCCGGGGTTCAAGTGATTCTCATGCCTTAGCCTCCTGAGTAGCTGGGACTATAGGTGCTCAGCACCACGCTCAGCTAATTTTTATAGTTTTAGCCAAGATGGGGTTTTACCGTGTTAGCTAGGCTGGTCTTGAATTCCCGATCTCAAGTGATCCACCCACCTTGACCTCCCAAAGTGTTGGTATTACAGGCATGAGCCACTGCACCCAGCCACACTGTGTTTCTTACAGTATACTGCAACTGGTTTTTAACATCAGCTATCTTTTCTATCTGCATTTTAAGAAATGAACATACTTCCTTTTTGTTCTTGTGGTGTTTTGAAATTGTTATTTCTCTTGGTTCTTTCTTGATTTCAGTGTATTCATCGAGATTTAGCAGCCAGAAATGTTTTGGTAACAGAAAACAATGTGATGAAAATAGCAGACTTTGGACTCGCCAGAGATATCAACAATATAGACTATTACAAAAAGACCACCAATGTAAGTCAATGGCAGTAACACAGTGGGCGGGGGCGGGGGTGGGGCTCAGAATGTTCCAAGAGAAAGGCCATCAGTGTTGAGAGCTGGGTGGGATCTATGGGGACCCATTCCCCTGCCCCTGATTCCTGTTCTTTTGCCTTACTATTCACAAACTCTCAGTATGCAAATTTAGCCTCTGTGTATGTCAATTTTAGTAAATGTGAAACACTTATATACAGAATAATCAACAGCCGCTAGGATTTTCTTATGGTTCTCATCAAGAACTTTCATAGCAAAAACTAGAGCTTGGAAGTTACTGGGTCAATTTTAGCCTAATAACTGGTCAAGGAGGATCTGCGTGCTAGGGAGATAAAAGAATCCAAGGAGATGGCATTTTATTAATGGCCCAAATCTGTGCATCTCACACGTTATGTATGGTCCTCATTGGGATTGATTTCTGCTCTATTGACTGACCAGCAAAAGCCATGAGAATATCAGCTCTTAAACAGGGCACAGCCCTATTGAGCCTGCTAAGATAAATTCTTTTTAATATATTTAGTTTTTACATTTTCTTCTACATTTTCAGGGTCGACTTCCAGTCAAGTGGATGGCTCCAGAAGCCCTGTTTGATAGAGTATACACTCATCAGAGTGATGTGTGAGTAACTCTCTTTTCTCTGACTTCTTCCTGGGCTTGAGCTGCAAAAATACTATACGTATTTTGCCTTTCTTCCTTCTTTGGTGACTGCTGCATTTCACACATTCGTAGAAGGTGCAGGAGCCGGCCTTAGAAAGGATGGATTTTATGGTAGGCTGATAACCAATGCTCTGTTACTAATCTGTCTGGCTTCAAAGAGCACAGGAGGTGGAACCGCTGACCTCCTCCTGCCAGAGCGGAAGTCCTTCCCTTGAACATATTCATGGATGTGCAGCTACAAAGCCAATATCTAATTCGCCAAGCTCTTGGCATATTCTTCACCCCATTAAAGGAATAATCCTGGAGCTTTTTCCACTTAAGAATAGTTTGTCATATTTCCCTCTAACCCAGATTTGTCCTTAAAGAGTAGAGCTGAGTGAGAGGTGGTCTAGGCTGGGGACCTCCGCAGGGTCTACTGTCTGTGTTTATCCCTCAACAAAAAGGTCTGGTCTTGCTTTGACATACTTGATAGCATTCTAGAAGCACAGTAGAATATTTCTGTTATGATACACTTAAAAAACCATTTGGGTCAGGCTCCAACTGACATTTTAGATTTGAAAATTCAGTTGAAGGCTGGGCATGGTAACTCACGCCTGTAATCCCAGCACTTTAGGAGGCCAAGGCGGGTGGATCATGAGGTCAGGAGATCGAGACCATCCTGGCCAACATGGTGAAACCCCGTCTCTACTAAAAATACAAAAATTAGCTGGGTGTGGTGGTGCGTGCCTGTAATCTCAGCTACTTGGAAGGCTGAGGCAGGAGAATCACTTGAACCCGGGAGTCAGAGGTTGCAGTGAGCTGAGATTGCGTCACTGCACTCCAGCCTGGCGACAGAGCAAGACTCGGGGGGTGAAAAAAATCGAACTATTTTTTATGTGTATGAGCAGGAAGAGTTCTGGGTAGGCATGAATTCTGTGCTACCATAGTTGGTCCTCTCAACAATCCTAAAAAAGAAGACCTTACGATCCCATTTTTGCTGTGAGCAACTGAGGCACAGAGGCTGTTCTGCCTGTCCTGTGCTGCTGCTTTTGCTCCCCAGAAAACCGCGGAGTGAAACTCACTGCCATCGAGTACAGAAGGGTGAGTTTCCAGAGTGACCATGACATCGCTAAGCCTGGCTTTCTGAGCTTGCTCATCCCAGAGATTGAGTCTCCTGAACTTGGCGCAGGAAGTCCAAGTCTCTGAAGAGTCAAGTGTAAATAAATTGTGGCCTGTGAGATGTGTTCAGTTTTGTTGTGTGCAGTTCATCTGGGGCATGTGATTCCTCATCCTAACCCCAGCCTTGTGCTGACTGCCTTTGCGATCTTAGTAAGTTCCAGAGCCTCTGTGCAGCAGATGTTCCACTGGCCACAGAGGGCAGCTGTGATCCTGCAGAGTTGGCGTGCTGGCCTTATTCTGTCAACTGCCCATCCTGGCAGATCACAACCTTTGGGTCAGGCACATAGCGAGTTGGAAAGGAGTGTAAAGGCTTTGAAACTGAGAAACTGAGATCCTTGCATTGCTAACACCACAGTTAAGACAAGCAGCTCTATTCCAGAGTGATGGCAGTTTGCCTTTTTGTCTATTGATGGAAAATTCCATCAGCACATCCCTGTGTCATCATCATTTGGGGATGCTCTTGCGGGGCAGGAAAGAGCACATAGGATGAACTGCAGGAGGGCCCATTTGTCTTTGAACTTCAGAAGTGAGGAGGTGTTTATGTCTCAGCTGGGCATGTTTAGGTTTTGGCAGTGTGGATGGGTTAGTAATGCTGTGCTTTCTCCTTTTGTTGCAGCTGGTCCTTCGGGGTGTTAATGTGGGAGATCTTCACTTTAGGGGGCTCGCCCTACCCAGGGATTCCCGTGGAGGAACTTTTTAAGCTGCTGAAGGAAGGACACAGAATGGATAAACCGGCCAACTGCACCAACGAACTGTAAGCGCTCTTGTCTTTCCTGCCGGTGCCACAGTGGACTTGCCACACCATTAATACTTCTCCTGATGTACCTCGTTTTTGAAGGCCCCTAGTTTCCTAAACATGCTCTAAGAAGAATGGCTGAAGCTCTCTGGGCTCAATAGCGACACCAACAACCATTACTTGTCTGAGAGAAAGAACATTATTCTGAGTATGGAGAGGGCTTTGGATCAGAGGGTGTCTGGCTTACTGGCTGAGGGCTCCTGACTTTGCAGAGCCAGTGAGAATGGTCTTCCTGGGCCACTGTGCTGTGCCTTCTGCAGTCTCCTGTGGAGTGACAGGAAGACCCACGGGTCAGGAAACAAGCTAGAAAGCCGCGGGGCCACCCTGCAGGGTGTAGGATTAAGGAACCAACACAGCCTTTCCCCAGTGGTTGTGCCTGGCCCCCGCCTGGCCCCATCGTGGCCAGTGGAGAATCGGTATTTCCGAAACTTCTTGAACCATTGAAAATTGCCCTTATAGATTGACGCCAACCACATTTCCTCAGAGCGAAGGAACTCGTGTTTGGTTACCTAGGTCTCACTTGTGTTTTAGTACAGAGAATTAAAAATGTGTCTAGGCACCCTCTTTGGAGCACCAGATCTGCCTATAAAACCATGAGCTGGTTTCTAGCAAAATCTGCCTCACACTTTAAGTAGAGTTATGTTGTGTTGGTGACGTGTGCCTGGTGCAATAGAATCAGTGCTTTGAAAGGAGTCTCTCTGCCTCCTGCCTCAACCCCTCCAGGATTAACTAAGAAGAGTGATTGTCCCAGAGACTGTGGTCTATTGTGTATCATTTCATGGGGGTTTTATATCAGTAATCCCGTGAGTGCTTTTCGGTGTACTGTGGATGTCTGATGAATGGCCACATTTTATAGCATATTATATAAAGGCATTTATTGTGCTCTTTGTCATTCCTATTGGTTTTTTTTTTTTTTTCTTTTAACATAGAGGATCTGTCGAAACCCGTAATCAAGATAAGACCTAGGAAGCTAGGCCTATCTAAGAGTTAATCAGGAAGTTAGTGTGCAGCCCAGTGGTGGCAGATTAATTCATAAAAAAATTGAAGTTGTAGTTTTCAAATTTTATTTTACTTTTTTTTAAACTCAGGAAGCTTTGTCAACTAGAATCATTAAGACCCAAAGCGCTGGACAGATAAATAGTAGAGCTGCTTTGGTGCAGGGAAGGGTGTCAGGGGAGGGAAGACTGGAGACCAGCCCATGGAAATATGCGTTCTCCTTCAGCCTCCAAAGCATCTTTAGGGTGTGATGCCATTGTGAGATGTCACTGTGGCCCAGGGATACCAGGGAAAACACATAGACGTGTCTTTCTTGATGGCTTAGATGCCTTCCTAACATGTTTTGGGTTACGTGCTGTTTTTATAAGTCAAAGTGCCTTTTGGAGGAACTGGCAGGGAAACTTTTGGGAAAGTGATTCATGACCTCCTAATCTAGTTGCCCGGAAAGTTCTGATGCATTTTCCTAATTTACAACACGTCCCCCTATTGCCTATTAAAACTGACTATAACCACGTACCTAGTGTGTATGAAATTAATTCGAGGAAATCAAATTTTCCCAGGTACATGATGATGAGGGACTGTTGGCATGCAGTGCCCTCCCAGAGACCAACGTTCAAGCAGTTGGTAGAAGACTTGGATCGAATTCTCACTCTCACAACCAATGAGGTAAGAACCTCCTTCCAGAAGCCCCTTGTCCTTGGTTGGCTTGTGAGACACATAGCATTTTACACGCACACTCCCCTGTTGGCTGTTGGTTGGAGTCTGGTCTTGTTTATTCTTTTTCCTCAGGGGTCAGATAGCTCAACTATGGGTTCCTCTGAAATCATGGTTTTTCTCAGAACTTCATTTTGTGAGTTCTGACTCACGAAACCAAAGACAGAGGGACATCCCCGAGGCCGCCCTCAGTGTAGCTGCTGATGGAGCAGTCCAGGATGTGTGTGGGAGACTGGGAAAGGGGAAGCAGTATTCACTTGCAGGACTTTGGTGTGCATGGGAAAGAGCTTGGATTCCTGTGCAAGTTTGATTCTGTGCTTTGGTCATTAGTGGGTGAACTGATAACGTTCTCATCATTTGCTGGATGGAATACAATGAAGCTTTGTAACTCCAGCTTCTCTTACCACAATACTATCCTATGGGATCCTGTCGGCAATGGTATGTGCCTTGCAGCCTCTTTCTAGGTGTATATAAACATACCCTGTTTTCTACAATGAGCAACTTACATGATTTTTACATAAAAACATGTACCTTTTGTTAAAATATTTATTTTCCCTAAAATATTTATGATCTCTGCTGGGTGCAGTGGCTCTCGCCTGTAATCCCAGCACTTTGGGAAGCCGAGGCGGGCAGATCACTTGAGGTCAGGAGTTTGAGGCAAGCCTGGCCAACATGGCAAAACCTCATCTCTACGAAAAATACAAAAATTAGTTGTATGTGGTGGTGTGTGCCTGTAATCCCAGCTACTCAGGAGGCTGAAGTAGGGAAATCACTTGAACCCAGGAGGTGAAGGTTGCAGTGACTGAGATTGCACCACTGCACCGCAGTCTGGGAGACAGAGTGAGACTTCATCTCAAATAATAATAATAAATAATAATAATAATTTTTTATCTTTGCCAACAAAATAAACACTCGTCTGTCTCTCATTGTCCAAATTTAGCCATGTTAGTGGCTGCTTCAATATGCAGATAGAGTGCCTTTTATAATTATGGAAAGCATATGCTCTGAGCAGGAAAGATGTTAAACCCATCAAGTCCAGTCAAATCTTAAGATAGAGAAATTGTTAATGAATGTGTTTGGAGATACTTAATGAGGATGCACAATAGTGTTTTTTTACACAGGAAACTAACTCCAAACCATGCAATTGTCTCAACAAGAAAAATGTTAAGGTCCTCCAAATATTTTAGAAGGAAAATAATACACTTAATTTCTGATTTAGAAAATAGTTTTAGAGTGATTTCTTAAAAGATAATAATCAAATGTAGTGATATGAAGTCTTAACTCAGCAGCTTTATCTTATGTGTCTAACTGTGGCCTGTGCTGGATAAAGGGAGAGACTGCATTTAAATGAATACAGCTGACCTTCGGAAGTTGAAAGGAACGGTTCAAGGGGGGAAAGAAACCACCTTTCTTCTTCTGCCAAAATTGTTGTTTCTAGTATAAGTTCCTTTAACTGTAGACTTGGAATCTACTGATATCCCTATTTTTTCCTATCAGATCTGAAAGTTTATGGCTTCATTTAGAAACTGGGAAAAGTTGGCCAGGCGCAGTGTCTCACGCCTGTAATCCCAGCACTTTGGGAGGCCAAGGCGGGCGGGTCATGAGGTCAGGAGTTCCAGACCAGTCTGGCCAACATGGTAAACCCTGTCTCTAGTAAAGATACAAAAAATTAGCCAGGCATGTTGGTGTGCGCCTGTAATCCCAGCTACTTCGGGAGGCTGAGGCAGGAGAGTCGCTTGAACCGGAGAGGTGGAGGTTGCAGTGATCTGAGATCATGCCATTGCACTCCAGCCTGGGCGACAGAGCGAGAGCGAGACTCCGTCTCAAAAAAAACAAAACAAAACAAAACAACAACAACAATAACAACAAAACTTGGGAAAAGCACTAAAGTTCTATTTTAATGATCTCATGTCTATGCTCAAAGTGATTTATTTATATATTTGCATGTAGAGTGGATCCGTTCATACTGAAATTTGTATCTAGTATCCTAAAATAAAAAAGCAGAATGCCATATTGTCTGACGGATGTAAAAATCGAAGTTTCTTTCCTTCTGAAAATCATTACCATATGCTCAAGAAAAATGGTTCCATTTAGGACAAAATTTCGTTTTTATCATTGTAAGCAAAAAGTTCTCTTTTGATGTGGTGGGTGTGTTTGTTTCCAGTTGTGTGGTTAATGCTGATGTTGTTGGAACTGACACATTCCCCTTCTGGGATGGGGACTTTCTCTCTTGCCAACCCTGGTGATGAATTATAGGGTGTGTGTGTGTGTGTGTGTGTGTGTGTGTGTCTTAAAAAATGTCTAGTTGCCAACATTCCATGGGCTCTTTTCTGATAACACTGAGGCTGTTTGTGCTGTGGTCTGCACTTTTTGCCCCCTCTCAGCAAAACCACATGTCATAGAATAGTCATTGGCTTCTGGATGTGTGAGCGGAACTGCCCCACTGTGCCAGCCCAGTGGAGGCAGAGAGACCCACAAGCTCCCAGTTTAGAAAGCTTTTCATAGCTTCAGAAAAGGGGTTGGCAACTGCTTTCTGTAAAGGGCCACGGAGTAAATATTTTCGGCTTCACGGTCCCTATGGTCTCTGTCTCAACTTTGCCACTGTAGCCCCAAAGTAGCCACAGACAATATGTAAATAGATGTGTTCTAGTAGATGAGTTCAAGATCTAACACATCTGATGATGTGTTCTAGTCTGTCTTCTAGCACAATTTTATGGATCCTGAAATGGGAATTTTCTGTAATTGTGTATAAATTTTCTTCATTTTAATGCTACAGGATATTATTCTTCTTTTGATTTTTTTTTCGACCACTTACCAATGTTAAAGACCATCTTTAGCCCTCAGGCCATATAAAGCAGTCCGTAGGCACCCAAGTCAGAGGAAGTGTCATCCTGGGGTGACCCAGAGGGCTTTTGGCAGCCAGCACCGGATGCCTTGGGGAGCAGAGGACACTTTCTGAATCTCAAACCTTCAAAACTTTGAAACTTAACCTGTATTTTCCCAAAGTTTCCTTTAACAGTGCATTATGGATTTGACATCCATGAGTATATCCAAGCCTTTTTTGAACCTGTTTACATTTTGAACTCGGAGAGCTTCTGAGAGTAATGACTTACATGTGTTAAATTACCCACTGAATGAAGAAGTATCCCCTTCAATTATCCCAGAAACTACAATAGTAAAATGTAATTCAGAAAATAAATATTCATGGTCTCAACTACTTAAAGGGGGCCTGCGGACCTACGGCATGTTCCTGGTTTTCATTTTGTTGGGGCTCGCATTTGAAGCAAGGGCTTTAGTGAGGAGGTGGTGTAGATTCAGCAGGTCAGTTAGGTCCGTGTGAAGTCAAGTTGCCTGCCCGGCACCTATAGCTCAACTAGGTTTTATTGTTCTCTACCTGCCAATCATTGATTTATGATGGGTTTCAAGAGAAAAGCTAAGGGCAGCCCGGAGTACATCATACGTGTGTCTCAGGGGGAGGTCTTTGTGGAATTCAGGTGGGCTGAGTCTCTGTTCACCTTCTAGGGGTCTCCTGTCTTGTCCCGCATTCAGTACCCACATCTCAAGAGCTTGTGTTTAAAATAAAACTCTTCTCTTCCATTCTTTCAGGAATACTTGGACCTCAGTCAGCCTCTCGAACCATATTCACCTTGTTATCCTGACACAAGATGAAATAAAACGTCTCTCTTCCCTTCTTTCAGGAATACTTGGACCTCAGCCAACCTCTCGAACAGTATTCACCTAGTTACCCTGACACAAGAAGTTCTTGTTCTTCAGGAGATGATTCTGTTTTTTCTCCAGACCCCATGCCTTACGAACCATGCCTTCCTCAGTATCCACACATAAATGGCAGTGTTAAAACATGAATGACTGTGTCTGTCTGTCCCCAAACAGGACAGCACCGGGAACCTAGCTACACTGAGCAGGGAGACCATGCCTCCCAGAGCTTGTCTCCGCTTGTATATATGGATCAGAGGAGTAAATAATTGGAAAAGTAATCAGCATACGTGTAAAGATTTATACAGTTGAAAACTTGTAATCTTCACCAGGAGGAGAAGAAGGTGTCTGGAGCAGTGGACTGCCACAAGCCACCACGTAACCCCTCTCGCCTGCCGCGCGTACTGGCTGTGGACCAGTCGGACTCAAGGTGGACATATGTTCTGCCTTCCTTGTTAATTTTGTAATAATTGGAGAAGATTTATGTCAGCACACACTTACAGAGCACAAACGCAGTATATAGGTGCTGGATGTATGTAAATATATTCAAATTATGTATAAATATATATTATATATTTACAAGGAATTATTTTTTGTATTGATTTTAAATGGATGTCCCAATGCACCTAGAAAATTGGTCTCTCTTTTTTTAATAGTTATTTGCTAAATGCTGTTCTTACACAGAATTTCTTAATTTTCACCGAGCAGAGGTGGAAAAATACTTTTGCTTTCAGGGAAAATGGTATAACATTAATTTATTAATGAATTGGTAATATACAAAACAATTAATCATTTATAGTTTTTTTGTGTAATTTAAGTGGCATTTCTATGCAGGCAGCACAGCAGACTAGTTAATCTATTGCTTGGACTTAACTAGCTATCAGATCCTTTGAAAAGAGAAATATTTACAATATATGACTAATTTGGGGAAAATGAAGTTTTGATTTATTTGTGTTTAAATGCTGCTGTCAGACGATTGTCCTTAGACCTCCTAAATGCCCCATATTAAAAGAACCCATTCATCGGAAGGTGTTTCATTTTGGTGTGCAACCCTGTCATTACGTCAACGCAATGTCTAACTGGACTTCCCAAGACAAATGGTACCAGTGTCCTCTGAAAAGATGCCTTAATCCATTCCTTGAGGACAGACCTCAGTTGAGATGATAGCAGAATGTGCTTCTCTCTGGCAGCTGGCCTTCTGCTTCTGAGTTGCACATTAATCAGATTAGCCTGTATTCTCTTCAGTGAATTTTGATAATGGTTTCCAGACTCTTTGGCGTTAGAGACGCCTGTTAGGATCTTCAAGTCCCATCATAGAAAATTGAAACACAGAGTTGTTCTGCTGAAAGTTTTGGGGATACGTCCATCTTTTTAAGGGATTGCTTTCATCTGATTCTGGCAGGACCTCACCAAAAGATCCAGCCTCATACCTACATCAGACAAAATAATCGCGGTTGTTCCTTCTGTACTAAAGTATTGTGTTTTGCTTTTGAAACACCAACTCACTTTGCAATAGCCGTGCAAGATGAATGCAGATTATACTGATCTTATGTGTTACAAAATTGGAGAAAGTATTTAATAAAACCTGTTAATTTTTATACTGACAATAAAAATGTTTCTACAGATATTAATGTTAACAAGACAAAATAAATGTCACGCAACTTATTTTTTTAATACTCGTGTCTTACCAAATGGTTTCCTGTGCCTGGAGGTGCTGACTGAATGCTGTTGTGTATGCAGGAAGGGCAGGGCTGCCAAGGGTCTTATGTGCTGCACACGGGGGTGGCTTGCCAGAGGGGTTGACTGAGACCAGCAGTACCTGTGACAGTTTGAGGTTGATCCAGCGGAAAATCCGAATCGGTTGGTTGGAGCCCTGGCTGGGTTGCTTACTGGTACCTCAATGGAATCATCGTTCCTTTCTGAACCCTACCAGCTCCCCAGAGGAGCAAACGAAGAGCCACATGGTAGAGAGCTTTGCAAACTGGGAGGTGACCTAAGGATGACAGGTATTGAGTAGGGAAGACGTTCAGAACGTCTGAATCCTGGGGACTTCGAAACCTTTTAGGCTGTTTTCTTCATGATGTATGGAGAGAAGGATTTGCTTCAAATTTTCCAAAAGAAAACTTGGACAAATTTTTGAATAATTATTTATTTTCATACCACCAACGATCTGAAAAGGGAAATGGAGTTTTGCCTGTCAGTTAACAAATGCAAATCTATGACTCTTAAGGGTCTGTTATATCTGCTTGCCAGCCTCAGCAGCAGCAGGAAAGGGAATTGAAAACAGGCCAACTTCTCCTGCACTTCAGCCGGGCTCTTAGAACCTTACAGGGCCATTGGTAGAGTGCTGTCTTTGGGGCCTTCTCTGTGTTTGATGCCATTCATGGTGGTGGAACCAGCCATCAGGGGAGTGGCCTAGGGGCCTGGTTCTGCATTTCCCAAACCTCTGTCCTGTTTCTTGCAGGATAACAGGGTTCTATTGGGAATGTGATTTTAAAACTAAGGTGCATGAAAGCCACCTAAGAAAAGTGTCACCTGTTAGACACAAGTATACAGAGTGATGTTCTGCACCCCTGGGGACATTTCCACGGTGAGATGTCCTTGACGAGGGTGAGGATGGACTTGCTGGGGTCTGCACTGGTTCCTCTGTGCAGCTCTCTGGTGCAGATGCTGTACTCTAGACACTGAAGGGCAGTTTATAGACTTGATGGGGTAGATTATAATGGCATTAAGAACTGCTGTATTTCTTGCCCATTTCATGGAGATGGGTGGGCAAGAGTCCTAAATGGTCTTTTGGCCATTGTGATTTTAAGAGACACTTGTCATGAAGGGCAAGAAGGCAGTGTGGTCCATGAGAATGATGGGTAATACAGTACCCTTTTTTTTTTTTTTTTTGAAATCTGTCCCAAATGAGCATACACAGGCAGGATTCGATAAGAATCCTGGAGCTTACAGCTCTCCTCCCCCAAGACCTAAGGAGAGCATTGGGAATTAGTTGAAACCACATGTGATTGTCACCTAAACATGAGATGATTTCATTTGTGAAGAACCAAAAGATTGCAGCCATCTTGGATGCATAGTGCTTGGCCTGCTGTTCCTAACTGGGAAAGGCATATCCAAGAGGCTGTCTTAAAACGCCCAGCGGATGGTGGCCTCTGGCAGGATGGGGAGCCAGAGAAAGCAGGTGGAACAGTAGCACCTTCACGGGGGTTCTGTGCATTCCCAGGGGACAGGGTACCCCACATCCACCACAGCCTCTCCATCCCTCCTCAGGGAGCTTCTCTGCATCTGATCTTGTGGGAAGTTCCTTAACCCCACACATAGGAACGTAGGAAATTAAAATGTGCATTTATAGTAAACTATCTGACCAACGTGAGCTGCTATGAACTGAGGACTCCACCTCCAGTTTTGAAAACAAGAAATGGGGCTGCTACCTTGTACTGCATCATTGAAGCTTGCTTGCAGGGCTGAGTCCAGAGGGCTCAGCTAGGACAGAGGAGGAAGCTGAGGCTCAGCTTGAGATCCCAGAGGGTCACATAGCTGGGATGTGGTCTAAGGGACAAGACTGCAGTCTTGCTCAGTGCGGGAGAAAGACAGTGAACTGTGGGCTTGGACAGAATTGATTGGGTTTGTTTCTTACAGCTGGGCGATGGTGGGCAAATCCCAGCTTCCGTCTGGATGTTTGTCTCCAGGTGAACCTGGTCCTCACCAGCCTCTCGACTTACTATGAGGATTTGCTGTAGGGCTTAGCTGTGGCAGACAGGACTCAATAAATGTTCGTTTTCCACTTCCTGATTATTTTTTTCTACATTTCTGTGATTTTAGTACATCCACATTGTGCAACCATCACAGCTATCTAATTCCAAAACGTTTTCATCACTCCAGAAAGCCAACATATTCCCATTATCAGCCACTTCCCATTTCCCCCTTCTCCAGCCCTTGGTAACCCCCAGTCTGCTCTCTGTCTATGGATTTGCCTACTCTGGACATTTCATATAAATGGAATCATACACTATGTGGCCTATTGTGTCCAACTTCTTTCACTTAATATTTTCAAGATTCGTTCATATGGTAGCCTGTAACAGTACTTCATTTTTATTGCCAAATCCTATTCCATGATATGAATTTACTACATTTTGTTTATCCATTTATCCATTGATGGATGTTTAGATTATACTTTTCAGTTATGAACCATGCTGTTATGAACATTCATATACTGGGTTAGTTTTTGTGTGGTCAGGTTTTCATTTCTCTTGGGCATATATGTAGGAGTGGAATTGCTGGATCATATGATAACTGCTAGACTGTTTTCCAAGGTGGCTGCACTATTTTACATTCCCACTAGCAGTGCATGAGCATTCCGATTTTTCCACATCCTTGCCAACACTTGTTATTATCCATATTTTTTATTATAGCCATCCTAGTGGATATGAAGTACCTTCATAAGAATTTCATAGCTGAGGAGATAGGATGCAGATCATTGAATAAAGATACATAAGGCTTTCCTGGTTTTTCCAGAAAAAGATACTTCAGTTAATCAGCTTCGTTTCCACAATGATGAAATGGTCAAGGTAGCTAAGATGCCTCAGTGGATCTTCATGAAATGGAGAAGCTGAGAAACCAATGAATTCCATGTCTTCCCTCTTGCCTGAGAGAGGAAGGAAGCACTGCTATGTGGTGCAAGGGTGCAGGATCTTTCTGGCTTGAATGCTTGAGTGTATCTCTACCTCACATCCCCAGTTTTTTTTTTTTTTTTTTTTTGAGACGGAGTCTCGCTCTGTCGCCCAGGCTGGAGTGCAGTGGCCGGATCTCAGCTCACTGCAAGCTCCGCCTCCCGGGTTTACGCCATTCCCCTGCCTCAGCCTCCCGAGTAGCTGGGACTACAGGCGCCCACCACCTCACCCGGCTAGTTTTTTGTATTTTTTAGTAGAGACAGGGTTTCACCGTGTTAGCCAGGATGGTCTCGATATCCTGACCTCGTGATCCGCCCGTCTCGGCCTCCCAAAGTGCTGGGACTACAGGCTTGAGCCACCGCTCCCGGCCATACATCCCCAGTTTTATACCAAGTAAAGTCACACAAGCTTGAGCAATCCATGGGGACTGATGAATGCACCATTACTTACGTATGTGGGTCCACTGGGTTCCTCCTTACCCAGCCTGCATTTTGATGTTATTTATTTTTTCATGGTTTTAAAGATGAAAGCAAAGTTTATCTTCTCTCACATTTCATCCCCAGGAGCCTTGAAATGACTTGGCTGTCGACCCTGGGCAGGGACCGCCGAAGCCGTCCACATCTTAAGTGACATTCTGGAATAGGGCCCTTCTTGTGTCCTTTTTTTCTGCCGGGTTTCTGGGGTTTTTGAATGGACTCCTCCAAATGGCCTTGAAGTCCTGTTTCAGAGGGTCACATGAGGTGCTGCAGAAGTCAGTGGACGGGAGGGCATTCAATGTCCGTCACTGGGGAACCTTCCGCTCCGGACCTTTGAAATACAAGGCAGTGGATTCCTGCCAATTTACAAAGGGATACCCCAGCACGCGAAGCCGTTCAGTGACTGAATTTAGCTTACCGTGCACATATGGGTAGGGGATTTTTCCTTCTGCAGCTCAGAACACTGCCTCCTTTTGGGCTGCACTCCTTTTAGGTTTTCTTTCCTCTTCTAATTCTTTTTTCAGGCTGGAGTGCAATGGCATGATCTAGGCTCACTGCAACCTCCGCCTCCTGGGTTCAAGCAATTCCACTGCTCCCAGCTTCTAATTCTCTTTTGAGGACACTTAACTGATGCTTGCTGGTGTCTCTTACTAGTTAAAATCCATAGCATGAGGTTCTTTGAAAGGGACAGAGGACACTTACAGATTTATAAACTAAGAATCAAGCAGCTGGGTGTGGTGGCTGATGCCTATAATCCCAGCACTTTGGGAGGCCAAGGCAGGCAGATCACCTGAGGTCAGGAGTTTGAGACCAGCCTGAATAATATGGTGAAACCCTGCCTCTACTAAAAATACAAAAATTAGTTGGGCATGGTGGCTAACGCGTGTAATCCCAGCTACTCAGGAGGCCGAGGCAGTAGAATTGCTTGAACCCTGGAAGCGGAGGTTGCAGTAAGCCAAAATCACGCCATTGCTCTCCAGCCTGGGCAACAGGAGCTAAACTCCGTCTCAAAAAAAAAAAAAGAATCAGGAAAAGTTTTCTTGGTCGGTAAGTGGGATGACGAATGATTCTATCTCAAAGGATTGTTGAGTTAAATGAGATTGTACCTGGGAAGCATGAAACAGTGCCTGCTGCATATTAGCCACTATCAACACTCAGGTATTAGCTGCTATTTCCATCTGTCTGTCTATAGCTATATATGTTGACATAGATGTAGTTACTGAGACAAATATGAAGATAAAATATAAGTATGTGTGTATATATATAAAATTGTCATTGCTGAAGAAATTTATTTGTGAAATCGCTAATCTATTATGAATACAAGTGTCCACCCTACACACAATTTTTAGCAAAAAACATTTAATAAATTTTTGGCTTTTGTTTTTTTTGAGACAGGGACTTGCTCTGTTGCCCAGGCTGGAGAGCAGTGACTCACTGTAGACTTGATCTTCTGGGCTCAAGCCATCCTCCCACCTCAGCTTCCTGAGTAGCTGGGACCACAGGCTTGCACCACCATGCCTAGCTAATTTCTGTATGTTTCTTGTAGAGCTGGGGTTATGCCATGTTGCCCAGGCTGGTCTTGAACTCCTGGGCTCAAGCAATCCACCTGCCTGGGCCTCCCAAAGTGCTGTAATTACAGGCATGAGCCACTGTACCCAGGCTAATAAGTTTTAAATCAATGAAAATAATGATCAAATTTTTTAAAAACTTATAAAGTTGTATTGACAACATTCAACCTGTTATGGTTCCCTTTTAAAACAAGCATTCACTTTACAAATACTAAACAGGCAATGAATGCCTAATATGATTTTTAAGGGACAGTTAAACAGTTTTAGAAGTGCACAGACCAGGCCGGGCACGGTGGCACACACCTCTAATCCCAGCACTTTGGGAGGCCGAAGTGGGTGGATCACCTGAGGTCAGGAGTTTGAGACCAGCCTGGCCAATGTAGTGAAACCCCATCTCTACTAAAAACACAAAATTTAGCCTGGCATGGTGGCGTGCACCTGTAATCCCAGCTACTTGGGAGGCTGAGGCAGGGGAATTGCTTGAACCTGGGAGGTGGAAAAAATTAAATTAAGAAGTGCACAGACAAAGCTGGTGAATGGTGAAGTACTACAGTCACAAAGGCAGACCGGAACAGGAGCAGCTCAGGATGGTTTCCGTATGGCAAGCTCTCTCCGGCGCCAGCTTTGGTGGTGTTACAAGCAAATTGAAATGGGTGGTGTGACAAAGGGAAATATCACACGAGAAAAACAGAGGAAGCCTGAGGCTCTCGAAGTTTAAGATCGTGTATGGTTCAGGGGCCGCCCCACAGAATTTCTGGGAATTGCAAAATTAGCATCGTTCACCTGACAGAGTGGGAGAGGCTGAAATAAACTTTCCGTTGTGTGCGGAAGTGCTTTAGGTGTTCTTAATCATTTCTGCAGGTGTGTACTGCAGAGGTTTAAGTGGGAGAAGATGCCTGGAACATGAACACAGGCTCAGGGCTGCCCTTTCAGATTGTTCTGTGACTTGACTTGCTGCCTCTTCTGGAAAGAGGCTGTGTATATATCTTTGTACACATGATCACAGCAGGAGAGGAAATCGGAAGCCCCCTCTTCTTCCTGGCCTGGTCTTGACTCCGCATGAGGCTGGCCCTTGCGTTGCCTCTTGCCGGATTTAGGTTTCACCAAAATGCAGAAATTCCTTGTTGATGGCTGGCTCTCACCCAGTAGCAGCCAGAGCTGTGAATGAAAAAGGCAAAGTCAAAACTTCAAACCTGGGCTGAGGCGTGTAGGGAGTGGGAGGGCCTGTTCTGCCGTTGCTTATTTCAGGGCCTGACAAATGGAGGCCCACAGACCGAATCCTGCTCACTGCCTGCCTTTGTACTGCTTATGAGCTAAGAAACATTTTTAATGGTTGAAAATATTTTTTTAAATATATATTTTGGTTCATGCCTGTAATCCCAGCACTTTGGGAGGCCGAGGCGGGTGGATCATGAGGTCAGGAGATCGAGACCATCCTGGCTAACACAGTGAAACCCTATCTCTACTAAAAATACAAAAATTAGTCAGGCGTGGTGGTGGGCACCTGTAGTCCCAGCTACTGGGGAGGCTGAGGCAGGAGAACGGTGTGAACCCAGGAGGCAGAGCTTGCAGTGAGTCAAGATTGTGCCACTGCACTCCAGCCTGGGTGACACAGTGAGACTCCGTCTCAAAAAGAAAACACACACACACAAAATATATATATATATATAATATGGCAATGTGCAAATATATAAAGCTTCAATTCATGTCCCATAAATATTTACTGGGAACAGTCCCACACTGATTCATGTACATAATGCTATGGCTGCTTTCCCACAACAGCACAGAGTGGAATGGTAGCAACAGGGGATGACCTGCAAAGCTGAAGATAATACTACCCATGTGCCCTTAAAATGAAAAAGTTTGATGACCCTCACTTAGAGATACATGCCGAGTTGGTTTCCAGACTCAGGCAGGTGATCCTTCCCATGCCCTTGTGGGGAAAGACAATAGCAGATAACAAGGGCTCTGAAAACTGAGGTGTGCCTTTCAAGAATAAGGGGTCCAAACGGGGTGTTGGTGGTGCATGCCTGTAAGTCCCCAGCTACTGAAAGGCTGACAAGGGAGGATTGCTTGAACCCAGGAATTCAAGGCACCCTGGGCAACATAGTGGAAACCGCATCCTCAAAAAAAAAAAAAAAAAAAAAAAAAAAAAAAGAGACAGGCACAGTGGGCTCATGCCTGTAATTCTAGCACTTTGGGAAGCTGAGGCCGGTGGATCATGAGGTCAAGAGATCGAGACCATCCTGCCCAACATGGTGAAATCTCATCTCTACTAAAAACGCAAAAATTAGCCAGGCATGGTGGCATGCACCTGTTGTCTCAGTTACTCGGGAGACTGAGGCAGGAGAATCACTTGAACCCAGGAGGCAGAGGTTGCAGTGAGCTGAGATCGCACCACTGCACTCCAGCCTGGTGATAGAGTGAGACTCTGTCTAAAAAAAAAAAAGAGCCAGGCATGGTGGCTCACGCCTGTAATCCCAGCACTTTGGGAGGCTGAGGTGGGTGGATCATGGGGTCAGGAGATCAAGACCATCCTGGCCAACATGGTGAAACTCCATCTCCACTAAAATACAAAAATTTAGCTGGGTGTGGTGGCATGTGCCTGTAGTCCCAGCTACTCAGGAGGCTGAGGCAGGGGAATCGCTTGAACCCAGGAGGCAGAAGTTGCAGTGAGCCAAGATGGCACCACTGCACTCCAGCCTGGTGACAGAGCAAGACTCCGTCTAAAAAAAGAAAAAAACAAAAAACAGAATTGGGGTCCACTTGAGAGATCCCCACTGAGGGTGGGTATGAAAGCCATAAAAACTGCCCTTTGGCCAAGTGGGATGTTCTAAGACCGTCTGGAGACAGTAAGTGGCCAATGCACTGTGTCTAAACCAGCCTTTTGGGCACCGTTTCGCCCCCCTAGCAACATGCCCACTGCTCTTCCTAATAGGCTTGCCACAGAGATCCACAGACCAAAGGCTAAATAAACAATGCAGTTTTTCCAGAAGGAGGGAAAGTGGGAGGCTGACATTCAGATTTGAACGCTGCTTGTTTGTTTGGTGGGAATTAAACCTGGTCTCTTCCAGCGAGGGAGCACCTTTGTACTGTAACACTGTACTCTTTGCTCGGGCTGGAACACCAAGTTCAGGGGGCAGGGTGGCCCTCTACACAACCTTGTTGGCCGGGTTTTCTTTTCCATCACCCCAGTGTCCTTGCACACATTAGGCTTTCCATGGATGCAATGACAGGCATGCACCCTAGTCAAACTCTGAACACAAAGGCAATCCCAAGACAGACTAGTGTTGGAACCACCTTAGTTTGCCTGGACACAACGTAACTGAGGCTTCTTTTTGCTTCCCATTAGCTGGAGTTTAAAAAGCGTCTCTACAGCTGTGATGGCTGAAGCCTTGAAAATGACAGCCACTTGCCCCATAAATCAGCACACAACAACCCCCATGTAAACAGATCCAGAAAAAAATCTACATATGCAATAAATGAATACAGGTAATGGAGACTGGTAATAAAAATGCTTGGATCTGGTTTCAGTTTTTCCCTTGTCTTCTAAATGAGGCTGAAAGCAAATCAAGCACTAAGCCCTTATTTTTCTGATCTGAAAGCAGGTGAATGTGGTCAAGAACAGGAGCTATGAGATGAAGAGGGGACCCTTAATAGTGGAAAGCTGGGTGTTCATAGCCTCTTTGGGGAAGCAAAGCCTTGGGCAGATCCCCACCGTGAAAGCCTAGACTCTTTAAAGACTGGGCGGGAGGGAGGGAGCAGGCGAGGCTGGAGCCCACGTTGTTGGGCTGCTCTGACTTACATGGCACCTGTAGACCCAGGGAGAACCTGAGAAGGGGCTCCTGGATCAGGGGCCAGGCAGGTATTTGTGGTTGTGTGTGTAGAAGACAAGGGAAAAACTGAAACCAGATCCAAGCATTTTTATTACCAGTCTCCATTACCTGTATACATTTATTGCATATGTAGATTTTTTCTGGATCTGTTTACATGGGGGTTGTTGTGTGCTGATTTATGGGGCAAGTGGCTGTCATTTTCAAGGCTTCAGCCATCACAGCTGTAGAGACGCTTTTTAAACTCCAGCTAATGGGAAGCAAAAAGAAGTCTCAGTTACGTTGTGTCCAGGCAAACTAAGGTGGCAAACGAATGCACACGCACTGTTGTAGACCAGGGTTTCACAGCTTTTAAGAACAATAAAAACATTCAGAATTCTTCTAGTGGCCCCACGATGTAGGGCCTTCTGGTTATTTAAGATCTCCAACATGTCCCAAGAGCATCTTAGGAGGGGAGCCCAGATCATCCCTACAGCTACAGAAGAGCACAGCAGCTAGTAAGAAAGAAGGGTAGAGGGGGAGCGGGGCATGGGGGAGCATGGATGGTTCCAGAATTTCTTTAGAGGATTAGTCGAGGCTCTGAAGTTGGCGTGAAAGGGGGTTTGGGGAACTGGGGAATTGACTGGGAGCTGCTTTTGCATAGCAAACACACTGCTTTAATGTAAATCAAGTAGTTTTGTTCATTTAATGTAGGAGGCTGGAGACTGGACAGGGAGTATAATATGGTTTGGCTGTGTATCCGCAGCCAAATCTCATCTCGATTTGTGATCCCCACATGTTGAGGGAGGGACCTGTAATCCCCACGTGAGGAGGAGAGGAGGCGATTGGATCATGGGGGTGGTTTCCCGCATGCTGTTCTCATGATGGTGAGTGAGTTCTCCTGACATCTGATGGTTTTATAAGTGTTTGACAGTTCTTCCTACACACATTCTCTCTCGCACCTGCCACGGTATAAGATGTGCCTTTTTCACCTTTGGCCGCGACTGTAAGTTTCCTGAGGCCTCCCCCGCCATGTGGAACTGTGAGTCAATAAAGCTTCTTTTATTTATAAATTACCCAGTCACGGCTATATCTTTATAGCAGTGTGAAAATGGACTAATGTAGGGTTTAAAAATCTCCCCAAGCTACCCCACCCTGGCCTGCCACTTCCAAAAGGTCTAGTTAGCTTGAATAGTTTCATTTCTAAGCCCTTCTCTCAATCTGCCAGACCAAAGTTCTAGCCACCCCAGGGGTGACTGCTCCCCATCCTTGCAGGTAAGAAGGAACATGAGTATTTTCCCGCTCCCCCACACTCCTTTAAACAGTCATGCCTTGCCTGTTGGCTGCTTGGTGTTCCTGGCTGATGGATGCAACTCCAAAACTGAAACGCCATCAGAGTTCGTGTGAAGGGAATTGGGTGCAGTGGTTAACTTAGCTCCCATGAGGCAGGTGCTTTGACCCAAGGGGCATGGTACATTCTAGAAATGTGTAGCCATACTCTGTTTCCAAGGGAGAATAGGCTGTTTGGGTAGAGCTGGCATCAGGAGGGGAGAAAGGAGGCTGGCACCTTCACAGCTGGCTCCTTAAGGCTGGCCCAAAGCAAGTTTGTGAAGTTGCTGTCTGGGGAGACCTCTGGAACAATTTCTGGGCTCATTCTGCCCTCCCCAGCAAGCCAGCAAGTCAGAGGTACTGTGGGCCCAGCGCTGCACTGGGGATGGGAAGTCATATTAGTTAATAATCATCTTTGACATAGTCCTAAGGGTGTTCTATTAGTTTTCTAAGGCTGCTGTAAGAAACTACCACAGACTCAATGGCTTAAAACAACAGAAATTTATTCCGTCACAGTGCTGGAGGCCAGAAGCGTGAGATCAAGGTGTCAGCAGGGCCGTGCTCCTTCTGAAGTCTCTTGGGGAGAATTCTTTACCTCCTCTGGCTTCTGGTGGTGCCAAGTGTTCCTTGGTTTGTGACTGCATCACCCCAGTCTGTTTCTGTCTTCACATGACCTTCTCCTCTTGGTGTGTGTCCTCTGTGTGTCTTAGGATGCTTGTCATTGGATTTAGGGGCCACCCACATAACACGGGATGATCTCATCTTGAAATCCTTAACTTCTTTGTATCTGCAAAGACCCTGTTTTCAAAAAAGGCCACGTTTAAAAGTTCCGGTGGTTAGGACATGCGCATATCTTTTGGGGGCCACTATTCAACCCATTGCAGAAGTGGAGGGTAGGAGATTTGAGGCTTGGTGGCCCTCTCCAAAAATTTTACAATTAGGTTAGTGGAGAACAAGGCTGGTACTCGTGAAATAATTTGCTGAGTAACTTATATTTTATCCAAGGGTCAGCTGTGGTGCCAGAGACTGCCTAGAGAGGCCAAGCCCATTCCCTGCCTCACCCTGCTGAGAAGGAAACTCGCTTGGGGTGGGTCTTTCCAGCATATTTTCTCATTTCATCCTCATAACAGTGGCGTGAGATAGGCACTGAGAGGTCAGTTAACACCTACACAATCATGTGGTTGCCACATGGGAGAGCTGGGATGCAAATTTGTGTGGGCTGATTCTGGATCTGGGGATCTTAATACTGACAACCTTGACAGCTGCCCAGCAGGCCCTCCCTGATGGGGGAGCTTCAAGGGAGGTAGGGACCCACACTTGACCTTCCTGGAGGCTAGAACAGGAGACAGAAGGTGAGTGAGCTTACCTAGGCCAGAGGAAGGCTTGAGGGTCATTCTTGGGTGGACAACAGCTATAGGAATAAGCCCTGCACAGGAGGCGAACAATAAGAGAAGACTCTTAAAAAAGACTCTTTAGGCTGGGTGCAGTGGCTCACGTTGGTAATCCCAGCACTTTGGGAGGCCGAGGCGGACAGATCACCTAAGATCGGGAGTTCGAGACCAGCCTGGCCAACGTGGTGAAACCCCGTCTCTACTAAAATTACAAAACAAACAGCCAGGTGTGGTGGTGCACACCTGGAATCCCAGCTACTCAGGATGCTGAGGTGGGAGGATCACTTGAACCCAGGAGGCAGGGGTTGTAGTGAGCTGAGATCAGGCCACTGCACTCTAGCCTGGGCTATAGAGCGAGATTCTGTTTCAAAAAAAAAAAAAAGTCTCTGTAAAGACTTCCCTTCACATCTGCCCATGTGAAGGGAAGTCTTTAAAGACAAAATGATTGTCTGAGCTCACTGGGGCAGGCCTCAGCCCAGGTCTCCATGGAATGGAGATAGTATCCGTTGTGGCCTCCTGAGGAGGAAAAAGATTTTGAGGGGAGGGTGTTAGACAGAGAAGCGGGGAGGTGGGGTGACGTGATGCCCCCGGTTGGTAGCTGGGCGCTGTGAGGTAGTTCTGTTGTTTCTCCCTCTGAGTGTGACCTTGACTTAGCTCTGGCTGCCGCAACAAAATGGTACAGACTGGGTGCCTTAAACAACACATTTATTCTCTTTCAGTTCTGGAGGCTGGAAGTCTGAGATCAGGTACCAGGATGGTTGGCTTCTTAGTGAAGGCCTCTTCCTGGCTTGCAGATGACCACCCTCTCATTCTGTACCCACATGGCATTTTTTTTTGGTGCAAGAGCATGGAGAGATTCAGCGATATCTGCCTGTCTCTTCCTCTTCTTATCAGGCCACGGATCTTTTTAGACCAGGACCCCATTCTTAAAATCTCATGTAATCTTCATTACCTCCTAACTCCATCTCTTAGTCACATTAGGGGGTTAGGACTTCAACATACGAATTTCAGGGTGGGGGGCACAATTCAGTCCATAATTGCCATCTCTCCCCTCCCTCCCCGCCGCCTTTTCCCTGGTCTCATGTCCAGCCCCAGACAGCATCCACAGGAGCTACAAGACTATGGGCATTGACCCTTTTCTTCCCCAGCCAGTGGGGTGGCTTCTGAGTAGCCAGTGGCTTCAAAACCAGCACCAGCATCTCTTCCTGGTCTCACTGTACAGACCACAGGGAATCCCCTCAGCCTTCAAGTGAGGGTGAGAAGGGGCAGCGGGTGGTCAGGCAGCCCAGCCCAGGGAAGGCCAGAAGCTGGACTTAAACCCAGCTCAGCCCTCACCCTCCAGATGGCCCTGGACAAATCGCTTAATCCCTTTGAGCCTCAGTTTCTCTTCTATAAGCTAGGGTGGTATTAAACCCCCTGGCACTGCCTCCCTGACACAGCTGTTGTCAGGTAACATTGTGAAATGGCTAGAAAGAGGCAAAACGTGGTGGAGTTCTGAAGAGAAACCACAAGTGTGTATAAATAAGAGTCGTCATCCCTGGGCCGCGAGGAAGACAGCTCTGTCCACATCCATTCATATCTAGGCTTCAGCATGAGAGCATGAGTCCCAGGACCCGGTGCGCACGCCATGGGCAGGAGAGGCTCTCCCCTGGGTGCTGGTGCTCCAAGCACATGTCCCACAGTCAGGGAGCTGCTGTTCTCTCAGGGGATGGGGAAACTGCATCCCTCTGGAGAAGGAGGCCTGTTTATTGTCCCCACTGATGTCAGGAGGTCCTAGAGATGAGGGTGGCCTGCTTCCCACAGATGCCAGACACCTGCAGTCTTCCGACTTTTCCACATCAGGGGTTCTGAAAGAGAATGCCATTGAAGAGAAAGGAGAAAACCCATGTCCTTTCTAGAAGATGAGTCCAATTTGTTTTCAACTGAGTTAAGTAGAAGGAGGGTGGACTGCTTGGTGGAAGAAAGTCCTTTAAAAACACAAACGTGGTCCAGGATGAGGTGGCCACCGTTAAGTCAGGTCGAAGGCAGAGCGACCCACGGCTGTCTTCACGTGCCCCTGAAAGGGTCACCAAAGGGGCAGAGCGGGAGAAAATGCTGAGAATGGCCCATTTATATCAGAGACGCTTGCTCTTCTTGCAGAATTTTGGTTTTTATTGCCTAGAAATGGGTGGTTTTTCCTCACAGAGAGCAGCCTTGGTTTCCCTAGCCTCCTCTTGGCTTCCCTATTGCTGGGTGACCTTGGGGTAAGACGCTTGCCCCTTCCGAGCCTCTATTTCCTAATTTCCAAAACGCAGACAGAGGCATTGACAAGTGTCCCTGCCTGCCAGGCTTCTGGGGAGGGTAGGAAGCGTGGACAGAGCTGGGAGTTTCCATACCTATGCCAACAGAGGGATGGCTTCAGCATGTTACCAGTTCCCTCTCCTTCCAGAGGCTGGAGAGATATCTCACAGAAAATCTCCTGACTCCTGGTAGAGAAGTCTTTACCCACCTGAATTCACCAGTAGCTCCAGGTTGCCTCTGCTTTCCAAAGAAGAATACGCTTTCCTCATTTGTTGTTCTATTGGCTGAGTGTGTAGAATCCTGGGTTGTGGTGGGTGAGCTCTTAGGGTTCCCCTTGACCTGCTCCTTTTCACAGATGAAAGGATGGAGGCCCAGAGAAGGGGCCGGGCAGCCGTGCCGATGACATGCAGAGGAGTTGGTAAAGGAGCTGGGACAGGAACTCACGTCTCCCGACTGCAGTATCCTGGTGCTGCCTGAAGAAAGGGTCCTTTCTTTTTTCTCCTTCCCTTGACCTGTTGAAATTCTGCCTTGATGATGTTCAGAGGCAGCAGAGCTCAGATCTCAAATGGTGCCAGTGAGCTGTGCTTTGTTTGGCCTGTGTTATGGTTAAAATATTTTGGAATTGGTACTCCATGTTAAAATTCAGAAGACTTCACAGAAGCATGCATATTTCAAGTGCTCTTCATAGAAATGCAGATGTTGGCGACATTGGCTCACTCTGCCGCATGGCCGTAGTCCCTAGAGGGAATTAGCATTTGTTCCTTTTAGACAGGGCACGTGAGCGCCACCAGGTCAGCTCCCACCTGGCCAGCTTCACTCCATGATGTGTCTGCCTGGTCTGTGTGGACACTCATGCCCGTGACTCCTGAGTAGAGCTGGTTACCCAGCATCATTAATTCTCCCCAGCTCACAGACGACACATCTGGACCACAGGTGATTCCTGTTTTGCTACTTTCTGATTCTTGAAACCAGTTAACTGGGCTTCGGGTAAAATTGAAGGCAATAAGACATCCCATTCCTTAATGGAGTTATTTTCCTAACGTCGATTTGAAAATGCAAACTTCCCAGAAAAAAACTTTCTTTCTTTCCCAGTTGACCTAGTTGCAAAGGAAAGTCTTATTTTCTTAAAGGGCTGAGATCTTGCTGGTGTGGTATGTGGAGAGGCTGGTCAGCGTTTCCATTAGAAACACTTTCCTGGGCTTTCAAACCCAGCCATAAAGATGTGTTTTGGATGAAAATTGGTCCTTCCCCAGTAGAACCTGGGAATCTTTATTTCAAGGACTCTTTCAAAAGATCTTTCACTCTTGAAGTGCAAATATATGTGGTTTGTGGCTTACTAGACCACGTTTGGGGTTTGGGATTTTGCTGCATGACATTTTCCCAACCTTTAATTTTAAAGTCATCATCTCCTATATTTATTTCCATGGTTAAAATAGATATTTTCTCTCTCTCTCTCTCTCTTTTTTTCTGAGGAGAGTGTTGCATAAAAGGGAACTTTGTCCATCATTCCCGGCTGGGGTACGGACTGACATGGGGCCTTGGCAGAATCCTCATGTGGATGTCTCTTAAGTGTGTTAATTTATGTTAGTGTACAAAATTAAGTGGGCATGATTCAATTATGTAATGCAATTAAGAGAGGTTTGCATTTACAGCAGTGTTTTGCTTGTTACACTTGTTTTGATCCTTGCCTGGCAGTCATAGGTTTTTAAAGTTATCTGGATTTAATTATTGGAAAACAGAGCTTTTGGCCTGATATGATTACTCTCAGGAAAAAGTTTGAAAATCTACTGTGTATAATCTACTCACTTTTTTCCAAGAATGGCTGGACATTTTAAGTGTGAAGGGTGGCCTCCTTCTGTAATGCAAACTTAACTCACCAAATACGCACCCATTTGCTCCATCCATGCCCACCTGCCCAAGTCTGTGCCTCTTCCCATGTTCCCTAACTTAGTCAAGACCATCCACGTAGCCTCCCAAGCCAGAGACTCTAGACTTGGCCTGGACTCCTCCCTCTCTCTCCTCTCTAATATCTGGTGAGCCACCACTTTCTGTCCATTTTCCTGACAGGAGTATCCAGAATCCATCCTCCTTCTCATCTCCAAAGCCTTCATCTCTTGCCTCGGTTCAGCTTCCTCACCGGCCCAGCTGTACCAGTCTCTCCCATCCAGGCCACTCTTTACCCTGTTACCAACCCATTATAGTCCTAAAAAACTCATATTTCATCCCATCCCATTCTCTTGCTTTAAAACTTCTGTTGGCTCCTGTGGCTTGCAGATAAAGTCCAAAGTCTGCAGCATCATGTCCTAACCACCTCACCTGGGCCTGATACATGCCACTCCCTCCTTAGGAAACGTATGCTCCTGTTGCTCTGAAACCATCGCTCTGTGGACTTCCAGGCCCTTTCATGACACAAGCATGCTGTTCTCTATATCTAGAGTGGCTTCCCTCAGACAGTTTTCATTGGCAAACTCATTCAAGGCCCGGGTCTAACATCATGTTCCACGGAAGGCCTTCCTGGTCACTTCCAGGTAGAGTCAGCACTTTATTCAAAGCTCAGTGATAGCATATATCATGATGTATTGTGGTTTATCTTTCTTTGGGTCTTATCTTCTTCTAGACTATGAACACTGTGAAGACAAATTTTTAGATCTTTATTGCTGTGAATTTCTGTCCCCTAATATGGTGACTCACCCCCAGAGGATGCTTCATTAATATCTGATGAATTGAATAATGCCTGAATAATCATACCTAATATTTATAAAGGGCTTGTCATGCACCAGGCAATATTTCAAGTGCTTTACGTATTTTAATTTTTACAACCACGTTTGTAGCATAAGCACGCTTAGAATTTGATTTGCTCTCGAGAAAACAGAGGCACAGAAGGGTTATGTGAGTTATCCAAGGTCACATAGCCTGGACTGAATTCAGGCCATCTGAGCACAGAGCCTGCCGGCTGGCTGAATCCTGACATTATTCTGTTTCCCAGTAACTGAGTCCCAAGTGCCCAGATAATTTATGGGTAGATTTGAGGCAAAAGTCATAGCGTGGCCTTAAACCCAAGATCCATTCCTGGCCCTGAGTTTTGCATCTCAGACTATGGACTGAAAACTAGATCTCTGTGGTCTTCATCTCCTCGGCTGGTAGGTCTGGGTGACCCACAGGGGGCTCAGGTAGGAAGGTTGATAAACTGCTGGTCTGCCTTTCTGAGCAAATCATCTATAACCTGAAATCCTGATCTGAACAAACCCCTAATAGGGAAGGTCAAGGCCTCAGGGAAAAAGGAAGGGACACATTAACCCCTTCATCATCATCATCATCATCATCATCATCATCTCATCACTGTCATTACCTGGGAGTTGCTTTGAGATCAGAAATAGACTTTCATGCAAGCATGAGTTATAGTTGTCTGTACATTTGCTACAGAGCACAGGGATACAGATGAATGACATGGTGTAACTAGACTGTGTTGCTGAAGTTCCCTCAGGAACACCACTCAGGGGAAGCCAGGTAATTACCTCCTTCCAAAAGGATTTGGTTGGAATTCATCTGCCTGGAATGGTTTAGGTACTACCTTCTCTGATGCAGGGACCTGAACTAGGTCTATTCCCAAATTCCTTTTACAGGAGCATGAGTTCAGCAAACAACATCCAGAGTTGACCTCTCAAACAGAGGGTCTACGTGGAAATTGGCCAGGCTTGCTAGAGATGGGGCCTAGAGGAGCGAGCCTCGCCTGGCTCAGGTGCTGCTCTACCGCTGAAACAGGCACTTGCTGCTTGTCTCTCCAGCATAATTCCTCCCTCACTCTTTCCTAATCCGGACTCCCTGTTTTGATGATTGAACTGGTTAGGGGAAAGCTGATTCATCTCCTGTCTCCAGGGATGGAGCCAGTACCTGGGCCAGGCCAATGAGCAGGCTCTGGCCTGGTGGGAAATGGGCATGTCACCTAAGCCAGTCCAATCAGAGGATTTTTTTGCTGGGGATACGGGACAATGAGTGAGACTGTTCTCCATGGAAGGTACCCCTAAATCCTATAGCCCCGAAGGCTTGTTAGAAATGCAAATTCTTAGTTCTTGCCCCAGATCCTCTGAATCAGAATTTCTGTGCCAGGGCCCAGGAAACAAGCCTTCCAGATGATTCTGATGAGCACTCAAGTTTGAGAACCAGTTGTCTATTCGGTTTACAGATTAAAAAAAAAAAATACAGGTGCAAAGACCTGCCCAAAGTCACACAGCTGGGGGGAGCCACTCCAGGGCTAGAACTTGGCTTTGCTTCCACCCACGCCCTCTAAGAGCCATCTCTTTGTTTTCATTACGTTGCAAAACTATTCCAAGGACAGAAATCTCACCTTTTGAAGTTCCTCCCTTACCCAGGCCCTTTACTCCAGGCCTAAAAATAAACGACATGTGCTCTGAGGTTACACGGGGCAAAGCCTCCCTCTTACTCCCATGCTCATGTGCCGTATCACAGGCTCCACAGAGGCTGCATTTAGGAGAATTTGGAGTCAGCAAGGACCACACAGTGTCTGCAGGGACAGGTCCATGTTTGGCCCAAGAACCAGGGCATGCCGGGAGAAGGCTGGTTGCCATCATTCCTGGAGGCAAGCTGCTAGTCTCTCAGCTGGTTCCTGCTGATGGATCTGAACGCTCAGTTTGGGTTGCCACCCCGAAGCTCTGCTCCATGTGTATGGGAGGGTAGGTTTCTTTTGGGGGGGCGGGGACACAGCTGGTTCCTGGCCAGAGTTGTGGCTCCAGTCTGAAAGTCCAGGCATACCTAAGTCGTCTCCCGTGGCTCCCCAATGCCATATTAGGCTGCCCCCTCTGAAGGGCGGAATCTCTGACTCATCCCCCTCCCCCACACCCCCCACTCCTGCCAGTTTTGGCCAAGATTAGAATTCACTCAAATCTGTGGGTTCTAAGGTTTATGTGCTGTTTCAGTTTGGCAAATGACTCCTTGTTTCAAGTTCGAAAAAGAATCCCTTCCCGAAAGGGGCTTTGAAAGGCTTTTCTGGGCGACACGGTGTTTAGGGCAACCCAAAAGCAGCGTGGTGATTTCAGTGCCCTGAGTCAGAAAGAAGCCGATTGTATTTTCTCAATATATCCTGGGGTTAATGGATGAGAAGCAAGGAGGATTTCTAATCAGAAGGGCAACAACCACCCCCACCTGCCATTCTTGAGCACACTGCAGGTTGCCAGCGCTGAGCGAGGTACTCTGTGCAGTTTATTAACCCACACCAGTTGTTACCAGTCCCACCAGGTAGACAAACTTTTTCCCATTTTAAAGGTGAGGAAATTGAGATTCAGAGACATCCCAAGCCTAAGGCTGAGCAGCTGAGAAGTGGGTGAGATGGGAGCTCGGGTCCTGCCCGTGGCTGTGCCCCGTGGTGGGCCTGGTTCTTGGGAAGAGGCAGGGGGTGTGCTCTGCTACCCCAAGGTGACTGGAGGTGTGTGTTCTTTACACCACCACACCCTGGGATTTGGAAGATGAATCACTTAGGGCTTTTTGTTGTGGGTAGCAGGATAGGAAGTTGAAAATAAGGGGGCAGCTTGAGAATCAGAGAGAAAGCAGGAGAGGGAGGGGCACAAAGGACAAGACCCCAGGAGCTCTGAGGGTTTCTTGGCAGAGCTGATGGCAGGTCTCCCACTGTGCTGGTCATGGAACAGGGGCCCCAGTCATGTCCCGCCCTGTCTCTCTGCTTATGATCCCGATTCCAGGGAGAGCAGGTGCAGTGGACTCTGCTGGGGTCTGGCGCCCATCTCCTGGCTTGGGGAGGACAGGTGTCTTGAATGACGATCCCATTAGACTCTATCAAAGTGGAAAAGAGGTCATTCCCCAGGAAGAAATCAGGATGTTATTACTAAAAGATAAGGGGGAGGAGAATGGGTGTTGTGTTGAGTGGCCAGAAAGCCTGAAACGTGCACGATACCAGGTGTTGGGTGGAAAAGCTAGTTCTCCCATCCTCTGTCTGTGGGGTTAGACTTTCCTCTCTCTTACATCTGAGAACTAGAGATGCATTTGTAAGTGCAGCAGACCTGAAGACATTGCTCTGTTGTAGGCTGACTGGTCATTCTGAAAGGTGACGTTGAGTGACGGGCCAGGTGTGATAGCGAGGCTGATAAATGACAACCACATAGAGCTGGGGCCCCTCCTTCAGAACACAGTCCCTCGCCACCCACTCCAAGCTTGGGATCCTGGCCTCTGCAGTTTCCAGCTTTGCTAACCTGCAGCCTGTGGGATCTGCAGGGCCAGTCATGGGGAGCTATTTTCACCAATTATGACAACTCCCTTACTGGCTCCCCAAATTTTGAAGCTCTGGGGCAGAAAAGGCTGGCAGATAATGAATGGGAGCTAAACTAGCTACTCTCCCTTGGCCCGCCAAGAGATGCCCCTGGGATGAAGTGGAATAAAGAAAGCCCAAGAAATCTCATGAGTGTGAGCTGAGCTAGGTCTTAGAGATGACCCAAGTCAACTGTTTTACTTTAGAGAGGGAAACTGAGGCTGAAGAGGGGCAGGCAGTACCTGAGGTTCCATGATCAATTGATGACCGAATGGGGAGGGGACCCGGGGTCTCCAGACTTTCTGGCCTGCCCAAAGGTGTGCCACCCACCAACTCAGGGTCTTCTCCAGCCACTGCTCTAGGCAGCTTCCCTTACAACTACCATTTATTATGTACCGACTGCCATTTATTAAGTACTTACTGTGTGCACAGCTACCAGCTGCCATTTATTAAGCACCTACTATGTGCACAGCTCTGTGGGCATACCGGGACTCATGAAGCCCACCGCCTACTCTCAGGGGGTTTACAGCTAATTGGGAAGAAACAAGGGAACAGCTGCAGAAAGAGGCTGCAGGTGAAGGGCTTGCTGCAGGGACTCGGGCAGGTGCCGCTTTCCCTCTCTGGTTTTGGATGGACCCAAGCTCTTGTATCTGCGTGTGTGTGTGCAGGTATGCTGAGGTCTCAGGTCAGACCCTCTTTCTTTTTGCTTCCCCTTTCGGGGGTTGCTGGGAGCTGGGTTACTGGTGATGTGTCTGCAGGGTGGGGTGAGGGTGGGCGTGTTTACAGTGCTTCCTGGGATCACATGTGTTCTCATCTTCTCATCTTGGCCAAAGTTTTTAAGAATGAAGAATGTAAAAATTTCCTAGCAACAGCATTCCCATCTGGGCCTTGGCTGCTTCTCCTGGCCAGCGGCTCCATTACCTTTCTTTATGCCTGTCCTAACCCTCGTCCTAATTCTCCAAGTCCCAGCTCAAAGAGTCTGCCCACACCTCTCCTGAGGAAGACTTGCCCTGCCCCAGCGGTCCTTTCTCTGCAGATGGAAAGTGTCCGGGGCTGGTGATAGAGTTTGGATGTGTGCGGGCTCCAAACCTGGTATTGAAATGTGATTCCAGCATTGCAGGCGGGGGTGTTTGGGTCATGGGAGCAGATCCCTCATGAATGGCTTGGTGCCCTCCCTGTGGTTATGAGTTACCTTGAGATCTGCTTGTTAAAAAAAGCCTGGCACTTCCTGATTCTCTCTCACTCTCTCTCTTGCCATGTGATGTGCCTGCTCACCCTTTGCCTTCTGCCATGATTGAAAGCTTCCTGAGGCCTTACAAGAAGCAGATGCCAGCACTGTGCTTCTTGTACAGCCTGTAGAACCATTAGCCAACATAAACTCTTTTCTTATCAATTACCCAGCCTCAGATATTCCTTTATAGCAACACAAAAATGGCTAACCTAGGCAGCTCAGGTGTTTGGCTTTGGACACAGTGAGGACCCAACAAGCTCTTGATAAAGGATGAATCCCCTCCCTCTCTCCACAGGACCTGTGGTGTTTGCCAACTTGCATTCTCTTTCTAGGATACCTCCCTGTCTTAACCCATTTTCTGTTGCTATAACTGAATGCCTGAGACTGGGTAATTTGTAAAGAAACTTAGAAATTTTCTAGAGGCTGGGAAGTCTAAGGTTTAGGGGCCACATTGGGTGAGAGCCTTCTTGCCACATCATTACATGGCAGAAGGTATCACATAGTGAGAGAGCCAGAGTGTGTGTATCAGCTCAGGTTCCTCTTCCTCTTCTCATAAAGCCATAGTCTCATCATACGGCCTCTACCTTGATGACCTTACCTAAGTACCTCCCAGAGGTCCTACCTCCAATCAACATATTAATTTGGGGATTAAGTTTTCAACATGTAAAATTTGGGGGACACATTCAAACCAAAGCACCAAAAAGACTACTGTCCAGAAATGCTTTATACACTCACTGAACAAGCATCTTGGCTCTATCCTAGAGTCATAAAATCATAAAAAATGGGAATTATGCTTCAGGCAAGTGGAATTTGGCAAGCAATAGCAACATGGTAGGTTTGAACTTGAAGTTCAATCCCCAGCTCTCCCATTTAAAGGCTGTGGGACATTGGACTAGCCATTGGACTTCTGTTTCACTGGCCGGATGGAACACTGATGCCTATCTCTCCAGAAGGGCATGAGAATAAAATAAAAGAGTGTATCTGTAAAAGCACTGGCTGAGCCTCAAAGTAGTGGACAAATTACTAGCTATTATGATTACATGGCCCCTTGATATGATCTATTTGTGAAAAGATAGAACAATTCAGATCTTAGTGCCTGGGCCTAATCTTTATGATAAAAAGAGAAAAAGGCCAGGCGTGGTGGCTCACGCCTATAATCCCAGCACTTTGGGAGGCTGAGGAGGGTGAATCACCTGAGGTCAGAAGTTCGAGACCAACCTGGCCAACATGGCGAAACCCCATCTCTACTAAAATCTACAAAAAAGTAGCCAGGTGGGGTGGTGGACGCCTGTCATCCCAGTGACTCAGGAGGCTGAGGCAGGAGAATTGCTTGAACCTTGGAGGTGGAGGTTGCAGTGAGCCAAGATTGCGCCATTGCACTCCAGCCTGGGCAATAAGAGTGAAACTCCATCTCAAAAAA
>NW_016805362.1:1170675-1243093 GCF_001698545.2 Rhinopithecus bieti
AAAAAAAAAAAAAAAAAAAAAAAAAAAAAGGAAAGGAAAAGAAATCTAGTAATCTGTAGTCTTGTGATTTTCTCTTAAAAATGAAGTTCCAATTCAAGACGAAAGGCCTGGGGAACTGGAACTGATTAGATAATTCTCCTAGGAGATCTGCAATCCCTTTCGAGGAGGGTAGGCATTCCTTCTCGCAGGTCCCAAACAAAGCAAGTGTGGACCTTTCTAAGTGAGTGCTCTCCCACCCAGAGAAAAGCCTTTTTCTGTCATAGCTGATGTGAGTGGTTGCTGAGCTGATGCTATCTTCAGGGTGTGCCTGCTGTTAGGGAGAGAAGCGGAGACACCATCCACAGCCAGATCAGCAGAGGCAGAAACAGCTCAGGCAACACATGGAGGGCTGGCCAGGATGTGCCAGGAACTTTGCCTGCCTTTAAAGAAACTTGTACATTTCAAGAGCAGGATGGGGCATTAAAAAAATTAGCCCTAGCCTGATTTTTCTACAGATAATATGATAATGCTTTTCAAGAATGTGAAAGGTGAATGTCACAAAGAAAGGAACAGGCCAGTTCTCTCTGGCCCAAGGATGGAGCAACCCTAGACCTGATGTGATGAGGTTGTGGTAGGCACAGCTGTCCTCAGGGAGAAAGGAGGTACTGACCCAGAGGCCACAAGGCCACCAGGAAGGAGAAGGGAGGATGAAAGCTGCAGAGAGAATTTCTCCATTAAATGAGAAGAAGGTGTGGGGTAGAGGGGCATTTAGACTTGAATTTTTCAGTGTCTTCAAGATTTGAGCTTTAGGGTTAAAATCCTAATAGCGCCTTATGCTCCACTGCCCTGTGGGATTTTGGATCTTATTATCTCCATGTACTCTGAGTTCTTCCCATACAGGTCTTGCACAAACAATTATTAGTTGAAAGATCAATAAATGATTGGAGTCCAGTAGTTATGGGTGTAAGATCTGTGGACAGAGAGCTTGGATTCAAATCATGGCCCTACCTCCTGCTACTTGTGTGACCTTGGGAAAATTATTAAATTAATTAAACTTCTCTGTGTCTTGCAGCTTTCATTTGTAAAGTGAGGATATAAACACATTCTAACTCACAGGTTGCTGTGGGGTTCAAATTAGGTGATATGTGCAAACTGCTTAGCGCAATGTCCCCTGTAGAGTAAGAACTCAAAGAAAGCAAGGAGGTTACGTATTGGACTTTTGGCCAAGAGCAAGCAAAGGTTAGCATGGAGGCCATTAAGACCTGGTACCTGAGACAATTGCACCTACCCACCCCTATGAAGTTCGGTAGGGCCTTATGACTTGCTCTCACCAATAAAATGTATGTAGCAGTCATATGTGGACCTTTGTAGGTAGGAAGCCTTGGTTTGGCTGTGTACCCTTCCCCTTCACAGTTACCTGTGAAGGCACAGTTTGAGATGGCACCTGGGTCCCCAAGTGACTATGAGCAGACTCCCCTGCTTTCTTGCACTGGAGATGTAATGGGAGCAAGAAATAAACTTCTTTGGAGGTTAAGCTCTAAAATGTTTGGTTTGTTTGTTACTGCATCATAGCCTAACTTCTCCTGGCTAATTCAGGCACCCAGGGATAATTCTTTTTATGCCAGATTCACATATCTTTTTTTTTTATTTCTGGGAAGAGGCAGCATGATAAAATGGCCAGAGCCCAGGCTTTTGTATAATAGACCTGGATTTGAATCCTGTCTGGCCATTTTACAACTCAGCATTCATTATGGTTTTTTGTTTGTGTTTGTTTTCGTTCTTTTTTTTTTTTTTTTTTTTTTGTGGCAACCGCATCTCAATTTGCCACCCAGGCTAGGGTGCAGTGGCGTGATCTCACCTCACTGCAACCTTCACCTCCTGGGTTTAAGCAATTCTCATGCCTCAGCTTCCCAAATAGCTGGGATTACAGGTGTGTACCACCATGCCCTGCCAATTTTTGTATTTTTAGTAGAGACGGGGTTTCTCCATGTTGGCCAGGCTGGTTTCAAACTCCTGACCTCAAGTGATCCTCCCACCTTGGCTTTCCAAAGTGCTGGGATTACAGGTGTGAGCCACCATACCTGGCCTTATCATTACCTCTTGACCAAGGGTCCCTGTTCCTCTCCAGTTGGCCCTACCACATGAGGCTCCCCTCAGAGCAGTAACTGCGCCCTCCTTCACTCCATCAGACCTGAGGGTGGCAAAACCTCTGCTGCTGTTAGCCCCATGTTCCTGTGCTGTCCTGCCTCACGCTGCCCACAGTCAGCTTGGGTTATTCTATCTTCAGTGTCCCATCTTGTTTCTGCTTGGGCCCAGTGTCAACGTAGTCTTGCTTCCCTGGGCCATTAGCCTCCTCTGCTCATAGCAGAGTAGCTTGGTCACTTTTTCATGCCTCATCTTTCCAGTTGTGTTATAGGTAAGCTCCTAAAAGCAGGAACTCTCTGTTCTTTCCTGGGTGCCCAGAGTGGACTGGTGCGTTCTCCGCTGGTTGCACATCTGGAGCTGTTTACGTTGCATAGAGATGCCCAGGCTCTGATCTGTATCCAGATCTCTGGGTGGGGTGTAGGGTTGAGTGAGCAGAGAGGGTCGAGAAGCAGCAGAAAAGATGGTTGGTAACCATGTGTTCATGAGGCTGTGAGGTACTAAGGTCCTATTAATTATATTATGACCACATGAAAAGTTTGATTTTGGATGTGGTCACTTCCATGCATACATACTCAGTATGGACATGTGTGCATGACGGTGCATGGGGGTGTACAAGCGTGCACCTGAGCAGGCTGACTGGTCTATCCTACAGAAAGACTCTGCTCCCTGCTTCTTCTGAGCCTTCATTCATACTGATCTCTCAAACAGAAGAGTAATACCCTCCCCTTCTGCCCTTGTAACTCTCCTCATCTCTCAGGGCTCACAATTTCACCCCTAAACCATTGCGTGTAGCACACAGAGGGGGATAAAGACCCTTTGTTTATTTTCTGTTGGTTCATGCACAACACTACAACCTTTCTCTCTAGATATACATTTTGAGAGCTGGGGCTACGTTTTAAGCTTCCTCTTTCTTTTTTTTTACTGTTTATCAATGGCTTCATCTACACCAGGGATCTTGCAGGGTGCTTTTTTACATGTTACGTCATTAATCTTTGCAACCACCCATGAGATAAACAGTATTATCAGCATTTTACAGATAAACAAGGCTCAGGGGAGGGAGGGTTAAACAACTAGTCCCCGTGGCAGCCCTGGCTTTTCAAGGTAGGTCTGTTTAACTCCAAATCCTTTGCTGTCAGTCGGTGGTTTTCAAACTTTGGTGTCAGGACTCCTTTACACTCTTGAAAATTATTGGAGATTCCTAAAAGCTTTTGGAGTATGGGTTACATCTGGTAATATTTATTATACTGGAAATTAAAACTGAGGAAAACTTAAAAGTATTTTTTTTTTTTTTTGAGAGGGGGGCTCGCTCTGCCCCCCAGGCTGGAGGGCAGTGGCCGGATCTCAGCTCACTGCAAGCTCCGCCTCCCGGGTTTACACCATTCTCCTGCCTCAGCCTCCTGAGTAGCTGGGACTACAGGCACCCGCCACCTCGCCGGGCTAGTTTTTTTGTATTTTTTAGTAGAGACGGGGTTTCACCGCATTAGCCAGGATGGTCTCAATCTCCTGACCTCGTGATCCGCCCGTCTGGCCTCCCAAAGTGCTGGGATTACAGGCTTGAGCCACCATGCCCGGCCTAAAAGTATTATTTCACAGAAAATAGCAATAACGAGAACACATGGACACAGGGAGGGGAACATCACACACTGGGGCCTGTCGGTGGGTGGGGGTTAGAGGAGGGATAGCATTAAGATAAATACCTAATGTAGGTGACGGGTTGATGGGTGCAGCAAACCACCATGGCACGTGTATACCTACGCAACAAAACTGCATGTTCTGCACATGTACCCCAGAACTTAAAGTATTATAAAAAATAGTAATAACAAGCCCATCATATATTAACATATATAACTTTTAGAGTAAAAATTAAGTATATTTTACCAAAGAAAAAAGTGGCATTTAAAATTTTTTTTTACATATTGCAATACCCTTTATTGTCTACCTTAATAGAAAACAGCTGGATTCTTATATCTGCTTATGCATTTGATCTCTTTGGTACTACATATCATGTAGACTCTGGAAAACTCTACTGTACACTTTTGAGATAATGAGAGTGAAAAATGCAAAGAACTTAGTGTTGTTATAAAAATTGTTTTGTAGTCATAAACTCCTGAAAAGGTTTCAGGGTCCTCCAGCTGTGCCCAGGCAACACTTTGGGAACCTCTGCTCTATGTTCCTAAGCTCTGTCTTCTCTTTGCATTTTCCTATTGTTGCCCAGTATTCTTTACTTTTTTATTTTTATTTTTTGAGACAGAGCCTCACTCTGTCACCGAGGCTGAAGTGCAGTGGCATGATCGTGGCTCACTACAACCTCTGCCTCCTGGGTTCAAGTGATTCTCAGGCCTCAGCCTCCTGAGTAGCTGGGATTACAGGCAGGCACCACCAGCCTGGCTAATTTATTTTTTATTTTTTTATTTTTAGTAGAGATCGAGTTTTGCCGTGTTGGTCAGGCTGGTCTTGAACTCCTGACCTCAAGTGATCTGCCTGCCTTGGCTTCTTAAAGTGCTGGGATTCCAGGCGTGAGCCACAGTGCCTGTTTCCCAATATTCTTGTCTGTTCTCTTGGGTGCAGCCTGGACTTCATGTGTGCCTGTTCATTGACTAATAGATGAGGATCGTATGGCTGTGCCACAGGATCCTGGAGGGAGGCTGCCTGATGTTCCAGTGAATATCCTGTGTTTTCTATACTATACAAGGGACATGGGTGTACTGGATGTTCCTAACCTGGCCTCATGAGACTTTGTGAGCTCAGCTTTGTGATGAACCAATGGTCCTAATAAATCGACACCATTTATTTTCAGGGGAAAAAAGAGAAAACTATATAAATTTCTCTAGTAAACAGGAGATAAATACCCCTTCCGGTATGGGGAGAGGGAGGGATGAGTAGGTGGAGCACGGGGGACTTTTAGGGCAGCGAAACTATTCAGTGTGATTCTGCAATGGCGGATACACATCGTGAGACATTTGTTGAAACTCATAGAATGTGCCACATTCTATTAACATTTAGTTAATAGCAATGAACCAATATTGGCATATCAGTTGTAACAAATGCACCACACTAATGCAAGGTTTAATAATAGGGGGAAATGAGGGTGTGCAAGGGAGTGTATGGGAATTCTCTGTATTTTCCAATCATTTTCTCCAAGCCAAAACAGCTCTTAGAAACCCCAGAAATCACTGCGTCACAAAAAAAAAAAAAAAAAAAAAAAAAAAAAAAAAAAAAAAAAAAAAAAAAAAAAAAAAAAAAGAAGTTCCCCTTGCCAATCTGGGCCTTAGCCAGAGACCTTTTGTGGTTTGGGCTGGTCCAGTGGAAACCTCTGAACTTTTATCCTACCTGAACAGCTCTGCTGGGAGACCATACACCCATGCACAGTCATTACCCCAGACAAGATGTTTTCTTGGGATTTTTCTTCCATCGACTTTAGCTCCCAAAAGTCTACAGCAGCACAAACTAGGATTTGGAGGGTGTCATTCTGAGGGGAGACTAGTAATTAGAGGATTGTTTAAAAGACTGCCAGCGTTGTTTAATGAGTTGAGAACTATCAGCCCATCATCACAGGGCTAATGAACCCTCTAATGCACAATGGAGCAGGAACAATGTGTATCACTTTCTACAGCTGGGGAATCTGCTGCAGTGAGATCTGGGAGGGGGTCTAGCCCTTCTGTCTGGGCCACTAGGGACTTCCTTTGGCTGGAAACTAAAGAGGACAGTGTTTGGTGACGGTGGGTTGGGTGGGAAGATGTGGCAGGCTGCTGTGTGTGGACTATTAGTTCGTGGCCAACTTGCGCAGACAAGCTTCAGCTTGTGCTGTAACCCCTCCCCACCGACCAGTTGTGTTTTAAATGCAGCCACGCTGGAGGAATGGAACCTGTTATTGCCATGCTTGGGGAACTGTAAACCACAACGCTGGGGCTAGGTGCAGCAAGAGAAGCACCTAGACCATCCATCTCAGGTACTTAGACTCAGACCCAGGCAAGTGCAGAATTTGCACCTGAGAATGGTAGCAGTTTGCAGTCGAGATGCCCCAGTCTCCTCACCCCAAGCACACCCTAGCCACGGTCCTGTTGTCTAATATGCCTTACCTTCATAGCTATTTTGTCACCTGTCTTCACCACACCTGGCTTATACACACTCTGAATAATTCCCAGCGTGGCTCCTGCGTTTCTTTACCCAGTACACATCCTCTTCCTCAACCCCTTTGGGACTGGCAGGCTCAAGAAATGTGCTTGACTCTGGAAGGTTTCTCTACAGCCCAGTGAGCACACGGACTGTTAGATAAAAATGAGCTTAGGAGACAATAAGTAGTTGTTCTGAGACTGAAAGTGGAGACCCTGGTGACAAGGCGTGGGGGAGCTTTCCCTAGGAGCTTTCATGAGACTCCACATTCAGGTGGGGAGTGGCGGCAGTGCTATTTGTGAAGACAGGCATTGCAATGACTCTCCTAAAGGATTTGTTTTTTTTCCCCCTCTTTGCTCAACCTTAATTGGTAATATTATAACTTTCAATTTAATCATTGACCTAAATGAGTTGTATTTTTATCTCTGCAGGAGCCTGGCTGGGCTGCGCGAAAGAGTGGCGGCAGCTGAGTGAGGGAGAAACTTACTAGAATAGTTGGGCTGGCAAGTGACACCACTTCTGCTCCGAGATAAGATGGAGACTTTTTCAAGCTACGTTTTAAAATCGTAAAACCTAGGATCTCCTGCTGGAGATGAGCTGTAGGTGGATCTGGAGCATCTGGGAGCTGTGAGGGAGGAGATTCATACCAGAATTACTGAGATGATTGCTGAAACCAAGATTATAAGTCATTAAGGGTTTGAAAGTTTTCTGCAGGTGCACAATAGACTACTCAGTATCTTGGATTCTTGAGCTGGGGTCAGGTTAACTATTAAAAGAGGACAAAAGTTTTGCTAACAAAACCTGAAGTTTAAAACATACACTGTTTCCACTGCCTTGGCCATTCTTGCTTTAAGCCTTGGCTCTCCTTTCCTGGCTTTCAGGATCCACTGTCGATTTACTTCCATGCCTAGATTCGTCGCAGTTGCCTTCATGGTGATATTACATCAGCTGGCTCGTTTTCCACCATGGGGGTCGGTGTCCCTCACTGCAGTGTCCACTGTAATAAAAAAAGACACAGCTATAGGTTATGTGGGGGCCAACAGTTGTTGCATTTCTTCTACAACTGGTGACTCCCTCTGCTAGAACTGAACGCCAGGCTTGCACGGGAGATTCTTGCTCCCTTTCTTTCTCAGACAGAACAGATTGCATTTCTCATTGTAGAAGCACAGACGCCATAACCTTTATGTGCCTAAAATCTTTTATAGGCGTCCTGTTTCAGATCTGGAGGATGCAATCACATTTTCCTTGAAGATACGAATCATCTAGAAAAATATAGAGGAGGAGAAAACACCTTTAAATAACTCCTTGAAACAAATTTAAAATCCACATTAATTGTTTTGAATTATTCCATAATTCTCCCTCTCCTATCTTCCACTCTTCTGGTCTTTGAATGGGAGGATTTGGAGCCGTAAAGGGTCTTAGCATTATCTGGACTGGCCACTCTGAGTCTCAGATGAGACACTTCCTTCACAAAGGGAAACTTTCTTATAGTTAAATTGGTATGGGGTGACTTTTTCAGGATTAGAGGATTTAAGTCTATTATTTTGTTTTGTTTTGTTTTGTTTTTAAACCAGAAGAGGCCGGGTGTGGTGGCTCATACTTGTAATCACAGCACTTTGGGAGGCCGAGGTGGTTGGATCCTTGAGATCAGGAGTTCAAGACCAGCCTGGTCAACATAGTGAAACCCTGTCTCTACTCAAAATACAAAAATTAGCCGGGCATGGTGGTGCATATCGGTAGTCCCAGCTGCTAGGAAGGCTGAGGCAGGAGAATAGCTTGAACCTGGGAGGCGGATGTTGCAGTGAGTCGAGATCACACCACTGTACTTCAGCCTGGGTGACAGAGTGGGACTCTGTCAAAAACAAACAAACAAACAAAAAACCAGAAGAAATCCTAGCAATCATTTAATCAAATTTCCACCATGGTAGTTGGGATTCCTGGTGTTGCAGGTGCCAGCAACTCTGCCCAAGAACAAGAGGGGCCTATGGAGGGGATGGAGGGTGAGGGTTGGGGGGGCCAGGAATGAAAGGTGGGCTCCTGGGGCCAAGCAGCTCCAGGATGGTGGGAACCTGTGCTGGAGCAGAGGCTCTGCCGACTCAAGCTGTCTGTGGCCCCTCTTGGCAACCGTGGAAGCTTATCCACCTGGGATTGCCAGGGCTGCTGATACCTTTAGGGTTGCTGATACCTTTAGGGTTGCAGCTTTGTAGCTAATGAAAAGAAGAAAAAGAAAAGCAATTTCTGGGGGAAGGATACTGGTTTGCTCAATTCAGGTTGTGGGCTCAACCCAGCACAGAACTGCTCCTAGAGAAACTGGGGAGTGTGCTGCAAAACACCACCTAGGGCACTCCCTTCTTCCGGATGAGAAACTGACATCCAAATGCATCTAAGTGACGGTCCCTCAGGGGAGTGGCAGAGTCACCTTCACACCTCCTGATGTCCCAGGTGAGGACATTTGCCTCATCATGCAGAGTTACTTCATCCTCTACGTGCCAAAATGCTCCCAGTCATTCTTCCTCTTAGAAGAAAGGAGCTCAGAGTCAAACAGTGAAGCCATGAGCAGCTGGGACCCGCAATTAACCAGAAATCTGTTTTTCATTCAACTTTGGAGGAAAATAGAAGAAAGTCTCCAGTTTATTCCACAGTCTTACTCTTACGGTGTGTTTCGGGGGCATATATAGATGGCTTAATCGCCTGCTGTTTTCAAATGTCTTTTTTATGCTTTTAAAAATTGTGATAAAATATACGCAATGTGAAATGTACCACTTTGACCATTTTAGTGTATGATTCAGTGACATTAGGTACATTCCCAATGTTGTATAACTTTCACCACTATTCATTTCCAGAACTTTTTCATCATCCTAAATAGAAACTCTATACCCACTGAATAATAATTTCCCATTCCCCCTCCCCCAGCCCCTAGCAACCACTATTCTTTCTGTCTGTATGAATTTGCTTATTCTAGGTAGCTCCTATAAGTGGAATCATACAATATTTGTTTTTTTGTGACTGGCTTATTTCACTTAGTATAATATTTTCCAGGTTCATCTACATTGTAGCATGCATCAGAATTTCATTCTTTTTTTCTGGGTGAATAATATTCCATTGTGTGGATATGCTACATCTTATTTATCCATTTATCTGTTGATGTGTACTTGAGTTATTTCCACATTTTGGCTGTTATAAATAATGCAGCTATGAACATTGATACGCACCAAATGTCTTTTGGCAGTGCTAAATATTCATTTTCATAAAAAATGATACTAAGGTATCCCCACTGACCATATCAAAAAAATTAAGTTTCCCATCAAATGGAGGCTTCGTGGGATCCTGGAGAAAGCATGGGCTCCTGAATTCTACAGCTCATTCATTAATGCTGGGCATATCATTTCCTGGTTTGTGACATTGGGCAAATTATCTAACCTCTCTGGGCTTTCATTGTCTTATCTCATCTAACAAATGGCTGACAAAAAAGGCTGAAGTTGACATTTCTGGGCTGCTTTGAAAATTTGGTGCTTCCTGGCTGGGCACAGTGGCTCATGCCTGTGATTCTAGCATATTGGGAGGCCAAGGCAGGTGGATCACTTGAGGTCAAGGGTTCAAGACCAGCCTGGCCAATATGGTGAAACCCCATCTCTGCTAAAAATACAAAAATTAGCCGGGCATGGTGGTGGGTGCCTGTAATCCCAGCGACTCAGGAGGCTGAGGCAGGAGAATTGCTTGAACCCAGGGGGTGAAGGTTGCAGTGAGCTCAGATCGCTCCACTAAACTCCAGCCTGAACAACACAGCAAGACTCTCTCTCAAAAAAAAAAAAAAAAAGAAAAGAAAAGGAAAAAGAAAAAAGAAAAAAAATATTGGTGCTCCCCAAATTCACTCAGTAATCAAGAGAGGTTTGTGAGGCTTTAGAAAAACAGATTCCTAAGTCCCGCTCCACAACTCCTGACTTAGAATATATAGGAGTGAGGCCTGGAAATCTGCATCTTTACTAAAACCGTCAAGAGATGTGGATGAGGCCAGTTTAAAACTCATTGCCGAAATGAAACTTAGGAAGCCAAGTGCACACTCAGAACCTGCCTCGCAGATGGAGCTTGATAAATACTGGTTCTTCTCTCTTGCCCTTCTTCCTACTTTACATATGAAGAAAGAGCAGAGGACAATTGCATTTTGAGGAACACTTGCAGCAATGACCATGTCAGGTCACAGCAACAAAAATTCTAATAATGAATTGTTTTCTACTCTGAGCAACTAATCATCGGGGAATGATGTTGGCAGTTAAGGGTATAAAACCAGTCACTTTATTCATTTGTGGTTTTGATTATGCATCGGGGTATGATTGCACTGTGTGCAATGCAAATCTGCCAGTGAGGATGGTGGGGTAAAGGGGGGCTGGTGGAAGGCACCTTGTTATGTTATATAGAAGAGAGAACTCCTTGGAGATAATCGTGCAAACCTGAGACTTCCATGCAGAGAAGGAATCAGTGAATTTATATCAAAGAAGCCAGATTGATATTCTTTTCTTCTTTTTTTTGGGTTCCTTTGAAATTATAAAAGGAGTGGACAAAGGGAATGTTGTAGATGTAATTTGTTCCAGGCTCGAATAAAGCATATTTGTGTCTTATGAAATTTTACAAGAAAAATGTAATTCAAATTGGCTTGGAGATGAGAGCTGTCAAATAGATTGAAAGCTGGATTATAAACCAAGACTAATGAGAGCCTGCAATGAGCACAAAGTTAGGGATGGAGTCCAAGAGAATCTCTGCAAGGTCTTACAGGGGAGGTAAACAGCCTATTAATTAAGGTAGCAGATGGTAGTAAATTGGGAGATGTTTCAGATTCCAAGGACAGAAAAAGAAATGAAAGCATGGGATCTGTATTGGGTAGTTAGAAACCTCAGCACGAAGTCAATGACAGGAAAGTAATAAGAGCTGCAGGTAGTCTTGGAAGCCAGCAGGATTTGGAATACCAAGGGGTTAGAAACAGACTAGAAATGTTAGTGGAATGGCTAAGAAGCTACTGGAGAAAGTGGTTCACACTGCAAGGCAAAGTTTTAGGGACCCAGAGGGCTGGCTTGGGCTCAAGATGAAAGAAACACATTTCTGGGTGGGTATAGTCTTGAGATCTCCCCCAGCGGGTATTTGCAGATAAAGAAGCTGCCTGAGTAGAAGGGACTCAATTGGATGTAAGCTGAAGAAATAAATTAGCACAAGAGGAAAAAAGCAGGTGAGCTGAGATAATCAGTGTGATTTGGCTAGAGGTGGAAGGCAGAGTGATGAGGTGGATAGAACGTGAGCTTTGCATCTCAGGTTTTTGGCCACCACTGCATCTTCCAGTTGACTGGGGGTTGACTATTAATAGTTAGCCTTTCTGAGCCTCAGTTTCCCCACCTCCTATAAAATGAAGACAAGATTTCTTACCTTTTGTAAATATTATAAATTTGGATGAGATTTGCGTGTAGATTACTGGGACTTGGTAAGTTTTGAACACTTGCAGACTTGTCTTGTGTACCTGTGTAATGAACGTGATCAGCATGTACTTGTGGGAGGGGAAAGCGAGGGATGCTTGTGGGAACTTCGGGCAGCACCTACACAACTATCCCCATTTCTTTTTGTTTGTTTTTAAGATGGAGTTTTGCTCTTGTTTGATCTTGGGTCACTGCAACCTCCACCTCCTGGGTTCAAGTGATTCTTCTGTCTCAGCCTCCCGAGTACCTGGGATTACAGGTGTCCACAACCAAGCCTGGTTAATTTTTTGTATTTTTAGTAGAGATGGGGTTTCACCATGTTGACCAGGCTGGTCTCAAACTACTGACCTGGGGTGATCACCCTTCAGCCTCCCAAAGTGCTGGGATTACAGGCGTGAGCCACTGTGCCCCACCAACTGTCACCATTTCTTGGTTCTCATTTCCTATAAAAGGAAGTCAGCCGTACCCTGTTTTTATGGCAGTGGGGTCACATTTAACTCAGAGGTTGGAGTGTAAAGCCATCACATGAAGTGAGAGTCACATGTGGTCAAAATTATCCTTAAAAATCCTTCAAATCACTCATAAAATACAGTACTATGTAGTGCTGGAACTGATCACAGTTTTATTTATTTATTTATTTTTATTTTTATTTTTTATTTTATTTTTTTTTTAGTTGAGCACCAGGTGAAGCAGTTGGCTTACATTTATGGGTCATGCTATATGAAAATGCTTATTATTATTATTTTTTGAGACAGAGTCTTGCTCTGTCACCCAGGCTGCAGTGCAGTGGCACCATCTTGGCTCACAGCAACCTCCGCCTCCTGGGTTCAAGCGATTCTTCTGCCTCAGTCTCCCGAGTAGCTGGGATTACAGGCATGAGCCACCACGTCCAGCTAATTTTTGTATTTTTGGTAGAGAAGGCCTGTCACCATATTGGTTAGACTGATCTCGAATTCCTAGACCTCGTGATCCACCTACCTTGGCCTCCCAAAGTGCTGGGATTACAGGCATGAGCCATGACGGCCGGCCTATTACTATTATTTTTTTGAGACAGAGCCTTGCTCTGTTGCCTGGGCTGGAGTGCAGTGGTGCAATCTCCACTCACTGCAACCTCTGCCTCCTGGGTTTAAGTGATTCTCATGCCCAGCCTCCCGAGTAGCTGGGATTACAGGCCATCATGCCTGGCTAAGTTTTGTATTTTTAGTAGAGAAGGAGTTTTGCCATGTTGGCCAGGCTGGTCTTCAGCTCCTGGCCTCCCAAAGTGCTGGGATTACAGGTGTGAGTCACTGCAACTGGCCTGAAAATGCTTATTTTTTAACACTGAAATGGCAATTGGCATGGTGAGATGCTTACACCATAGGGACACCCAGTTCAAGCTGACTCCGTGCCTGTGCTGGGCAGGTAGAGCTGTAAATCTTTTTGTTCTCTCTCTCTCTTCTTAGTCAGTTTGGGCTGCTATAACAAGATACCATAGATTGAGTGTCTTAAACGACAGAAATTTATTTTTCACTAGAGTCTAGAAGTCCACGATCAGTGTGCCAGCAGATTTGGTGTCTGTTGAGGGTTCTCTTTTGCAGACAGTTGCCTTCTGATTGTGTCCTACAAAAGAGAGCAAACTCTAGTCTCCTCCTTATCCCATTATTGGGGCTCCACCCTCATGACCTCATCTAAACCTAATTACCTCCCAAAGGCCCCACCTCCTAATATCAATGGGGGTTAGGGTTTCCTTATGTGAACTTTGGTGGATACTAACATGCCGTCCATAACAGAACTGGATATGCAACTCCCTTGAACTGAAGCAACTGCAATGGATTAGACTGGCTGACTGGGGGCCTGTGAGCTCAGCTTTGGTTGTGGGGAAAATGGACATAATAGGACTCCATACTGATCAGCTTCCCTGGGCCCCCTGCTCAGCTAGTTATGACAGGGCACAAAGGAGATGGCTGTGCCAGAGGACGTGAGCCCCAGCCAGAGCTTCCTGCACTTAGCCCAGTATGAGCTGAGGTGAATGGGGGCAGCCTAACCGCTTTTGCACTCTACATAAACAAGGCCTGATGGCAAGCACTGAACAGCTACATGGCCTTTGGACAAGGGGGTGTTCATCCTCTGAGTCTAGAGATGGCTTGGATATGGTTCTGTTTCTCTGCTTTTCCTCCAGGGGGATATACTTTATTAAAACATGGTCAATTAATGCATTAAGAACTCCATTGATGAGAACATGTACACCCTTTGTTCTGTAGTGGTGTACTTGCTTTTATTCATTTATTTATTTCTTAAAAATATATCCTGGGGATTATTCCTCTTTGTACACAAAGAACTTCCTGATCCTTTTTTAATTTAGGTAGACGTTACTATAACATAAAATTCACAATTTTAACTACTTTAAAGTATACAATTCCATGGCTTCCAGTACATTCACACTGTTGTGCAGCCATTACCACTATCTAATTGCAGAACATTTCCATCATCTCAAAAAGAAACTCTGTATCCACTAAGCAGTCACTTGCCAGTGGTTTTAATTTGCATTTCCCCAATGACTAATGATGTTGAGCATCTTTTCATGTTTATTGGCTATATCTTTTCTTTGGAGGAATTGTCTATTCAGATTCTTTGCCCTTTTTTTAATTGAGTTTTTTGTTTTGTTTTTGTTGTTGTTGAGTTGTAAGAGTTATTTACATATTGTAGATCCTAGACTATTATCAGATATATTATTTGCACATATTTTCCCCTCTTCTGTGGAGTGTCTTTTCACTTTCTTGACAGTATTCTTTGATGCACAAAAGTTTTTAATTTTGATAAAGTCCAATTGATCTTTTTTTAAAATTTTGTTGCTTATGCTTTTGCTGTCATATCTAAGAATCCATTGCAAAATCCAATATAATGCAAAATTACTCCTATGTTTTCTTTTAAGAGATTTATATTTTTAGCTTTTAAATTTAGGCCTCTGATTCATTTTGAGATAATTTTTGTATATAATGTAAGCTAAGGGTCCAATTTAACTTTTTTGCACAGGTCATCTTTTTTTAATATCCATGTAGCATTCTGTTCCATACTTTAACCAGTTTTTTGTTTTTATTTTTTTGAGATGGAGTCTCACTCTGTCACCCAGGCTGGAGTGCAGTGGCACGATCTCGGCTCACTGCAACCTCCGCCTCCTGGGTTCAAGCAATTCTCCTGCTTCGGCCTCCCAAGTAGCTGGAAATACAGGCATGTGCCACCACGCCTGGCTAATTTTTTTGGTATTTTTTTGTAGAGACGGGGTTTCACTGTATTAGCCAGGATGGTCTCAATCTCCTGACCCCGTGATCTGCCTGCCTTGGCCTCTCAACGTGCTGGGATTACAGGTGTGAGCCACCATGCCAGGCCCTAACCAGTTTTGTACTCTATTCTATGACTTGGGTTACCACTAAACTTTCACTATTAAAACCAATGATACAATACATATTCTTGTATATAACCACTCCCTACATATATCTGCACATATTTGTAGTCTGAATTCCTAAAAGTAGAATTGCATGATCAAATATTGATTGCCTAATTGCTCTCCCTGGAGGGTGAGTGGATGTGCATGACCTCCATCACTGGTTGAAAATGTGTTTCTCCACACTCTTGTAGATCCTTGTAGGTTTTTGGCAACCAGATGGGGAGTTTTAATTTGGAACTTTCTTATTATGAGCAAGGTTGTACATCTTTTAATATATTTTAAAAGACTGTTATAATTTCTTTGCTTTGAGCTTTTCATAGCCTTTGCCTATATTTTCTGTTGGCCTTTGTTTTGTAGGAGATACTTATAAAGCAAGTGAGGACTGTTTGTGATATGTTTATCATTTACGCATTAGCTTTATTAATAGCATTGTTTTCCTTCCCAGGAAACAAAAAACAATGTATTCAAGTGCTCCAGTTTTTCTTTCTAAGACTTTTAAATTAAGTGATTACTTATAATAGTCTTCCCCATTCCAATATTATAATACTATTTTCTTGTATTTTTATGATTTCAATGTATCATTTAATCTTTGATACAGCTGGAATTTGGTCATATGGTGTGAGGTAGGGGTGCATTTTCTCCTCTAGATAATTGAGGAATTAATAGTTACTTTTGAGGTCAGATATCCTGTTTTCCACAGAAAATAAAGCAGTAAAAGTTCAGTCCTAACCTGAGGGAAGCGCAAACCCACTTCATTGCTTGGTCCAGGCTGGGAAGGGCATGTCTGCACTGGAATCAGAGGATGGCCTATTCTTGGCCTTTCCCACTTGAGGAAGCATAGAGCAGTGGTATAGAGCAAGAGTCCAGAGGCAGGTGGATGGAGTGAAAGTGCTGCTCTCTCAATATCTAGTTGTATGACCCTGGTCAAATGTTCTCACCTCTTTAATGTGCTTTCTCCTCATCTGCAAAACAGAGATAATATCAGTACCTACGTCATAAAATGGTGGTGAGAAGTAAACAAAGTCCTGAATGTGAACTGCACTGCAAAGTGCTTGGTGAGGGAACACAGGGGAGCTGCTGCCATTATCATTGTCACCATTATCCTCACCACCACTATTTGGACCCTTGGTGATGGCTCCAACCTCAGGCCTGCCATTACTGATGTAGAAGTGACTGGAAAGTTCTGGCTTCCTTTCCTCCTTCCCAGGATAGAAAGCTGACCTTGGGCTCCTCCGCCTGGCCTGGCTCTATCATTTGGACAGTCTTCTTCCAGGGCAGCAAATGACCTCAGGTGTTTGCCATGGGCCACCCTAGGGGAATTTTGGGCTTTTTTGTGTTCCATCCATTTCTCAGTCTTTTCAATTAAGTGATCAAGTAAAAACACAAATCGAGTGATCCCTGAAGGGAGATGAGATCTAACCAAGGTTTGGCACCAGGGAGTCCTAGAGAACTACAACCAAATTAGCCTGGCATGTTGCAGGTGGTAAATGGAGGTTCAGAGAGTGACAGTGAATATATAACCCCAAATTAATGATTTTATGGTAGACCAAGACCCCCTGGGCCCTGATTCCCTGAGCAAAGCGTCATCTTTGCAACCATAGCTTCCAGCTCCACTTTTTCATCAGGTTGCAGTGTCAAGGGGAAAGGAGCCCTGGGTCCTCCTTTTAAAAAATTTTAAAATTATTTTAGATGGCTCATAAAGCCACCTCCTTTTTTGAGGAAGGGATATGAATCTCAGGGAGGGTTCCTGCTACAAGGCCACTTGGCATCACCCTTGGTTCTGCTCGGAGAAGCCTCCAGGCAGTGACGATTTGGTTGCTGCAAGTCTGGAGCTGTATTATGCCACATGTATCAGGAGAGTAATTGGATAAATTGGCCCTGGAGGGGGGGTTTTGGTAACCATTACTTTCAGCTATTTTATTTATTTATTTATTTATTTATTTATTTATTTTTATTATTATTTTTTTTGAGACGGATTCTCGCTCTGTCGCCCAGGCTGGAGTGCAGTGGCCGGATCTCAGCTCACTGCAAGCTCCGCCTCCCGGGTTCATGCCATTCTCCTGCCTCAGCCTCCCGAGTAGCTGGGACTACAGGCACCCGCCACCTCGCCCGGCTCGTTTTTTTTTTTGTAGTTTTTAGTAGAGATGGGGTTTCACCGTGTTAGCCAGGCTATTTTGTGATCCCCCCATGGGGGAAGAGTAGGTCCTTTTCTTTGACTGCAGCATGAAGTAGGATGTATGCAGTGCCATCATCTATCTTGGTGGCAGAGCAGATCCGCTGGCCCTAGGGGACCAAAAGCTGGTGGGGGGGCTGGGTGTTGTGCCTTTGCTCTCTCCTTTCTGCTGCAAGTGAACCCTGTACCACTTAAGCCTGGTGTCCATGGCTGTTCTCAGCAACTTCCATTCATTACTTTCAGTTATTTTATGACGTTTGATGAGGTAGCTACTTCTTTCTCCTCCCAGCCTCAGGTAAAGGATGACACAATTCAGAGAACAAGAGAGTCAAATTCTTGTGGTTTGGGCTTAAAAGGAGAACTAGATGAAGAGTTAGGTTATGTTCTCAGGACTGGGCAGATGCCCCAGAGAAGCAAGAGAGGTTGGGCTTAGCTGGGTCCTCCAGAGGGGACTCTGCATCCTGCCTGTGACCTGGAGAAATAGCTGTAAAACCAGAAACCCCAGGCAGGTGGCGGGGATCTGCGATCCAGGGCATCGGCGCCTCCCATCACCCGGGGTCTCTGGTTCCGGAGGAGAATGATCTGTCCAGTGATCTTAGGGAGGCTGACCTAAGGCTGCTTTACAGGAAGTCTCTGAATCCAGGGGTGAATTTAATTGTTAGGAGGCTTAAGGTTTAAACAATTTGAGACCCTCTTTAGAAACAAAATTAGAAATGATAAATTTCAAATGAGATACAGGCAGTGTCTCTATTGCGGGTGATGACATGTCCTGGAATTTGTGTGATCATTGGACACTTCTGCAAATATACTAAAAAACACTGAACTGTCCACTTTGAAAGGGTGAGGTTTATGGCATGTGAATTAGTTATAATTAAAAACATATATTGTTAAAAAAAAATCAGGTAAGGGTTCTAGAAGGGGTCCAAATCGAGAGGGCCTGCTGCAAAGCTTTACCCACTTAACGGTGCAAACTCTGCAATCCAGTGTGGCTGAGAATGTGGTGTGGGCAGAGGGCCAGAGGCAGGAGAGTCCTGCTAGTAGCTGCTGGGTGGACAGATGGCCCCCTTGAGGATCAGATCCTTCCCCTTCTCTGGCCTACTTCCCACAGCCAGGCCCAAGTGAGCCTCCAGAACTTCCATGCAATCCTAGAGGAAACAGAGTGGGAATTAATGGGGATGAGGCTTCAGCTTTGTGGGATGGGACCAGGAAAACAAAAAAGCCACATGTCTTTTACTCCTGATTTTGACCCAACCTGCGTATACAAGCTCTGGCTTTGAGGGGCTCAATGACCAGGCCTCTCTCCGGCCCTGCAGGTGACAAGGAAGCCGGGAAACCTGACCAGAGGGACCCTGCTTCTACGCCTGTGCTTTTCTTTGTTTTTGTTTTTTGTTTTTTGGATGGAGAAAACGCCTGCAGTCTGGGCAAACAGACGAGGCTCTTTGGAGGCCAGGGATATGCCACTGTCATATTTATAATATAATGCTTGTTTGTCTTGAATTGGACCCGGCTCTCTGCATAACTTCTGTTCCTCACATTTTGAAGATTCGGGCCCAAAACACATTTCAGGGAATAAGGAGAAAGCCCTTGTTTGAAAATGAACCAGCAAAATAAATCATTGTGTTTCTGACACAATGCCCACTGCATACTTTTCAATTCTTAGCTTTGGCAGCAGCATTTTTAAAAAGCACACACACAAAACCTATCACATAATTCTTTCTGAAAGGCTCATTCAGCAGGCCTGCCTTTCAGTTCCCAGCCCCTATTTCTTTTCTTCTCTCTTTTTTCCCCTCTATTTTAAACCAGCCCTTCTGGTGAGAGGGCAAGTGTACATACAGCCTTCCATTGTGTTTGTAAAACAGAGCCATATCAGTTGAGAAGTAATGATAACATTTGTAGTTATGCAAGCGGAGATAACAGTAATCAGATCTCTGCTCTGGGCAAAAAATCCCAGTGGCCAGAACCTAACAATGGGTTAGGGTGTTACGTTGAAAGGTGAGGGAATTGTGTATGTGTGTTTTTGTTTTAGCAAAGCTCCAAGGCCTTTGTTTTTCCTGCTGGAGGATCTCCTAGTTAAAGCCCTTCTGAAGCTGACCAGTTAAGGAGAACCTTCCCTAAATGGAGATCTGAGGTTCCCCTGCTCACTCAAGTTGTCCTGGCTATTTTTTCTGGCATCCAGTGATTTAGGGTTTCCTCTGCTTTCCAGCAGGTAATTTGACCTCTCCAGATTAGAAGGAGCTGAGGCTAATGTATTCGCTCAAGCAGAGGCCAGTGGAATGATAGCATCAGTTTGCACTGCCATTTGGGATTTTTAAAAAGAAAGGTGTTGTTCTGGAGTTGCCCTTGTTCTTTCCAAATCTGATTCCACTGCGGCAGTTTCTGTTGCATTTTCCCCCAAACAACATGCAAATATATTGATACCTGGGAGTTTAAACAGTGGCAAGAACTGGAAGGTGCAATTTCCAAGCAATGCCAGGCCCAAATCAGCACCCAGGCATGTCTGGATTTGACATAATGGAAACCAAGTTTCTCAAAATGTGAGCCATATTTAGAGATCACGAAGTTAACTCCTGATTAGGTGTGGGACATCTGAGTTCCTCTGCTAGTTGGTTTCTCTGATTTCATTTTGGGGTTGCCATTTACTTATTGTGGTTGGGGGAAGAAGTAGCCTTGGGTTCTCCAGATGTAGCAAATAATATCTTAGTGTAGACCAATTGCCCCATCATAGAATGGCTGTCAAGAGACACACCCTGATTCTTATCTGACTTAGGCAGAATGTTGGATCCACAATAAACATAATTTTCAATAAAATGGAGGCCCAAATATGTTGGTCTTCTGCTCTGAAGCGTTCCTAATTACATTTGAAATAAAATGCAGGTTTTTCTACTTTTCTTCTGGACACCTGAAGAGATGCTCCATTTTGCTCTCCTTTCCTACTCATATTTACCCAGAAAAGAAACTGGAAAAAATATGAATGTAGACATGGAATTGCGAAAAGCAGCCACATAATCCATGAATTGCTTGGGGGTGGGGGCTGGGGGGCAGGAGGACTTGTATAAAGAAATCCAGTTCTGTTTTATTTTCAAAGATGCATTTTCTTCCCTGTCTCCAGACATAAGTTTTTGAATTAAAAATTATACTTTGAATGATGTGCAGATGTTGGCATCTTAAAACCAAATACTGTTGTCCTGTGGGTTGCTAAGCAACCTGTGCAACCGAATCAGCTCCGGTTTGAAAATGGAAACAATTTCAAGAGATAAGAAAATGAAGCCCCATCCCTGAGTGTGAGGTGGAGGGCTGGGGTAGGCTGGACTCTTCCCTTTGCCTGCCCTAGTTAGAAGTGTGGCTGTTCCGGCTTTTGTGGCTTGAACATGCATTTTAATTTCACTGTGTCAATTCTCATTATCTGTCTATATGGAATCCCCTTTTTGGTTTTCAGAAATAATTAAGTAAAAAGCCCTTTCACTTACTGCATTTTTTGGCATTGATAAAGGCATTTGAGGCATTTCAGACAATACGGGAGCGAGTATCAGAGCAAGTCTTTGAAGATGTTCTTTAAAGACGGCCCTGACAAACAGTGGCAAACAGACCAATTAACCCCAGAATCTAAGTCCTGGCTGCTTTAAACTCCCTTCAAAAGAAATTAGCTCTAATGTTAATAAAGTGGGTGTTAGACCATTTTGGAACATCAACTTCAACAGACTGAGTCAATTGGAATGGAATTATTACATCGTCTTGCCAAAAGAGGAGCCCAGGGCTGGTGTGAATTTTTGTTACAGTTGCTGCCGGAAAATTAGAAAAAAAATTCCAAACTTTAGTTGGAACAAAAACTCCCAAGTGGGATAACACAGGTTTATTTGATTTTTTAAAAAAATATTAGCTTTAAAAAACAAAAAGGCTCAGGAAAGGTAGAAAAGAAAGTACCCAGAAGTGTGTCCGAATGAGGATTGCATTCAGGCCCCGGCCCCGCAGTGACATGGCTCACTGCCACTTCGTCGCTTGCTCAGGAAGGCTTGGAGCTGAAGCTGTGACTCCTTGCTGATTTTTCAGATCCCAGGGGAGGAAGACCAAGAGCAGCAGGCTCCCCAGGCAGTGCCAATGAATGGCCATGGCCTGGGAGCATATCTGTCTTGCTTTGATGATTTCTTACAGAAGAGAAAGGAAACATTTTGCTGGGGGAATAGTTTTCATCCACCGGGACCCCATAGTTCGACTTTGCATCATCTTGGTTAAATGTCCATTTCCAAGGGTTGCGTCTCACTCCTACAAGCTCTTCCTTTAAAGAAAGACGTAGACCTTTTAATCAATGCAATTGCCGAGAAAAGATAAGGTTAGTAGCGTTGGCCCTGCCAGCATAACTGTTTGACAACCAAGGGGAGGAAGAAAAGAAATGAGATCACGACTCCTGGGTGGCTGGGAAGGGTGGCAGAAGGGAATGGCATTCTGTGTAACAAGAAGCTCAGAGCACTGGCCTTATTGTTGTGGGAGGAGGGATGTGTCTGGGACCACACAACAAACTCGTCTTCAGCTGTGCAGTGCAAGCCGCTGGGGCCTGGGTGTCAGAAACCCAGTCAGAACTCAGCTTTAAGGAGCTACGTGGATAATCTTCATTGATCTTTGTTGCTCTCTCGCCACCTTCTCTAGCCAGCAGCGACCCAAGAAGGAAAACAAGGCTGGGAGGCGAAGTCACTTGCCCAGAGTCACGTGAATGATGTGTGCAGAATCCCAGTCCTCCTGCCTTAGCTGGTCCCACATTCTTCCTCCTGCACAGGGAGTGAGTGTCCCTGAGGTGTCGCCTGCTCGGGGCTTTGAAGTTGGCAATAGTGGGGTCAGCCTCTTGCACTTGTGGATAGGGCTTTTCTCACCCTCTGCACAACACACCGTTCTCAGATTGGCTGTGCGTTAGAGGCTGGGGCCCCTCCTGGTTGGAGGCCCTGGGTGGGAAGTAAGACTCTTGCCACTGTAGCTGAGGCCATCTTCCTCCATGCTCTCCACCTCTGCCTTGTCCAACCATAGTCTCTGACACCCAATACATGTGAAGCACTGACTTGGTAAGAAGGGGAAAAACCATCAATGCTAGGCACTGACTCTCCCTGCAGCTTTGAGAGGCTTTTAGGTAGTTTTTCTTTGTTTTGTTTTGTTTTGTTTTTTGAGACTGAGTCTTGCTCTGTCATCAGTCTAGAGTGCAGTGGTGTGATCTCCGCTCACTGCAACCTCCACCTCCCGGGTTCAAGCGATCCCCCTACCTCAGCCTCCTGAGTAACTGGGACTGCAGGCACCCGCCACCATGCCCGGCTAATTTTTTGTATTTTAGGAGAGACAGGTTTCACCATGCTGGCCAGGATGGTCTTGATCTCCTGACCTCATTATCTGCCCACCTTGGCTCCCCAAAGTGCTGGGATTACAGGCGTGAGCCACCACGCCTGGCCTGTTTTTCTTTTTAAATCTAGGAAAATGAAGATCCTAGTTTGGATTCACTTGGGAGAACTGGGCCATCTCAGTTTCATTTTGACATCCTTGCCCTTTCTTTGCCTGCTCTGGGGGGATGCCCAGTCCTCTGTATAGTGGTTCATCAATTCAAGCGTCCCAAAAGGTAGATTCCTTTATTTAGCTAAATTCTCAATTTAATGTCTATTTTGAACTTCAGGATGGCAGAAATCAATTCTTTGTCAATTGAGAGAAACGTTCCCGTTTCTGGGGTTGGGTCTGAAAATTCAGGAGCTTATGAGATCACGGGGCCAGGTCCTTAAGAGCGACCTATTCATGCTGAGGTCTGCTGAGTCGTCCGTTGCCCTTTCTAGTCCATGAAGGTTGCAGCTCAGCTGGCCTCGTTCCCCTTGTAAGTCTCCCCCAGGGGTGATGGTTGTCTGTGCCATGTCATGGTGCCGTGGAAACATCTGCTGCTTTCACACCTATCTAAGGAGCCAGGGCTCTGTCTGCCTAGACAAAGTGCAGTCATCTTTTTGAGGTTTGGCCACATTCTTGGGTGCTCCACGCAGGACACAGTGCATGGGTTCTTCCACCCAAGGTTCCAAAAATCATTCTTAGATTTTCTCATCCTTCCTCTACACTCATTTCTTAGAGTATGTGTGTATGGGAGTGTGATTTGGGATTCCTCCTTGGGGACCCATAATTGTCTGAGTTAACTTGCCTTCTAACTCCCTTTTCCCAACCTGGGAATCTTGATCCAGTATCAAGGGCGCTCGCACTCCTTGTTCATGGCTCAGTCTGGTCCTCTCAGGTCTAAGCTTTTGAGGTTCCCTTTCCTTCTGCTTTCTGACCTAAAAAGTTATTACACACACCGGACGTGGTGGCTCACGACCGTAATCCCAGCACTTTGGGAGGCCGAGGCGGGCGGATCACCTGAGGTCAGGAGTTCCAGACCAGCCCTGACCAACATGGTAAGAAACCCAGTCTCTACTAAAAAACACAAAAATTAGCCGGGCATGGTGGCAGGTGCCTGTAACCCCAGGTACTTGGGAGGCTGAGGCAGGAGAATCGCTTGAACCCTTGAGACGGAGGTTGCAGTGAGCTGAGATTGCGCCATTGCACTCCTACCTGGGCAACACAGCAAGACTCCGTCTCAGAAAAAAAAAAAAAAAAGGCTAGGCGCGGTGGCTCACGCCTATAATCCCAGCACTTTGGGAGGCCCAGGCAGGGGGATCATGAGATCGGACCGAGACCATCATGGCTAACATGGTGAAACCCCATCTCTACTAAAAATACAAAAAATTAGCTGAGCATGGTGGCGGGCACCTGTAGTCCCAGCTACTTGGGAAGCTGAGGCAGGAGAATGGCGTGAACCCGGGAGGTGGAGCTTGCAGTGAGCCGAGATCACGTCACTGCGCTCCAGCCTGGGAGACAGAGTGAGACTCCGTCTCAGAAAAAAAAAAAAAAAAAAAGACCCGGCGCGGTGGCTCATGCCTGTAATCCCAGCATTTTGGGAGGCCCAGGCAGGGGGATCATTTGGTCGGATCGAGACCATCATGGCTAACATGGTGAAATCCCGTCTCTACTAAAAATACAAAAATTAGCGGCGCATGGTGGCCACGCCATATCGTCCCCAGTCCCGCGACTTGGGAGCTGAGGCAGGAGACATGGCGTGAACCCCGGAGGTGGAGCTTGCTAGTGGGCTGAGATTGTGGTCACTGCACTCCAGCCTGGCGACAGAAGTGAAGAACTTCGCCTCAAAAAAAAAAAAAAAAAAAAAAAAAGGAAAAACATTACACACACATACTGTTACTAAGATATCATTTACATATCCATAATTCACCGCATTGTAAATATACCGTTTGACTGAGTATCTCCATAAACTTTAGTAAGTTGGTACACCAGTCCATTAGCCACAATTCAGGTCTTATAAACATTCCCATAACCCCTCAAGTTTCCTGGGCCTATTCCTGTCCAATTTCCCTCTCCTAGTCGGGCCCCAGGCACCCACGGCGATTCTGCTGTTTCTACATATCTGTTCCCTTCCTCAGAGAATTCCATGTAATGGATCATATATACCTACATATCTTTAGGTATCTGGGCTCTTTCTCTTCTCGCTGGGCGAAATAAAGTTCCCATGTTAAGAAGTCTGGGTTGGCCGGCGCCGGGTGGCCATGCCTGCTAACTTCCAGCACTTTGGGAGGCCCAGGCGGCGGATCACCTGAGGTCAGGAGATTGAGACGAGCCCTGACCCAACATGGCACCATAACCGCGTCTCCTAACTAAAACACAGAAAAACTTAGCTGGATGTGGTGGTGGGCCCTGTAATCAGTACTCGGGAGGCTCGAGACAGGAGAATCGTTTGAACACAGGGGGCCCAGAGGTTGCCGTGAGCCGAGATCACCGCCACTCTCATTCCAGGTTGGCGCGACAAAGAGTGAGACTCTGCTTTCAACGCGAAAAAAAAAAAAAAAAACCCTTCAAAAATTCTCTTTTTTTTTTTTTGAGACGGAGTCTCGCTCCTGTCCCGCCGGGGCTCGGAATGCAAGGTGGCTGAGTTCTCATCTCACTGCAGCCGCGCCGGCTCCCCGGGTTTAGCGCGCATTCTCCTGCCTCAGGGGCTGCCGAGTAGCTGGGAGCGTAGGCAGGCGGCCGCCACCTCGCCGGCTAGTTTTTTTTTTTTTTTTTTTTTTTTTTTTTTTTTTTTTTTTTTGTATTTTGTTAGCTAGAGACGGGGTTTCACGGTGCTCAGCCAGGATGGTCTCGATCTCGCTGACTTCGTGATCCACTACGCGTGTCTCGCGCCTGCCAAAATGCTGGGATTACAGGCTTGAGCCCACCGCGCCCGGCCTCAAAAATTCTCTAAAATTGTCAGGTCAGACACACTTCAGAGCCTGGGGGAGTTGCCTGGTTCTACAGCTGCTGTTCAGAAAGGAATCTTTGGTGTTGCTTTACTGTTCAGTTCTACCTTCTGCTGTTGAAACTTCCTCTTTGTTGTCCTGAATATCTGCAGTGGGTGCTGCTGCCTGGAGGACAGGCAGGTTTAGACAGGATTGCCTTCAGCCAGGCAAAATGGGCTTTTCATTGTCATAGCTGTTTGTATAGAGTCATTGGCCATGATGACTTGTTCTGACGGATAATACGAAATCACTATTGCAAATTCTTTATGAAAGACAAAACAATAAAAAAAAAGCTCTTTGTTTTGTAGAGGATAAATGCTCCATGGCATCCACCTAAATGATCTTTGCTTCTGAAGGTTTAGTGCTATTTATCATTTCTGTTTTCCTTCTTAGGTCAAAGAGCCTTCATCTTTTAAATACGTTTCATAACCTCCCAACATCTGAAAACACCGTATTATCTGCAACTTCTGGGCAAGGGAGAAAGGGCTATGTCTACCAACTTTGTCCAATGGATCTGTGTCCCAAAGTGACTTTGCAATGGAAGGTGAGAACCTACTCGTCCCCACCTGGCTGCCATCTCTGCTCAGCTGTCTTAATGGGGCATCCCGTGCTGAGTGAGACGACAAGCCTTAGAGGCAGGTAGGTATTTGGACTAAACATGATGTTTATTTATGCTCTGACTTTGAAACCCAAATATTGTATGCAAATCCATTCCAACTTTTCTGGAGTCACAGAGATTCCATTGAGTTCCTTCCCATTGTCTTATAGAGGTACACTATGAGGCTGTTGTATGTTAAAGGAGAGAATATAGGAACCTTCACTGAGTCTGTACTCTGGGACCCAAGGTGACATTGATGGGATTTTCTTCCTGATGTCTCCCTGCCTCATTATCCTGGGGACACCTCCCATCCCACATCTACATAGCTACTGCATGAGCTAACATATTCTTATGCAACCTGTACTGCTGGTCAGTTGGTATTGGGTGACCTCTGACTCAGGCTGGACCCACCAGTCCTTACCTTTGAATGTGAGAACAGAGTAGGATGACCAACTTCTCCCAATTTGCTCAGGACTGTCCCAATTTTAGCATTAAAAATTTCATGTCCCTGGAAACCCGCTAATCCCTAGCAAAGGGAGGTCACTGACTACTCTTGTCTGGAGAGAACACTAAAGCCAGTTTCTTTCTGATGATTGCAGCTCTAAGCTAGTCTGCAGTGAGGGAAAATGTGCTGATGTAGAAACCTTGGTAGAGACTGGAGACCAGGAGAGAGATTCTAGCTTCATCTCTGCACTTCCCGTGCTCTACACATGACTCTTCCAAGTCCACCAATCAGTGCATTTCATTTGTGGCCTGATTTATGTTAAATGGAGCTTTCTTACCTCAACCAAAAGAAGCCTGGTGAGTGGAGCATTCTTCCTGGAGCTGTGCTGAACCTTCCTTCTCATTTCATGTAATAACAGCCTGGGAGCTGGACAGCAGTGTGAAACTTTACAAAGAAATGAGGAATCAAATATTTTAAAGGACAGGATCAAGGCCAGCATGCTACAAAGATAGAGAACTGGGAGTCACACCCAGGTCCAGAGACTCCAAGTTTATGGTCTTATTGTCACACTGCAGCTACCTCTGCAGCTGCTACCTGAATCTGTTAATATTGGCAAGGTTTTGGTCAGTCTGGTATCTTATTCTAAAGACGTCAGAAAAGGTCAGTAGACCACCTTACAGTCACTTCTTCAAGTCCTATTTCCTCCTTTTGCTGGGGGAAATTCTTAGCAAAAGCAAATGGTTCTCTCACATTTGCCATGGATCAGCGTTTTATGTATATGAGCTTACTTAATATTCACAGCAGTCCTACAGGGTGTGGACTATTATAACCCTACTTTATAGGCAAGAAAACCAAGATCCAAAGAAGGTCAGTCATTTGCTAATAAGCAGCAGAGCTGGGGTTGTGAGCCCTAGCTCAGGTCCCTGCACTCCATCGCTTCAGAACTTTTAATGATGTTCCCAAAACCAGGCTGGAAATCAAGATGCACCTCACTTTCTCCTGCACTAGCTACTGCCTGCTGTGGGATTTCGGGAGGTTTTTCACCAATTTGACTTTCTCCTTTCTTCCCCCATCGGTGAGGATTAAACGACAGTCACGTAGATTGCCAATTTGTGGTCCTGGCTCATGGTGAGTTCTCAATATATGGGGGTGGATCTAGTTCAGGCCTTCTCTAGATGTATCATTCAAGTTTCAGTTACAGAGAACAGAATCAACTCACATTGTTTAAGCAAGTAGGGTTTTATTTTGATTTTTTTCCCCCAAAGTGGCAAATGGCTTATAGAATTGTTTTGAAGCTGAAGAAAGAGACTCAGGTTGACCATTCAAGAAGAAATCCCAAATCTAGAGTGCAGAACTGACCACCTGGGAAGATGCAGGCTTTTCTGTGACAAGGAAACCACTGGCTCCTGAAGTCCAGAAGGCACCCTGGGCAGGAGGCCACCGCTGCTTCCACCAGCTCCAGAACAAGGTCACATCGCTATGATCCACACCAGCAAAATGGGTGCCCCATGCTCACTGACTCTCACGAAGCCAGACACTAACACCTGCGGCTGAGAAGCTAAATGCTCCAAGCCCATTCTTATCAGTAGGGAGAGTCAACAGAAGCATTACTTCAGCCTTACTTCCACCTTCCGCCTCACACATACTTGCATCTGATTGGCTGAGATGCCAGGGAGTCTGGGAAATGTAGTTTTTAGCTTTCTAGCCTCTGCAATTCACATAGGCATGTAAGAGAGAAGGAAGGTAGAATTGTTGTTGGGTACCAATGGATATTGGGCACCAATCCATCAAGCTAGGGTTGTCCCCTAGGCCAGGCAATCTACAGGATGCTGAATGGTACTTCCAGGTAGAACTGCTAATATTCCTGATGAGGCTATTGGGTGCTCGTGGACATGGCAGGAAGCCAATCTCCATGATCCTCCTTTGTTTGCACAGAACTGTGAGTATAGCTGCTGTGCAATGCACACCCCTAGCTTTTACCCCATGTAAATGCTAGCATTTAGGCTCTGTTAAAAACATCCTTCTCTGCACTCCACGTGACAGGTGGAGTGGGCAATATGTGTGGTGCAAGGTGCTCTGGACTGAGGTTCTGGTTGCCCTTGTTCACCAACAAGGTGTGACATTGAGCGTGCTTCCTCCTTTGTAAACCGGCAGGCTGGATGTGACTCCTCATCACACTTAGCAAGCTCTAAACTTATAAGAAACAGATTCATATGTGGTAACTTCATTCCAGAGGAACATTGAAGGAATAAGGTATTTCTTTTCAGTATCAACAATGTCAAAACCACAGTATCTGGGTCTGCGTGGTTTCTGGTAACACAGAGGCTGTTAAAACTCCGTCAGTGCAAATGTGGCTGTAAATAGATAATAAATCTTGATAGGTATATAGGACTGCTATATTTGGACTCAAACTTGTTAACCCTCACAAGATAAAATTCAGTTTGATGGCTCAGCTCTCCAAACTGGGCAAAGGTTCAGAAATGGAAGGTTTGTGGATTTCATTGCTAAGAAAACAGTAAAAGTAGCAATCTAGAATGTCAATATTGAAGCTGAATTTTACTGCTGGAGCACAGGCCAAAGTTGGGCCCTTAGTTTTTGGCTCTGTGGAGATCAGACGTGAATTCCTGGATTCTGTTTGCCTGACATTTTAAGGGACTAGAGCCATTTTAAAATGCTGAATATGCGTGCAAAAACTAACATGTAAAAGCTAGCATTTAGACTCTGTTAAACACTTCTAGGAGCCTGGGTGACCTTCCTAGGCAGAGGTCACCTGTTTAAGAAAGCCCAAATTCAGAAAAGCCTGATTGGTGGCTAATACAAGACTATTTCCCTGGCAAAATCCCAAGTATCTTAGCAGCTGGTTTCGTCCTGAGTTTTGCATAAATAAATCTCTTTTGCCTCTCTGGAAATTTGTCCTTGATGAGGCATGAAGCCCTCCATACCAGGGCAAAACTTTTCTCTAGGAATGTACATTTGCATGGCTGCCTGTGGCATTCATGGTTTTATTTTCTTAGGAGGGTTAAGAGGCCCTGAGGGCTAGAGATAGCTTTCAGTTCATTTGTCTCAGCTCCCCAGTTGCAGGGGCAGGTGAGGAATGAAGTCAGCGTGAGAAGGTCTAGGTCAGGGGGCGGGGGTCCCGACTGTCTTCTGATTGTCAGTCCTATTCGACTCCCTCTCCTGTCTTCAGCTGACAGCATGTCCCGCAGACATTGAGGTTCTGTGAGTCAGTCAACTTCTCCCAATTCCCATCTCACCCTCCATTTTTTTTCTTGCTTTCTTAAGCAATCTATGTTGTGTTTTCTTATTTTTGTAGCTGGCAGAATCCTTTCAAGATTTACCCAGCGACCAGCATCTTGGACATTTTACTCAATTGGCTTTGACATTGTCCAGCTTAGCTCATTTCTGAGTCTGATCACTTCCCAAATATTGATCCATCAGTGACCAAATCCCCTCATCTCTTCCCTCTACCCTCCTTCCACACCAAATCATGAAAATGAATGACTCTTGGCTAGACTGGGGGGCCTGGGTTAGTGTGAGTAGCTTCTCTCCAATAACATCAAGGATGCCCAAGGGACCTAGTAGTGAGAGGGACAAAGCAGGAACTGTAGATCCCCACACCAAAGGAGCCACCACCAGATATTTAAGGCAGGAGACTAGACAATGAGAATATAAGACAGCAAACTTGAATGTATGAATTAGGGGCTTGCCTACAACAGGATTTTTTTGTGTGTTAACCAGAGTGAGTGATAGATGTTCAGCTTGGTTTACAGGCCAGCATCCACCACGATCTTAGCACTTGTATGTGCAGGAACCTATGAGCAATAGGAAGCATGAGATATAGTCCTTGGTGATGGTTTACAATCCATTAGAAAATATGCAAGGGACCCATGAAACCTAGCAGTCCATGGATTAACTGCTAAATAACAGGGGACAGAGAACTAAACTGGTAATGAGGATGCCAGTTCCAACCCTCTGTCTGCTTTTTAAACTTGGCTGTGTGGGTCTCAGTTTGCCCTTTTGCAATGTGAAGGTATCTTAGCTTGGGCTACCATAACAAAATACCACATACTGGGTGGCTTGGACAACAGAAATGTATCTTTTCACAGTTCTGTAGGCTGAAAAGTCCAAGATCAGGTCCAGCAAGGCTTGGTTTCTGGTGAAGGCCCTCTCTCTCTCTTCTTGGCTTGTGGACAGCTGCTTTGCCCTCACATAACATTTCCTCTGAGCATGCACACACCCAGAGAGAAAGCTCTCTGGCGTTTCTTCTTATAAGGGCACTAAGTCTGCAGGATCAGGGCTCTGCTCTCATTTAACCTTAATTACCTCCTAAATGCCTGCTATGCTCTGAATGTTTGTGTCCCACCAAAATTCAAATGTTAAAACCAGACCCCCAATGTAATAGTATTCAGAAGTGGGGCCTTTAGAGAGGGCAGAACCCTCATGAATCAGATTAGTGCCCTTATAAAAGAGGCCTAAGGGAGCCTGTTTGTCTCTTCCACCCTGGGAGGATGCAGCCAGGTGCCATCTATGATGCAGAGAGTAAGCCCTCCAGAGGCTGACTGCTGGGGCCTTGACCTTGAACTTCCCAGCCTCCAGAACCATGAGAAAATAAGTTTGTTTATAAGTGACCTAGTGTAAGGTATTTTGTTATAGGAGCCTGAATGGACTAAAACAAAGACCTATGTCTAAATACAATCACACTGGGGGTTAGGGCTTCCACTGATGCATTTTGGGGAGACACAATTCAGTCCACAGCAGAAGAGATGGGACTAAAGAATTCTTTAAAAAAAACTTTAAAAAATAACGTGGACACAGGAATATGCACAGAGCATATGATTCTCTGAAAGCAAACACTGGGGTCTTTGGGTACCAACACCACCCATGTTGAGAAATAGAATGATGCCCGCACCCGGGAGCCCTGTGATTGCCCTCCTGATTGTCCTCCTTTTCTTTCCTGGGGACAATCACTGTGGTCTACATAGTTTTTGAAATCCCTTTCACATCTAGCATGGGTGACTCTAGATGTAACCACCATGGACAGAAGATTCCCGGAGCCCTGGGCCAGAGCTGTTAAAAAACTGAAACTCTATGTTATCTAAGCTCTGTAAATCATCTAACAACAGCAGTGAGTACTTAGGGCCCGGATAGTTCTTTTGGCCTTCAGAACTCTAATATTTTTTAACAACTGAGGATGATCAATTACGTTTCCATATCTTCTTTCTCTGCTGAGTACTTGGCATGGTGGTTCTGAGGTTGTTCTGTGGGTCAGAAAATTCCTGCTTTCATCCCAAAGCTCAGTGCCAAGCTACAGAGCTATTTTTTTCTGGTGGTGCAAAACTGAGCTGGGTGGGTACATCATGGTGCTAAGCTGTTTCTCAGGGCTGCCAAACTGGGACTTGGCTTGTATACTTATGCCCCTAAAAGGTTGCCACAAACATAGAAGAAGGCTAAGCATTGTGATTTCACACACACACACACACACACAGCACTGCCTCCAGGCCCTGAACCACATAATATGCACACGATGCATCCATTCAAATGATGTTTGCAAAAGGAAATGGGTTTGAAAATTCTTTGAATGGAAAAAATGGGTCCTGGATACTGTTCAGAGACAAATGAGTACACGAGGTTTTACTAAAAAGCTGGTTTCCAGCAAGGCTTAGAATCATTTCACTGTGGCTTTCACTGTATTAGAGGTTTCTAACCTTGTTCAGTTGGTGACGCAGTTGGAGGAACTTCTGGTGATTCACTGGGGGAGTGAGTGACCTTTTCTTGTCTCTTTTCATCTACCCATCAGCTTGGACCTGTTGGATCATGCCTGCCACATGCTCCCTGCCTAAGTGCCCAGGCACATTCACTCACGTACACACATGTGCATGCACGTACACACACCCCAGCTGCCCTAACTGTCTCTCCATCCCAGCTATCGCCCTTCTGCCTACTGGTTGGACATGAGGTCATAGCTGGCCTGATCGCAGCTCGCTAGTTGGAAAAATGTTGAAGAAGACGGTCCTGTGGATTTCCTCCTGACCTCCGAGCCTGAAGGAATGGTGGCTCTGTTGAGCTAAGTGCCCACTCTGTTTCTTCGCCTCTAGGATTTAAATGATTCTCACCATGTGACATCTTCTGCTGGGCAGACCACACATGGAGCTGGAGCAGATGTTCACTTAGGGTGCATAGGCTGAGGCATGGGGAAGTCCCCAGCTCCTCAATTTCCCTCTTTTTCTCCATTTCACCTGCCTGCCCAGTGACCAGAGTCCACCCGCTGAGACCCATTCCTGGGCTTCTGGTCGTCAGGAGTTTCTCATGAAGAGGCATGAGCTCACGCCTTCATGGGCTAATACCTAGCAGAGATTAACAACACCAGTGAGGAACCTGTGGAGAGAGGTCACAGGGGGCGGAAAGCAGGGGAGGAGGGCCTCTGGGAGAGGGTGGCAGAGGGCCAAAGACCACTTTGCTTCTTAACAGCTATGGGGAAGACTAAACATCGGAAATTCAGCAGGCAAAGGAGACATTCTGCTTTTAGATAAGCACTGGTCACATCAAAATGGCCCAACAGGCTGAGAGTTTCAGGATTCACTAGCAGAGAGGACTGTGGCCTCTGATTACATTAGGCGCAAATGAGGTGTTAAGGACCATCAGGTTAGCAGATAACTCAGCTCTGATCTTCTGCTTGTTAATTAGTTGGTGCTTCTGTTTCTTTGTGGTGAGAATGGACACCCTGCCATTCTGCACTGGCTTAGCCCCAGGTGTAGACTCCAAGTTTAGGAACACACGAAAGCTTGCTCAGTGTCCTTGATTTGCACAAAGGAGCATGCCTGCCTAATACCAAAATGGAGTCCCAGAGGTCGGGAATTCGTCACACAATGGAGCCTCCTGACGTGCATAAGGCAAGCCCTTACAAAAGCTTGGAGGTTTTTAAGAGACATAAAAATAAAGTAGTTCTTGAATGTGAGTCCATGCAAGACTGCAAATGAAAACAGAGTGAAACTTGATCAAATCTGGTGTTCCCCTCACAGGCTTCCTCAGGGTGAAGGAGATTGCTATAGACTAGAAAATGTAATTTCAAGGGGGCCTGGAGAGAGACAGCAATAAAGACCAGTTTGTTTTATTGCACATTTTGAGGCGAAAAGCTTAGGAAGTGCCTTAATGGATGAAATGAGAGATGGTTCTAGAAGACGGAGCTTGATAAAAGGTGGGCAGCCCAAGCTCTCAACAGGAGAGGTCATGCTTTTTTAATTTGTAGGAGTTCATGGAAGTTTTACTGTAATTGCCACAAGGTAAAAATTATGGGCTGTTTGAGTTTCCATTTATCGTTGTTGATGAAGCAGAGGTGAAAAAAAGCTGCAGCTAGTTGTCAAATAAACTGGTGTGCTGGTAAGTGCTAACAACAGGCTCTGGGGGTGGAGGTGGGGTAAGGTGGGAGAAGTCCTGACCTGTTGTGCTTGCCGATTTCCGTGGTGTAAACACTCCCACTGTGGCTAACTTCAAGCTATAAAAGAGGTGTCACTGAGCACAGAGTTGGGAAGAAATGCGCACAATGTGTATTCTTGTGAGCTAGTGCGAGCCAGGTCCACACAGCCCTGCTTAAACAACCCAGCTAGTTGTTTCTTTGGCTTTGATGTGGGGAACAGGGGGAGGGGAGAGCAGCTGATCTGGTTGTCCTTCCTCAGATGAGACTTGACAGCCAGCTTCAGGATGGCAGGCCACGCTGTTTTAGGTGGCACAAGACTGGGGCTGGGGGAGGAGAGCCAGATACAGGCCACTCTCTCCTAAAGCCGTTATTTGAAATTCTAATGTTTTAAAATTATTCCCGAGGAATCTGAAATGCTTCAGAGAAATTCCAGTAAGCCCAGAGGATTCTGAATAACACATGATGCTAATGGCAAAAGAATATTGGGTCTTTAGGGGAAAGTGCCCATTATTTGAAACTGACTCTTTTTAATGATGTGTGAGCTGACCTCGGGTAACCGGATCAACAAGGGTCGTGGGGTCATCCCTCTTGTAGCTGGTGAAGATTACCTACAAGGGAATGGCTGCTACTTCCCTCAGAGCTCCTTACCCACGCTCCATGTGTTTAGCATTTTTGAAAAGACCAGACTTGAATTAAAATATTACCTCTCAAAGTACAATCATATTTGCCAGACCAAGTGAGCAATGCTTATTCCTGTAAGGATGGTCATCTCCCCGATGAGGCACCTTTTCTTTAAATGTAGGGTTTCAATTCTTTGGTCCTAAGAGTATTGAAGAGCAGTCCCTGTCTTCTTGCCAGAAGCCGCAGGGAAGAGGATGCCAAAGGAGTGTCCCTTGACCCCTCTGTAGAGCAGCCCTGTATTTTGGATGTCCAAGTTAGACTTTGGCTGAAGAAAGATTTCTGTAGCTAATGAAAAACACAAGTAGTTAAAAAGCCAAAATGCAAATACCTACTCACCAAAACAAAACACAAAACTATACAAGAAAAAATTGGCTATTTAATGGCTTATTCCTGCTTGCTTTTTTTTTTCTTTTCTTTTTTTTTTCATTGAGCTTATCCCATGCTTACTAGATACTTATATACTTTACATTTAAAGACTGGAAAGCTAGGAAACCCATTATACAATTTGATCTATGAATATTTATTACTAAGTGCTGGAGAAATAAGTGAGACCTGGTTTCCCTCTACTGAAGACGCTCATTATTTAATAAGGAACACAGTGACTTGTGGGAGTTAGAGCCTCATTCGGGAGGGTGTGGGAAGCCATGGTCAGCTTGTGACCAGGGCGGGATCCAGTCAGAGCTGTGTTTTTAGAAGGCAGTGTGGGAAAGGAGGGTTGGGAAGAGAGATCGTGAGTAATGTAACATGGTCCATGCAGGTAGAGATAGTGGGAAGGGAAGAGGAGATGGGTGAGAGGTCACTAGTTTCAGGAAGAGAAACACAAACATTAAGAGAAACTGTTTTAAGGGCCAGATGGTGAGCCCATTTGAACTCTTAGGCTTGAGAGGAGACAGGAAGAAATTGATATATTCTCCATGGGTCAATGGTGTTGCTGCACATCTCGTGAGCAGAGGCACAGGTAGACTTTTCAAGGATGTTTGTCTAGTGAACACCTCTTATGATAGTGTTTTTCCCTGGGCCAGAAAGTAAGTTTGCTTGTTGTCCCATAAAATAAATGTAATATCTCAAAGGTCACACAGGTTTATTTGGAGCCCACTATAAAAAGGAAGCTCATGCTGTCTGCTGTGCTGAGAGCAATGAAATCTTTGGTCTCTGACCCACGAGTCTTGTGTCTTCTAACATTCATGAAACTGAGGTCAGGAATACAGGCCAGCAATGACAATGCCCACACGTGAAGATGTATAGGAATTAACATTTCACTTTTGAGTAATAGTCAACATGCGCTGAGTTCTTACTGCTCGCCAGTGACTGTCCTAAGCATTGTCTATGTATTATCTCATATGAGGGTCCAATGACTCACCCAGGGGTGATCAGCTCATATTTGAAAGGCTATTCCAAAGGGCACTCTTGAGAGGTAGCTACTGCAAGGCATTAACTATTTTTATAACCCAAACCAGAGATTTTTGTTAATGGCATAACAGATGAGAAAAATTTCTTTCTATTGATAAATTATGTGTTTAATGTGTGTGGGTTGGCCTGTGATATTATACAGGCATCTTCCTGCTGCATGAGCAGGTAGAAGAATCTATAGGGAGCCCAATAGTTCTACTCCTTGGAATGATGCCCCAGGCTTGATTCTGAACTAACTCAATCTAGCTAATGTTTTGGAGGGTTCTTCCTGCCTGTGTCCAAAGCTTGAATATTTTGACATTGACCTTGAGTGATCTTTTCATGCAAGTGCAATTGAAGCATCTAAAAGGACAGCTAAGAGTTTGTCAGGTTTATTGAATAGGTTGTGTTTTTCTGCTAGCTTGTTAATAATGTGTATATCTGGGGTGGAATCTATCTAGAAGGGAGATTGTGGGGAAGAGACGATAGCCCCAAGTACAACTAATTGTTGGAGACTACCAATATTTACTCAAAAGGACATACTAATTGAAAATAACCAAATTGACTTGTGTCAGGCTCCAACTCTCACATAGGAGGTGAACATTATTAATACCTTCATATTGCAGATGAGAAAACTGAGGCACAGGGAAGAAGACTGTCTACCCAAGGCCACACAGCTGGGAAATGCTAGCTCCAAGATTCAAAATGTCACCTTTACTTGTTCTGCTAAAGCAAAATGTAGCTGTCATTCTTTCCTCGTCATGAAAAATTAATTTGCAGCAAGGAAGAAGTAGAGATTATATATGTGAAGTTTGCTATTTAAAATAGATGACTGTCAGAGGTCTGTATTTTTAGAATTCATTGCCAGGGGCAGATCAAGTTGTGCATAGGCCAGGCCCAGCCTTCCGGCTTTTGCTTGTCTCTTCTAGCTCTAGGGGATCCAAATATAGTTTTTAACATCGGTGCCTTTCCCTCTGGCTCATTCTGATCTTATTTTAAGGGCAAAGAACGCTGAGCTTGGCTTGAGCAAAATTGGAATTCACCTGCCTGGTACTTTTTCTTCTTATAGAAGTCCTGCTTCCAAGAAGGTAGGTTAACGAGACCTCTGTGGGAGATGCCTTCCCAGAGCTATTCTCTCTTCTTCCTTGATAAGGTTTCAAACACTTAAGTTTGGTCTAAGCCAGTCATGGAAAGTCCATCCTTCTGTGCTGGTGAGTGGCTTATGAGGGACCCTATAACCCAGTCCTGGCCAATGATGGGGAGTAAATGAGCAATTTTGGACATGACTTTCCTTCTGATAAAAGGTAGAGGGCATTACGAGGAGAAGCCCCATTTTGCTCCCACCCTCTTCCTTTCTGCTTGGTGGGACACTGTCATGAGAGGACTCAATGTCCAGTTCCAGTTCTGCAGTAGTCATCTTGTGACCAAGAAGGGAGACTCACCAACACGTGAGGGTGGCAGAGCAGAAGGACAAAAAGAGCCGAGGTCTTTGGTGGCATTGTTGAGTTGCCTAACCAACCTCCGGTTGGCCAACCTCCAGCTCCACCCTTATGGGAGACTAACAGCATAAGCTACCTTCAGTTGGGCATTCCATTACTTGTAATGGAAAGCATTCCTAACCAAATAAGTGTTAATTAGTAAAGAACAAAACAAGGGAAGAGTGGCTAACTCTCTGAAAAAAGAATCCACTCTGATGTTCAAGAAACATGTATCCTGAGACCTTGATTAATCCCATAGTCATAAATCAATGGTAAGCCCATAAAATGCAAGAAAGTTTTACTAAAAAAAAAAATGGGAAGACACTTTTTGTCCTAATCAGGGACATTTTGGTTGTGAGTGAAAAATTAACAAAAGGAATGAAAGTATTAGCCTAGTAAGTGAAAGGTGGAAACATAAGCTTCAGATACAGCTTGATCCAGGACTCAAATTTTGTTATTAAGTCTTGGTCCCTCTGCATCACTTAGTTCTGATCTTCTCTGAGTTGACTTCATGTTCCAGCTCTGAGTGGTAGCAAAAGGCTGCCATCAGTTTTGGGGCCATAGCCTTTATTATCAAGTCCAGCAGTAAAAGAGCAAGTTCTCCTAAAGGTCCCAGCAAGACTCATTATTTCCATAGCTGTGCTTAGGCTCCATGTCCCCAGAGGAATGTGATGCTTTGATTCAGAACTTAGTCACCTGCCTTGCCTTGGCACATGGTAGAGTCAACTTCACCTGAAAGTTCATTGACTGAGGATAGGGAAAGACTTCTTTTCCAGAAGAAATCAGGGACTGTTATTGGAAAGTGGATGAATGTTTGGTTGCAAAATTGGAGATGTTCATTCTGTTCCCTTTGAACAGACTTACAAAGTCTATTTTCTGCTTAAAAACCATCTCTTTATTCAAAATTCTTTTTTCTCTTTTTGATAGAGACAGGGTCTTGTTCTGTTGCCCAGGCTGGAGCACAGTGGCGTGATTATAGCTGACCACAGCCTCAAACTCCTGGGCTCAAGCGATCCTCCTGCCTCCAATCTGATGACTATCCACCTCTGCCATTACCACTCCCCACATCTCCTCCAGTGGCTGAGACTGTAGGCACACACCACCACACCATGCTAATTTTTTGCTTTTTAATAGAGACAAGGTCTTACTTGTTATCCATGCTGGTCTCAAACTCCTGGGCTCAAGAGAACCTCCCGTCTTGGCCTCCTAAAGCTCTGGGATTTCAAGCATGAGCTGCTGTGCCTGACCTTTATTCAACATTCAACATCCATGCACACACCCACGTTTTTAACTTCCATCACAAGCATTAGCAATCAGCTGCCTTTTCAGAATCATTTTTCTAGGAGTTTTTACATAAGATGCACAGAAAACACAAGCCACATAGTTATTAATGCAGAGATGTCTGCCGAGACCCTTGCCAGACTCATAGTGTACATGATTTAAATTCATGCCTTGCAAACTTACAAATTGGTGCAGGGCATACAGCTTCTGGTTTTACTCTTGAGTGGGTGGAAGGACAAGTTGGTGACCTGGCAAAGAACTACAGTGATGCACATTTTATCAAGAGTGACAAAAGGCCTCAGCAGAGAAGAAAGCTGGTGGCCTGACCTCGTTTGTGACTTCATTTGCCACTCATTCATTGCAGAAAGCAAGGAACGCCTCTTCCCTTGAGAGCTGTAACAAGGCATAGGGTGTGTCTGGAGGGGCCACTCCCCACACACATTTGTCCTCTGGTAGGGGTGACTAAAGACCCTCCCACGAAGTACTAAAGGCAGTGGTGTCATTACATACTGCAGTGTCTTCCAAAATGTGGGACTCACACCAGGGGAGAAATACCTTATGGCATTAGGGACAATACAGATAAGCACTTCTTCACTTGAAGAGCTATTCAAGTATTCCTTTGTTTAGATTTATAGGAACTCCACATGGCTAGCACCCCACACTCTGGTTTTAGTGCTGTTATTGCTGAAGGCAAGGCTGAAGCAAATAGCTTTCTGGTATCTGTCTTATGCAGACCTCATTAATCAATGGTGCAGTGCCCAGGTAGAAGGTAGACACAGTGGAAGTTACAAAGAAAGGCTGCAAAATGCAGAAGTTTGGGAAACATGACTCTTCAAAATGCTTTCACATTAAAAATGTTGTTTGCCTTTCTATTCATTTTCTGCCATTGCATAACAAATGACTACAACTTTGGTGGCTTGAAACAATACACATTTGTTCTCTCACCATTTTTCTGTGGGTTAGGAACTAGACCTGGCTTTGCAAGTCCTCTGATCAGGCTCTCACAAGGCTGTAGTCCTGGTGCTGACCAGCTGAGCAGGCTCATCCTCTTCCTGAGCTCATCATCCTCTTCCATGCTCATGTGGTTATTGGCAGAATTCAGCTTCTTGTGGTTGTAGAGCTGAGGTCACTGCTTTCTTGCTGGCTGTCAGCTGGGGGCTATTCCCAGATCCCAAAGGCCACCCACAGTGCTTGACATGTGGCCCCTGCAGAGGTCCCCTTTCTAACATGGCGGCTAATTTCTTCAAGGCCAGCAAAGGAGTTTCCCTCCAGTCTGCTAAGATGAATCTTAAATAGACTAACATAATAGTAGCAGTGACTATCCCATCCTTCTTACTATGTAGTGTAAGCTAATCAAGAGAGTGACTCTTTCATTACATTCACTTTTCTCACACTCAAGGGACAGGGCTATGCAGGGGATGTATGCCGGGGGCTAGGAATCTGGAGCCATCTTGGAACTCTGTCTACTGCAGCATTTAACGTCTCCCTGTGATAGTTAATTTTGTATGCCAACTTGACTGGACCATGGGCTGCCCAGATATTTAGTTAAACATTATGTCTGAGTATGTCTGTGAAGCTCTCTGGATGAGATTAGAATTGGTAGACTGAGTAAGCAGATTGCCCTCCTGAATGTATAGATGGGCCTCATCCTATCTGTTGAGAGCCCGAATGGAATAAAATGTTGAATAGGAAAGGATTCCCTCTGTCTACCTGCCTGTCTTCAAGCTAAGGCGTCAGCTTGAGTCTTTTCCTGTGTTTGAACTGGAACTGGAACTATACCATCAGCTCTCCTGGGTCTGGACTTGTCAGCCTCTGAATCACAAGAGTCAATTCCTTACAATAAATTTCTTTATCTATATCTACCTGCACACACACAACACACACACACACACACACACGCACCATGCACACACACACCATACGCACGTGCACACACACACACACTCTTACCATGCACACATCCTATTCTGTTTCTCTGGAAAACCCTAATACTCTCCTCTTCCTTTTGTTCATTCATCAAATATCCCTTTAGTGTTGCATATGCCATACACCATGCTAAGTACTAGATATGCAGTAGTGATAACAGAGACCTAGTTCCTACATTTATGAAGTTTACATTCAATCAGAAGATAGTGCCCAAGTGAGGTTTGTGTGCTGGGCCCTCCACACAGGGTCTGAAACAAAGAGGATGAGTCAACTCTCAGTGCTGCCCCCCAAGCACCTTACTGTGGCTAACATGCAGGGCAGTAGTTGATGTGTGCTATGGATGGGCTGTGTGCCCATAGTGTATGTGGAGAACTGGGTGCTGGAGGTAATTTTCTGTTGAGGTTATGGTGGAAAGGTTGGGGTTTCAGCTGGCAGACACCTCCAGTATGTCAATGCAGGAGGGCCTCAGGGTGGCGGTCTCGGTGAAAGGACCATGAGGACTAGTCTCGATGTATACCCAAAGCAATTTTATGTAGCACATGCATAAGAAGAGCATTGCTAGAGAAAAATGTCTATTGTCTGTCTCAAAGCATGAGAGCTGCATGAGAAGAGGCTGGTCTGGGTACAGGTAGAGATGCTGGTAGGCAGGGACCCCTGTGAGTGTCCTCATGGCCCTGCCATGCAGCTGGATTTTAGAGGAGGTGCTAGTTTGATGGGGAGAGAGGTCAGGAGAGAGGCCTGAAGGAAAATGCAGTTCATCACTTTCCTAGTTTTCTACCTCTCCAAGTCATAATTTGTGCGTGATAAAGTGAGACAAAGTCCATTTGGAGAATTTAAAATACACAACTCATATATTGACGCCAGTTCAAATTTGAAAATGTTAATTCTTTGGAAAGGTATATGGTTGTGACAAGAATGGTGGCATTGGCTTTGGGCCAAGGTAGGGGAGAAGAGGCGGTAGAGGAGGGTGGCCCCCAGTCATCCTGGCTGGGAACAGTGGGGGTGAGTGGAGGGAGGACACAGCTTACTTCCTGTGGTTCCTGTCTGGGCTGGCAGGGGCCTACTGAGCCTGGGGACCAGGCCCCTGATTATGTCCCTTCACCCCAGGCTCCCTGCTGTCTCCTCCCTGGTGTTTGTCAGTAGAGTGCTCCAGCTCATTTTTCTTTTCTTTCTTTTCTTTTTTTTTTTTTGAGACGGAGTCTTTCTCTGTTGCCCAGACTGGAGTGCAGTGGCGCGAACTCAGTTCACTGCAAGCTCCACCTCCTGGGTTCACGCCATTCTCCTGCCTCAGCCTCCCGAGTAGCTGGGACAACAGGCACCCGCCACCACACCCGGCTAATTTTTTGTATTTTTAGTAGAGACGGGGTTTCACTGTGTCAGCCAGGATGGTCTCGATCTCCTGACCTTGTGATCTGCCCACCTCGGCCTCCCAAAGTGCTGGGATTACAGGTGTGAGCCACCACACCTGTCCCCAGCTCATTTCTTGATGACATTTAAAATCCAAGCAAGAGAGAGATGCACAGACCCCTCTTGTTTACTTGGCCCCAAAGGGAAGCCCAGCTGGGCACTTGCCACTCTGGGGCATTTGGAGCTTGAAGTTTGGGCACACCAGATAGCCGGTGGGGGTGCCTGGAAGGAGAAAAGTTACTAATGCCAGAATGATCAGAATTCAAATTCCAGCTCTGTTACTTGCTAATGTCTTGGTAACCTTGGTAACCTTAGTTACCTTGTTGAGCCTCTGCTTCTTCACCTGCCCAAAGGTGGTGGTTTTTAAGATTTGATGAGGCAGGGAACCCAGCTGACCAGGGTATTGTCAGCTGCATTATATGTACTCGCTGAATGTCAGTCCTCGCTTCCTCTTCTCCAATGGGCTTAGGATATTTTAGATCTTTTAAGCAGTAGAATCCATGCTGTACACTTAACTAACACCCTTCATGCAGCTACGAGTTATCATTTCATCTTGGGTTCAGAAAGTTCTTCAGCATCTTATAGTCTCTTTTGCTAAAGGTGGAGGCAGGAGGTCATTGGTGGGAGATGAGGGTGCGTCCTGGTTAGTAGAACATAGAATGCCTGAGAGCAGAGAGTCTGCAGTGCCTGGGACTTTGTGGCTTGAGTACATGTGGTTCTGTGGCTGTTTGTGACATATGTGCAAATCTGTGTGCGAGACAAGTGATGTAGTCTGGCTGTGTCCCTCACCACATCTCACCTTGAATTGTAATAATCCCCACATGTCAAGGGCAGGGCCAGGTGGAGATAATTTGAATCATGGGGGCGAGTTTTTCCTGTGCTGTTCTCCTGATAGGGAGTAAGTCTCACGAGATCTGATGGTTTCTTAAAGGGTAGTTCCCCTGCACAAGCTCTCTTGCCCGCTGCCATGTGAGAAGTCTCTTTGCTCTTACTTCGTCTTCCAACGTGATTGTGAGGCCTCCCCAGCCATGTGGAACTGTGAGTCCATTAAACCTCTTTCCTTTATAAGTTACCCAGTCTCGGGTATGTCTTTATTAGCAGGGTGAGAACAGAAACAAGTGCTTCCCATTGATGTGTGGGCTGTGGGTTGCCTCTTAAGCGCTCAGGTCAGGATGGTTAGGGCAGAGCTGGTTTGTGGTCAGAGGTTTACTCTGACTCCCTGTTGACTGTGCCCAATTAATTTTACTCTTTATCTTACACCCTAAAGTTTTTTTCCTATTGCTTTCCTCTCCTCGTCCTTAAACATGAGGTTTGGTTTTACTTGTTTGCTGCCTCTGGGAGGTGGGGCTTCTGATTGAGCAGCAGCAGCTGGCAGGCAAAAGCTCTCTGACCCTTGGCCTTTAGCCACTGCATTTATACCTGAGCCTTTTCTTGAGAGCTTGTTTGGAGGTTCTAGCAGGGGAGCATAGCTACTCGTATACCCTTGATCGAAGATTGGTCCTCCTCTGTCGGGGATGGTCATCCTCTTCGAGCACACAGCTTCAGGAGAGATGCACATGGAGCAGTGAGGGAGGAAAGCGACACCTTCCTGTCCGGTTAGATTGGTTGAATGAACCCTGGCGATCAATGGGGTGACAGATGTTGCAGCCAGATCACCCTCACATCCCTTGAGCCTTTTCTTGAACTGGAAACTGTAGATCAAAATGTTTGATCTCAAGAATAGCCCAGAGGATGTTGAAAGAGGCAGGTCCAGAGATTTTTCGGTAAAAACTCTTGGGGTAGAAGCAGGAGATCAAATTATGCAGATGTCAGGCGAATGGCACTTCAAGCAGCACGCTGGGCAGAATGGAAAGTGTGGAATCGGGTGGCTTCGCAGGCCTGTGACCTGTGCAGCTGCCTGGGGCCATGAGAAAAGTGAGGAAATGTGTAAAGGAGAATGAGTGTTTTTATCACCTGAAAGTTGAGCACCTGTCTACGATGGCGGAGACTCCTGGCGTGGTTTCGTGGGTTTGGGGACTCACCATTGAGGTTTCCTGCTCAGCACTGCTAATTTTGGGTGAAGCAAAGGGAACTCGCTATGTACCAAACATTGTGCTGAGGGTAAACAGATGAGTAGGACCAAGAAGTCCATGGCCCAGTGGTGAATGCAGACTCCTAAAGAGAAGAGTATAATATAAAACAATGTGTTTGGCCGGGTGCAATGGCTCACACCTGTAATCCCAGCACTTTGGGAGACCAAGGTGGGCTGATCACCTGAGGTCAGGAGTTTGAGACCAGCCTGACCAACGTGGAGAAAGCCCGTCTACTAAAAATACAAAATTAGCTGGGCATGGTGGTGCAGGCCTGTAGTCCCAGCTACTGGGGAGGCTGAGACAGGAGAACCTAGGAAGCAGAGGTTGCAGTAAGCCGAGATCGTGCCATTATGCTCTAGCCTGGGCAACAAGAGCAAAACTCAGTCCCCAAACCAAACAAAGCAATGTGTTGAGCACAGGAGTTACGGGGTAGTGCAGAGGTGATGTCCAACTTTCTAGGGAAGGAGGTAGAAGAGTGAAGTTAGCGGGGACTTCTGGAGGAGTTGATGCCAGAACCAGGTCTTAAAGGACTGACAGGAGTTAGCCCAGCAAAGAGTAGTAATGTAGGTGACTCTGTGTGTCAGTGTGTGTGTGTGGGTGTGTATGTTGGTGTGCGTATGCTGTGGGTAGGGATAATATTCTAGGCAAATGTAACCAAGTGAATAGAAGCATAGAGGTAAGAAAGCATGGTGCATGAAGGAATCGATAAGCATTTTGTAACTGCTGTAGGAGAAAGAATTTGGTGGCAACTAATGCTGCTGGAAGGACAGATTATGGAGACCCTTGCAGCTCTGTTTTGTTGGTTAGGGCATTGTTCTGTAGGTGGTAGGGAGTTGTCTACATTATATGGAAAGCGAGACTGACTCTCAGAGAGGTTTGCTAACTTGACCAAGTATGCATAGCTAATTAGTAGTAGAATTGGCATGCAAGTCCAGACCTGGCTGCCTCCCAACCAGGGTTGCCAGATTTAGCAAATAAAAATACAGAATACCCAGTTAAATTTGAATTTCAGTCAAACAACAAATATATGGATTTTAAGCATAAGTATATACCAAGCATTGTTTGGGACATACTTATACTTTAGAAAATTATCTGTTGTAATCCTAGCTACTTAGGAGGCTGGATTGGAAGGATCACTTAAGACCAGGAGTTCAAGGCTGCAGTGAGCTATGATTGTACCACTGCACTCCAGCCTGGGTGACAGTGAGACCCTATGTCTGAAAAGAAAATTATTTGTTGCATATATAAAATTCGAATTTAACTGGGGATGCTGTGTGTTTGTTAGATCCGGTAACCCGTCTTCTAAAGCCTTTTGCTCTTTCTTCTGTCCCACAATGGTCCTGATGCTCTCCATCCCAGGAAGGCTTCACAGAAGAGGTAAAGTTTGGCACAAACTGAGGGATGAGGGGGAAAGGAATGTCCAGAATACACAGAGTTGAAAGTTTGATAGATATTAAAAAATAAGTATTTCATGGTTACCTATGTCAGTGAGATGGGATTTAACGTGACCGGTGCTATTGCTGCACCACCCATTGCCTCTCGAACACCAAGTGGAGGATTCTCCAATTTCACACACAAATGGGGAGGCAAAGAAGTAGATTCTTTGACAACTGGGATTATTTTGTCTTTTCTCATTCATTATGTTTCAGGAGCCTTAAAATCTTTCAAGACAACTTTGGGGGCAAATGGGGATGTCACTTATACTTTTAAATATTTTCTATGGTGTGGGAGATAAAGAGGAATTCCAAATATGGAAGATTGTATTCTCCATTGCTCCAGCCACTTTAAATACCCTTCAAAGATGTGCCAACAAGAACAAGAATGAATAGTTTTTTTTTTTAAGTCTCCTTTATTATGTTCTTGCCTTCTTAAGATCTTAACGTGCTTGTGTCAGATCCAAGAAGCTTTTTAGTATCATCTTGAAACAGAATCCTGAGACATTTACTCTAGAAAAATGTGGACTCTTTTTTCTTGTTCTCTAAGTAGAAATAACACATTATGGTTAGCACATGTATCTCTCCCTTTTATGTGCTCCTTTTGATTATGTGTCCTGTCTCTCCAGGTCTTAGCAGTTGAAAAGGTGAGGCTTATAAATACTGGAGTCCCTCAGAAATGGCTTGGACGGCATTCCCCCAGAAGTGTGTCTGTGGCACTGCCTGGCTTAGAGTGGTCAGTGCTGTGGCATCAGGGCAGGTGTCTCCAGCGCTCTCACCTTCAGGCTGTGGCCCATCCATCCATCCCTGCTGTATTGCAGTGTGTCTTTTTCCTTTGTTTGGAATTGTTTTCTACTAGGGCCAGAAAGCAATGACTCTTTGGTTTCTGGTGGTGTCAACTTGAGTGACATTCTTGGCTATTCTCAGCCCGCCTGTCCTCATCTGTAAGTCATGTGTATTACTACCTACCTCTCAGGGTGGTTGTGGGGCCTGAACTCCAAATGCATGTCCAACTTGTATTCATTTCCAGGGGCCTCCAGAACAGATTGCTACAAGCTTGGCTTTGAACAACAAACATTTATTCTCTCACAATTCCAGAGGCTAGAAGTCTAAAGTCAAGGTGTCGGCAGAGTCACGCTCCTCTGAAGGCTCTAGGGAAGAATGCTTCCTTGCTTCTTTTAGCTTCCGCAGGCTCCAGGTGTTCCTTGGCTTGTGGCAGCCCTAGTTCCAGTGCCTCTGACTTTGCATGGCTTCTCTCTGAGTCTCTGGTGTCCTCTTTTGTGTCTTATAAGTGCAGGCTCATTGGCTTTAGGAAGTACCATAATCCAGCAGGATCTCATCTTGATCCTTAATTACCTCTGCAAAGACCCTACTTCCAAATAAGGTCACATTCTGAGTTTCAGGATGGACCACACAGGTCATAGTGCTATGCTGGTCTTTCAGATAATGAAGTTCCCTGTGCCACCTCTGCCATCCGGGTGCATGTTAACTTAGCCAGGATTTTATGTAACCGTCTCGATCCACTCTAAAGAATAGGCTATTTACTCAGGGCCTCAGAAAATGTCTTGGAGACTCCCTTGCCAGGTGGTTCCTGCCAGGTGATCTGTGCCAGATGCTAGGAGCCAGGGGCTAGATGACAGTAGTCCCAGCTCCGCAGGAGCCCCTGGTCTAATGGAGGAGAGTGACACGTAAACAAGTAATTACAATACCCCTATTTATTAGGCTGGTGTGTGCCCAGGACTCCATCCAGAACAGTGCTTCCAGCGTGGTTCAAGGAGCCAGTCCTGCCCTGGCAGTGGCTCTTGCTTCTCGGGCCTCACCCTGCTGGCCTCGGCAGCCGGAGTTGGCAGGTTACTCACAGGTTAATCTCTATCATCACCCTCATCTCGATTCTTGTCTCCTCTGTTTCTGGCCTCTATCTTTATTGGAAGCATCTCAGCTGGCTTACTGCTACTTAATTTTTTTTTTTTCCCTGGTGATAGATTTCTACACCCCTTTTCAAAAGACAAAACAAATTGTTTGTTTAACCTCCCCAGGAATAAGTGGGGTAGGGGTGGCGTGGGAAGGGAAACACACTTATTATTCTTGTGGGCAGACCTTCTTGGGTATTTCCAAAGAGATTCCTGACTGACTCACCTTATTTTATTTTCCCCTTGTATTGGAAAAGAACTTACCTCTCTAATTCTTCCTTATCCATCTCCCTTTCTTCTCTTTCTTATTTTCTGCATCCTCACACACTTTCATTATAGAATGTGGCCAACTTACAGATTTATATGGCTTATTTTTGTATTTTTAGAGAAGTCTGTGCACGGGACACAGTAGGCATGGAAGGTGACATTTGTTGATCACTGAGTGAATGTCTTGTTGGTTGAATGGGTTCAAGGGCTCTGTTAGAAGCTTGGGCCTGTTTGGCAAGGCTGGGAAGAACCAATCTTGGAAACAAACTCCTAAGGTTTGTGAAATCAGTGAGTACCTTGGAATCACATGGGTGGAAGATACTTTCTAGAACTGGAAATGCTCGGTGCCTCCTGAAGCTTCTGATTCCTCAAGTCTCGGGGGAAGGCCCAGCAATGGTCCTTTTCAGAAGCTTCCCAAGTACCTGACACTTTAGCAGGCTTGAAATTCTGATGCCCAGGCTGTATCCCAGACCAATCCAATCCAATCAGTCAATTACATCAGAAGCTCTGGGATGAGACTCAGGTGTTACTGTTTGGGGTTTTAAATCTCCGCAGGCAAAACCAGTGAGTAGTCAAGGGGGGCAGACCACTGCCCATGTCCTGGCTCATCCCGACTCTGATTCAGCAGGTCTGCAGGGAGGTCTGAAGACGTACATTTCTAACAAGTGTCCGGATGCTGCTGCTGCTTGTCTGAGAGCACGCTTTGGGATCCATGGCCCGTCAGCAGAGTGACTTTCCCCTAGGTAACTTGCAGCTCTCGTTTTCTTTGTCTATTCTTTCACTCTCACCACCCTCTCCCTTCACCTCAGTCCTTCCTCCTGAACCTGGGACCCTGGCATTTCTTCTCAGTCCCTTTGGCAGGGGTTTGTCTACTAACCTCTCTGCCGCCAGCTGGCATCTGAATCAAGGGGACGTGTAGCTGGATCTGCAGGGGAAGAGAGACCTGTGTTCACTGCTTGACTTGCTTTGGTTTTCTTTTTCTGACTATCACCCTGGGTACAGGTGTGATGAGTTTCCATGGAGCCAACTCTCCCCTTCCTATGGACTCCTCCTTTCTCCTGGAGAAGTCTGGGTGGGGCTGGCCTAAGCCCCTGGGCCCCAGTGAAGGTACTGTTAGCACAGCTCAGAGGTCCAGTGTGGACATGTGCCAGGAAGCACTCACTGAGCCTAGACAGCTGTGGGGTGCTGACTGCTGGGGAGGGTCGGAGTGCTCTGGGCTGCATAGTCCACAAATCTGGGGCTTTAGGAAATCAGGAGCACAGGGGCCTACCACTTGTGGATGTTCTCCAGGTTTTAGGAGAGACACACGGTGATATAATCTAGAAAAGAGAAGGGGACATGGAGAAGGGCTCTCTGTCTCTCTCCTCCCAGGGTTATGAGTTCACTCAGGGCAGATGATTTGCCATCCAAATCTGTGGCCCAGAATCCACTTGGTTTAAAGGACGTGATCTTGTAGTAATCATAGAGGCTTCTAGGGTCCAACCCACTTTTACCCTGTACAAAAGCAGTGAATGTCAAAAGCTGTGCTCCTGGTGGAGCATAAGGCCCTCTTTGTTAGGTGCCGGCTTATCTGGGAGCACTTTACAATCTGAGGCAACACGCCCACTGCTCCTGCCTGTTTTTCTTGGGCCAGGCAAGCCTCAGCCCTGGAACCCTCTGTTCAGGAGTTGGGCCCGGTTTGAGGGGACGCCAAGATGAGCTGCTCTCCCAAAGAGGTCGGAGAGGACATTTGGGATGTCTGAAGGCTCCCAGGTCATGGGATGGTTTGCTCAGGTATCTTTTCTTTTGGGGTCTTGGTATCCCTTAAAGCCTCCACACCCAGCATATGGCACCCTTGTGTTGGCCTGCCTGGGGGATCTGGCTTTGCTGAAGCAAAGTCCCTCTGTCCTGAAGAAGCAGTGAGGATAACTTGCCTGAAACCAAGCCCACAGTTTATCCTCCAGGAGGGCTGGAACTCAGGGGAAATAGCTTCAAAGAGTGTACCTTCTTTAAGAGAAGAGTGTTCTCCCCTCTTCAAAAACACTTCCCCAACCAGTGAAGCAGACACAATGATCGAACTGCCGTGTGTTTCCATCCAGTCACTCTGCAGATGCCCACTGCAGACCTGCTGCGCACTCAGTGTTGGGTTGGGTGCTGCTGATGCCGAGAAAGATGAAAAGTCAGGATCTCTATCCCCCAGGGCAGCAGTTCTCAAACTTTTTAGTTTGAAGACCCTTTTACTCTTAAAATTGAGGACTCCTAAGCCCTTTCATTTGAGGGTATTTATCAGTATTTATCACATTAGAAATAAAAACTAGGAAATGTTTCTAAGCAGCTTTATTGTGTTATAATTGATATAACAAATTGTCCACATTAAAAGTATATAATTTCACTTTGGGAGGCCAAGGTTGGCAGGTTGCCTGAGCTCAGGAGTTCGAGACCAGCCTGGGCGATACGGTGAAACCTCGTCTCTACTAAAATACAAAAAAAATTAGCCAGGCACGACGGCATGCGTCTGTAGTCCCAGCTACTCCAGAGGCTGAGGCAGGAGAATTGCTTGAACCAGGGAGGTGGAGGTTGCAGTGAGCCAAGATTGTACCACTGCACTCCAGCCTGGGTGACAGAGCGAGACTGTCTCCAAAAAAAAAAAGTATATAATTTGATGTCTAGTATGTATATATACCCTTAAAATCATCACAACAAATCCACTGCTTCAAGAAGTTCCTAATGCCCCTTTGAACCCCTTCCTTCAGTGCCTCCCTGCTCCCATACCCCCACCAATAACCATGGATCTACTTTCTGTTGCTATATATTAGTTTGTATTTTATAGGGTTTTATATAAATGGAATCTTGTAGCATGGTGACTTTTTGCTTTCTTTCTCTCTAATTATTTTAAGATTCACTAGTGTTTTTGTGTATATCAGTAATTCATTTGGTTCTACTGCTGAGTAGTCTTCCCTTCTATGGATACACCAGAATTTGTGTATTCATTTATGTGCTGACAAACACTTAGGCTGTTCCCGGTTTGGGGGTTTACAAACAAAGCTGCTGTAAATATTCATTACGAGTCTTTGTACAGACATAAACTTTTCTTTTTGGTAAAAATCTAGGAGCAGAATAGTTGATCATACAGTAGACATATGTTTAACTTTTTAGGAAGCTGTCAAACTGTTTTCCAAAGTAGTTGTACCATTTTGCATTTCCATCAGCAGAATGTGTGAGTTCTAGTTCTTGCCCGTGCTTGCCAATACTTGGGATGGTCAGTGGTGGTATGTCCCAGCCATTCTAATAGGTAGTTGTTTCTCATTGTGAGTATAAGTTGCAATTCTCTAATAATATTGTGCATGTTTTATGTAGATTTCATGTATATCATCTTTAAAGTGTCTAAGTCTTTTGCTCGTTTGAAAAAATTTGGCTGCTTGTTTTCTTATTGAGTTTTGAGAGTTGGGGTTTTTACGTGTACATATATGTATACACATACTTAAAACACACACACACACACACACACACACATTTTCTGGATACAAGTCCTTGATCACATGTGTTTTGTACAGTTTTTCTCCCAGTTTGTGGCTTGTCTTTCATTCTATTAATAGTGTCTTGAAGCTGGAGTTTTATTTTTGATGAAGTCCAATGTATACGTTTTGTTATTTTTTGGATTGTGCTTTTTGCTGTCCAAGTTTACAAATGTTTTCCTAATTCGAGGTGCAGTGGACTGAATGTTTGTTTGTTCTGAATTCACGTGTTGAAATCCTAACTGTTAAAGTGATGGTGGTAGGAGGCGGGGCCTTTGGGAGGTGATTAGACCATGGGGTGGAGCTCTCATAAATGGGATTAATGCCCTCATAAAAGAAACCCCAGAGAGATCCCTCAGCCCTTCCTACTTGTGAGGTCACAGTGAGAAGATGGTTATTTAGGAAGAGGGTCCTCATCAGACACCGACTGTGCCAGCACCTTGATCTAGGACTTTTCAGGCTCCAGAACTGTGAGAAATAAATTTCTGCTATTTATAAGTCACTCATTTTATGGTATTTTGTTATACTGAGTAGACTAAGAGACAAGATGACAAGATTTTCTTTTTTCTTTTGGAAGTTGTATTGTTTCAGGTTTTACATTTAGGCCTATGATCTATTTTATTTAAGTTTTAAGTTAAACTTTTTATTTTGAGATAATTGTGGGTTCATATACAATTGTAAGAAATAATGCGGAGAGATTCCTTACATCATTTACCCAATTTTCCTCAATGGTAACAACTTGCAAAACTAAGAATACCAACCAGGTGTGGTGGCTAATGCCTGTAATCCCAGCACTTTGGGAGGTTGAGGCGGGTGGATCATGAGGTCAAGAGATAGAGACCATCCTGACCAACATGGTGAAACCCTGTCTCTACTAAAAATACAAAAATTAGCTGGGTGTGATGGCATATGCCTGTAGTCCCAGCTACTTGGGAGGCCAAGGCAGAGGAATCGCTTGAACCCAGGAGGGAGGTTGCAGTGAGCCGAGATTGTGCCACTGCACTCCAGCCTGGCAACAGAGCGAGACTCTGTCTCCAAAAAAAAAAAAAAAAGAATATCACATCAAAGATATTGACATTGATACAATCAAAACACATGTTAAAAGAAAAACTTTAGGTGAATTAAATTTAACAGTTTAATTGAGCAAAGAAAATTTACAAATTGGGCAACCTCCAGAGCCAGAGTAGACTCAGACTCCACTGAAGCCACGTGGTGCAAGAAGATTTATAGTCAGAAAGAGGAAAGGTACAGAAAATGGAAGTGAGGTACAGAAAGGGCTGGATTGGTTACAGTTTGGCGTTTGCCTTATTTGAACATGGTTTGAACAGTTGGCCACCTTTGATTGGCCAAAACTTGGTAATTGGCACAAGAATAGGCTACAGTCTGTTTACAACTCCATTTAGGTTATAGTTTACTATGTACAGAGAAACCTTTAGGCTGGACTTAAAATATGTAAGGAGGCAGCTTTAGGACAAACTTCATTCAGCACACAGGACACTTCCATCACCACCAGGATTTGTCCTGTTCCCTTTTATAGCCACATCCATCTCCATCTCTCTGCCTCCTACCTTAAAACCATGAATGTGTTCTTCATTGGTATAATTTTGTCATTGCAAGTATGTTACATAAATGGATTTATGCAGTATATAACCTTCAGGAGCTGGACTTTTATTATGTAGCATAATTCCCTAGAAATTCATTTAAGTCATTGTGTAGTGTATATCAATGGTTAGTCTCTTTTTCTTGCTGAGTGATATTCCATGGGACGGATGGATCACTATTCATCTGCTGAAGGATATCTGGGTCATTCCAGTTTTTGTGAAAAAATGTTATAAATAATGCTGCTATGAACATTTATTTGGATGTAGGTTTTGTGTGAATGTGGCTTGTTTTCTGGGATAAATGCCCAAGAGTGTAATTGCTAGGCCACATGGCAGTTGCATGTTTAGTTTTATAAAAACTGAAAACTGCTTTCCACAGTGGCTCTACCCTTTTGTTTTCCTGCCAGCAATGTATGTATGATCCAGTTTCTCCATGTCCTTGCCAGCATTTGCTGCTGTCACTGTTTTAGCCATTCTGGTAGGTGTGTAGTGATATCTCATTCTATTTTAATTTGTCAAAGAGCCTAAGGATTTTTTTTTCCCTGTTGTTTTCTAAAAGTTTTATAGTTTTATTTTATCTTGAAGTTCCTGATCCATTTTGTATTAATTTTTGGATGAGATGTGAAGTTTAGGTTATTCACGGTTCATTTTTTTTTTTTTTTTTTTTTTTTTTTGCCTATGTACGTCCAATTGCTCCAGCATCATTTGTTGTAAAGGTTATTCTTCCTCCACTGAATTACTTTTGACTTTGGTCAAAAATCAGGCGAACATATTTGTATGGTTTATTTTTGGATTTTTCTGTTCTGTTCCATTGATCTACATGTCTGTCACCTACACTGTCTTGACTATTGTAGCTGTATAGTAGAATAAAGTGCTTCTTCCCACTTTTCTTTTTCAAGACCGTTTTTAGCAAATTTAGGATCTGTTACTCTTCATATAAATTTTAAAATAAGTTTGTCTGACAGACACATGAAAAAATGCTCATCACTGGCCATCAGAGAAATGCAAATCAAAAGCACAATGAGATACCATCTCACACCAGTTAGAATGGCAATCATTTAAAAGTCAGGAAACAACAGGTGCTGGAGAGGATGTGGAGAAATAGGAACACTTTTACACTGTTGGTGAGACTGTAAACTAGTTCAACCATTGTGGAAGACAGTGTGGTGATTCCTCAAGGATCTAGAACTAGAAATACCATTTGACTCAGCCATCCCATTACTGGGTATATACTCAAAGGATTATAAAACATGCTGCTGTAAAGACACATGCACATGTATGTTTATTGCAGCACTGTTCATAATAGCAAAGACTTGGAACCAACCCAAAAGTCCATCAGTGATAGACTGGATTAAGAAAATGTGGCACATATACACCATCGAATGCTATGCAGCCATAGAAAAGGGCAAGTTCATGTCCTTCATAGAGACGTGGATGAAGCTGGAAACCATCATTCTGAGCAAACTATCGCAAGGACAGAAAACCAAATACTGCATGTTCTCACTCATAGGTGGGAACTGAACAATGAGAACACTTGGACACAGGGTGGGGAATATCACACACTGGGGCCTGTCGTGGGGTGGGGGGAGGATTATAAAACATGCTGCTGTAAAGACACATGCACATGTATGTTTATTGCAGCACTGTTCATAATAGCAAAGACTTGGAACCAACCCAAAAGTCCATCAGTGATAGACTGGATTAAGAAAATGTGGCACATATACACCATCGAATGCTATGCAGCCATAGAAAAGGGCAAGTTCATGTCCTTCATAGAGACGTGGATGAAGCTGGAAACCATCATTCTGAGCAAACTATCGCAAGGACAGAAAACCAAATACTGCATGTTCTCACTCATAGGTGGGAACTGAACAATGAGAACACTTGGACACAGGGTGGGGAATATCACACACTGGGGCCTGTCGTGGGGTGGGGGGAGGGATAGCATTAGGAGATACACCTAATGTAAATGATGAGTTAATGGGTGCAGCACACCAACATGACACATGTATACCTATGTGACCTGCACGTTGTGCACATGTACCCTAGAACTTAATAGAAAAAAGTTTGTCTGTATCTACAAAAAACTTGCTAGGATTTTAATAGGAACTATACTAAACGTATTAACCAACTTGGGGAAAATTGTCATCTTTACTATGTTGAGTCTTCCAATCCATGAACACATGATACATCTCTTCATGTGTTGATTTGATTTCTTTTGTCAGTCATTTTAGACTTACCTGCACACAGATCCTATACATGTTTTGTTAAGTTTATACGTAGTATTACATTTTCTTTGGAGTGATTGTAAGTGGTATTGTTTTAAAGTTTGGTGTCTACATGTTCATTGTTACATAGAAAAATGCAGTTGATTTTTATGTGTTGATTTGTATCCTGCAATCTTGCTGAACTCGTGTGTTCTAGTCTTTTTTGTAGATTCTTTGGGATTGTCTCTGTAGATAATAACATGTACAAAGGGACAGTTTTATTTCTTCCTTTCCAACCTGTATGCCTTTTATATCCTTTTCTTGACTTACTGCTATGACTAGTACCATGTTGAATAAATGTGGTAAGAGCTTACATCCTTGCGTTGTTTCCAATTATAGAGAGAAAGCACCTTTCACCATTAAGTATGATATTAGCTCTAAGTTATTTTTGTAAATTATCTTATGAAGTTGAGCGAGTTTTCCTCTATTTCTAGTTTGCTGAGTTTTTATCATAAATGGGTGCTGGATTTTATCAAATTTTTAAATTGTATCAATAGATATATGGTTTTTATTTTAGCCCACTGATAGGGTAGAATATATATATATTTTTTTGAATGCTTAACTGGTCTTGCATACTTAAAATAAATCCCATTCAGTCCTAGTGTATAATTCTTTTTATACCTTGCTACATTTGATTTGTCAACATTTTGTTGAGGATTTTTGCATCTAAGTTTATGAGAGAGATTAGTCTATAATTTTCTTTTTTTGGACTGTCTTTGTCTGGTTTTGGTATCAGGGAAATAATGAGGTCTCCTAAAATGAGGTATGTATTCCTTCCTCTTTTTCTTGGAAGAGTTAAATTGTATTAAATTGTTATTAATTTTAGAAAAATGCTTGGTAGAATTACTCTTGAGTGAAATCATCTGGGCTTGTAAATTTTTTTGGAGCTTTGTAAATTACAAATTCAATTTTAAAAATGGTTGTAGGGGCTGGGCGTGGTGGCTCATGCCTGTCATCCCAGCAATTTGGGAGGCAGAGGTGGGCAGATCCCAAGGTCGAGAGTTCGAGAGCAGTCTGGCCAACATAGTGAAAGGCCCCATCTCTACTAAAAATACAAAAAATTAGCTGGGTGTGGTGGTGGGCGCCTGTAATCCCAGCTCCTCAGGAGGCTGAGACAGGAGAATTGCACGAACCCCCAGGAGGTGGAGGTTGCAGTGAGCTGAGATCATGCCATTGCACTCCAGCCTGGGTGACAGTGCGACACTCCATCTCAAAAAAAAAAAAAAAAAAAAGATTGTAGGACTATTCAGGTTGTCTATTTCATCTTGATTAACTTGTAGTTTGTGATTTTCAAGGAATTGCTCCATCTCTTCTAAGTTGTCAAATTCATAAAGTTTGTCTGTAGTTTTTCTTATTTTCCTTTTAATGAATCTGCAGTGATATCACCTGTTTTGTTTCAGATATGATCATTTGTATTTTCTGGCTTTTAATCTTTGTCAGTCTTGCTAGAGGTTAATCACTTTTATTGACTATATTTTAAGAACTAGCTTTTGTTCCATTGGTTTTCTATTTGGTTTTCTTATTTTCAATCTTACTGATTACTTGGTTCTTTCCTTCCTAATGATTGCTTCATGCTTGGTTTGCTCTTTTTCTTTCTGGTAGGAGTTTTGAAAAGGATTTTTTACTTGTAAGAAAGAGGACCTGGGAGGAATGGGTATGTTCTATCTTGGTGGAGCCAAAAGTCAGTTGTCTTTTAAGCAGATTTAAATAAAATCTTACATATTTATACACATAATACCCATTTATGATGACCCAAATTCCTTCTGCCTAAGACATCTTTTAGTTTATTTTGTGGAGCTGTCAGTAATAAGTTCTTTCAGCTTTTGTAGAACTGACCATGTCTTTGTTTTACAATTATTTTATTTTTAATTTTAGAATAATTTTAGTCTTTCAGGAAATGTGCAAAGAGTTATGGGGTTTTAGAGAGGAAAATCACACAGGTTAAGGGTCACTTTTATCATATTATATGAAAGTTTATGATATGGTTTCAATCTGTGTCCCCACCCAAATCTCAAGTTGAACTGAGATTCAATGTTGAAGGCAGAGTCTGGTGGGAGGTATTTGGATCATAGGGGTGGGTTTCTCATGAGTGGGTTAGCACCATCCCCTTGGTGCTGTTTTTGTGATAGTGAGTAAATTCTGGTGAGATCTGGTCATTTAAAAGTGTGTAGCACTTCTACCTTTCCCTTGCTCCTGTTCCTGCCACGTAAGTCATGGCTGCTTCTCCTTTGCCTTTCGTGATGATTGCAAGCTTCCTGAGGCCTCCCCACCCATGCCTCCTGTACAGCCTGTGGAACCTTGATCCAATTGAACCACTTTTCTTTATAAATTACCCAGTCTCAGCCATTTCTTTATAGCAGTCCAAGAACAGACTAACAGTTGCATACTATCCACATGACTTATTACTACAATAACTGACCTCAATCACCTGCCTAAGATAGTTTGTCAGGTTTCTCCATTGTAAAGTTGCTCCCCTCTTCCATTTGCTTCCATACTCTATCTTTGAAAGGAAATTGGTTCGTGAAGTTCACACTTAAGGGGTAGAAATTCATGTTTCATCTCCTTGAGGGAGCAGTCTTTACACAAATTATTTGGAATTCTTCTGTTTGGGAGATTTGTCTACTATCCCTCATTTATTCAATTATTTATATCAGTATAGATTCATGGATTTATTTATTTATTTATTTATTTATTTATTTTTTGAGATGGAGTCTTACTCTGTTACCCAGACTGGAGTGCAATGGCACAATCTCGGCTCACTGCAACCTCTGCCTCCCGGGTTCAAGCGATTCTCCTGCCTTAATTTTCTGTATTTTTAGTAGAGACAGGATTTCGTGTTAGCCAGGATGGTCTCAATCTCCTGACCTCATGATCCGCCTGTCTCGACCTCCCAAAGTGCTGGGATTACAGGCATGAGCCACCATACCCGGCTGGATATTTATTTTATGCTTTGATTTGTAGCCCAGTTCTATGTTATTTTGTTGCCACCTTCATTTTGAAAGACTTTTTGCCAAATATAGAATTCTGTATTGACATTTTCTTTTAGTACTTTAAAGATGTTGCTCTACCATCCTCTGGCTTGCACTGTTTCAAATGGTAAGTCTTACGCCATTTTATTTTTTGTTCCTCTGTACATAACATGTCTTTGTCTTTGGTTGTTTTTAAGCTTTTTCTCTTATTGGTTTTAATCAATTTGATTGTGATACATCTTAGGGTAGTTTTCTTCATGTTTGAGATTTATTGAGCTTCTTGGATTGTGGGTTTATAATGTTTATTAAGTTTGAAAAGTTTCAGTTATTACCTGAAATATTTTTCCGTTACTCTGTATCATCTCCTTTAGGGACTTATGTGTTATGAAATTGTCCCAGAGCATACTGATGTGCTTTAAAAAAAAAAAAAAAAAATTCTTTAACAACAGTGTTTCATTTTGGATGATTTCTGTTGTTATGCCTTCAAGTTTATTAATTTTTCCTCTGCTGTATCTAATCTACCATTAATCCCGCCCAGTGTAATTTTCACCTTTAAATGCTCAATTTGGGACCTGAGAAAATCTTGTATGTCTCCATTTTATTTCATATACTTAAAAAGTTATAATAACTGATTTAATGTGCTTCTCTGATAATTCTAACATCGGTGTCAGTTTCGGGTCAGTTTCAATTGATTGATTATTCTCTTCATTACGGATCATGTTTTCCTGCCTCTCTGCATGTGTGGTAATCTTTGGTAATCTTTGGATGCTAGACATTGTAATTTTACCTTGTTGGGTACTATTTATGTTACTATAAATATTATTGAGTTTTGTTCTAGAATGCAGTTAATTTACTTGGAACACATTTCACTTGTTTGAATCTTTTTAAAAATTTATTTATTTTTGAGGTGGAGTCTCACTCTGTTGCCCAGGCTGGAATGCAGTGGCTGACCTTGGCTCACTTTAAGCTTTGCCTCCCGGGTTCACGCCATTCTCCTGCCTCAGCCTCCCGAGTAGCTGGGACTACAGGGGCCCGCCATCACGCCCGGCTAATTTTTTTATGTTTTTAGTAGAGACGGGGTTTCACCGTGTTAGCCAGGATGGTCTTGATCTCCTGATCTTGTGATCAGCCCGCCTCGGCCTCCCAAAGCGCTGGGATTACAGGCGTGAACCACCTGTAATAAGAGCCTGGCCGAGTCTTATGTTTATGATTTGTTAGGTTGGTCCAGAGCATGGCTCATTCCGGGGCTAATTATTCCTCACTACTGAGGCAAGGCTTTCCAGAGTACTCTGCACAATGCCTCATGAATTACGAGTTTTTTCAGTCTGACTGGAAGGAACTAGCACTATCCTTAGTCCTGTGTGAGTACCAGGCATTGTTTTCTCTAATTCTTTTTATTGTGCTTTCCCTTGCCTTGAGTAGTTTTCTTACGCCCATGCGCTGATTAGTCCTCTGCCCAATCCTTGAGGACCCTCCACAGCTCTCTGGGCTTTTCTTTCTGTGCAACTCACTTCTCTCTGTCCTATGAACTCTAGCTGTCTTGGTCTTCCTGGGCTCTCAGCCTTGTATCCTCAGCTCAGGATTTCAACTTCATGATGGCTGACTAGTGATATTACGTGTCAGTTTGCCTCAGATGGAAGATCAAAGTTACTGGTGAATGGCCAAATTTTGAGAGAAAAATGGAGGGAGGAGAGCCAGGACCTGCCATAGCGTTCATGTGGAGAAGCTGGGGTACACAGAAAAACAAAGCAGCAAAAATCAGGCTGGGATTGAGCATGAGGAACTCAGAGCCCAGCAGAAAGGGTAAATGAGAGTGCTTCTCTGTGCCTTCACTCCTCTGACAGTCTGCTGAGTGTATCCTCAACTCAGGGAGTCTATGAAGCTCTGCCTCAGTTTCCCTTCTTGGTGCCACATCCTGCGGCTTCTCTCAAGGCAATTGCAGGGCTCTCCTTGTTTCCTGTCTCTCAGGGATCATGGTTTTCTATTGCCTCATGCCTGGTGTCATGAAAACTGTTGTTTCCTATATTTTGCCTGGGTGTTTGTTTCAGATGCGAGAGTAAATCCACTCCTGTTACTCTAGCTTGATTGTAAAATCTATAGAACTGTAATACACACACACACACACACACACACACACACGGATTCTGATTCACTAGTAGCTCTGAGGTGAGTGGTGAATACACCCAGCTTTCTGAGTTTAAAAAACAAAAAATCATAACAGTAACCAGCATTGGTGATTCTTATGCACTGGCCAGACTCCTCTGCCACAGCAACTAAGAACTCTGACTACAACATGATAATGATTGTTATTACTTATTAGACATTTCCCATGCAGCACACCCTGTGCTAGCTATTTTACATGGTTTGTGTAATTTAATTTTTGTAACAAACCATTGGTCAAGCTATTCTTATCAGCACATCACAGAAGAGAAAACGGAGACAGAGGATACAGAAAACAACCAAAACAAAGCTAGCCTTTAGTTACCTTGGGCCAGTTTTTTTTTAGCCCTGCTGAAGTGTCCAAAATATCACCCATCTGCAAAGCCCTCACTCTCTGATATTTGAACAAAGCAGGCAGCTGCTTTCAGAATTATTTTTATTCATTATAATAATTTGCTGGGTTTTACTGACTCTGTCCTTGTGCAATTACTTTAGCATTTAGGGATATCTTTGCCTTTCTTTATGATATTTTGTTGTTTCAGTGCTTTTAAAGAAAATTTAAAATCAAATAGTAAACACAAACAAAAGAGCATTTGTTGCTCGTGTGGGGAATAAAGACTGTGTACCCACTAGACAGCTTACGAAAGAGTTGAATGCCTTTTTACAGCCATTTCAGGTAAGACTGAGACTGAGGTGCTTTGATTCAGTGCACAGACCTCAAACCACACCATCCCGGGCCTCCAGTTTTTCTCATCTTTATTCTGGGCAAGCTCTCCAAAATGTTTCGTTTGATAAGGTTTGGAGATCAAGCCCCTTGTGAACAGAGCATGCTACCTCACATATTCCAGGGGCCAGATACTCTCAGAGGAATCATTTAACTGTTTGCAAAAGAAGGGGGGCACTTCTGGCTGTCACACTGCAAGATGCATAGTTAATAAAAATGGAAGCATCTCTTCGGGAAGAATGGAGCATATGTTACAGTCTCATGGTAGCAATAACTCAGTTTCTAGATCAAAAATCAGAAACTGTTTTGGAATTGCATCAGGCACTTCATTCCAGTGTTCTAGTCAAGAGCGAAACTGTCCTTGACTGCCACCTTGCCCACAGAAGGGAATGTTGGCATGCTTTATCTTTCTCTCCAAAGAAAGTTACCTGCAGGCATCATAAGCAGAGCTACAGGCGTGTTAGTTTGAGGATGGCACCCTTTTCCCCAACTCACCAGGTGAATTTTCTACCTATGTGCGGTTGCTGCACCATCCTGGAAATGGTGATGGAGAGTCTTGGGGTAAAAAGAATCTTTGAATTCATACGCACACCAAACCCCTGCATACACAATACCACTAGTTCAGTATGTGTAGGTGCTTTCAGAATTGAAAATGTGAATCAACAGTTTCTGAATTAATAAGTATATATATATAATTTTTTTTTTTCAATTAAGAGATAAAATGCTATTATAGGCTGGGCATGGTGGCTCACGCCTATGATCCCAGCACTTCAGGAGACTGATGCTGGTAGATCACTTGAGGTCAGGAGTTCAAGACCAGCCTGGCCAACATGGTGAAACCCTGTCTTTACTAAAAATACAAAAATTAGCTGGGCATGGTGATGTGCACCTGTAATCCCAGCTACTCGGGAGGCTGAGGTGGGAGATTCACTTGAAGCCAGGAGGCGGAGGTTGCAGTGAGCCGAGATCGTGCCACTGCACTCCAGCCTGGGCAACAGAGCAAGACTCCATCTCAAAAAAAAAAAAAAAAAAAAACACAAAACACAAAACAAAACTACCATAAAGGGCATTTGTGAGGTTTTCTGACATTAACATGGGTCTTCTACTTAGAGTTGAGAACCACTGGACGATATCATCTAGCTTTGCTTCCTGCCTGAATTCTCATGATTCTGTGACTTTTGGGTAACGCAACTGTATGTCCTGGGCTTTTCCTGTTTTCAGTGCTAAGGAAACTATCTCGTGTAAAAATCTGTTTGTTGATTTTTATATTTTGAGAAGAGTATGTCCACGGATTGTAAGCAGAGGAGCTTTCTTGAAGCTCACAGCTGGTCTTTGTTGAAGTTCTCATGCCATTTTTGAACCCTCTTTGGGTATTTCTGTGCTCAATGCTCCACTCATTACTTTCATAATCTCCTAATTCCCTCCCTGTAGGATTATATCCAGCCTGCTTCAGTTCATCCAATGATCTCTGAACCAAAATTATTACACTCATTTATCGTCTCATATTAAAACTCCTATGTCCTTAGTGCAAACAATCTCAATTAGCTAGGGCTTGGAGGAATGCACTCTGATTTAATTAAGTTATGCAAATGCAGGAGTGACAGTGACATTTATATTCTCCTCCCTTGGTTCACCCCTCACCCCGACTCCCTCTCTTCTTGCACTTCAAGACGCTGTAAGTTTTCACAGGTGCCAATATTTTTCACAGTACATAGTTTTCACAGTGTGTAGCTCACAAATCAGGGAGGACAGAGGAAAAAGAGAGAAGCTGTAGGTTGTTGACACTAGCTGATTTTTTAATAAGATAATTTGCTTGTGAAAGTCCAGGTCTCCCTTGTTGGGGTGGGGAAGAATCATAATGATTGCTTATAATCATATAAGTTAATACTGAAAGATGGCTATGGTTTACATTATTACATAATTGTGTTAATAATTACAATTTATTAATCCAAGAGCTCTTTACTACTCTGTGAAAACAGTGAACCAGGTAGCATTGATAACAGAGCCTGATTCCTAGATAGTGTTTATCTACCAGGTTGGGGGTTGCATGGCTAGAGTGGGAGGCAGTGGGGAGATGTGAGAGCTGCTCTGCAGCAAGGGGCCAATCCAGAGAGGCAGGGGTGCCCAACGTCACAAATCTTTGCCTACAAAAGAGGGTGCAGCTTCCACCTGAGGTGCGAGGCCTGGATTCTAGTCCCTGGGCAGTGGATGGAGCATTGCAAGCCAGATTCCTTGTATTAATAAAATATGGCTTAGAAAAGTGGAGAAGCTTGGGCTAAGGAGCAAAGTCAAGGCTCTGTGATTAGAAGGAAGAAGCTGTGGAGAGGTTGGGGACAGAGACATTGGAAGCCCAAGCATCAGAACTGGAGTCCATATCCTGGGTTGGCCTAATGGGAAGCATGACCCCAATGCAAGTCCTTGTGCATGACTGACTCGAAAACAAAGGTACTTTTTGTCACAGCTCAGGTTTGGTGTGATGAGACTCTTGTTCTCCGTGGAGCTTAGTAGTCTATTTGGGCAGCCAGCAGTGTAAACAGACATTCAGAATGCAACATGGTAAAAAGTGCTAGAGCATCATTGCCAACTACATTTGGAAAGTGGTGGGAGACCAGGAAAAGATAAGGCTAACTCAGCCTAGAGGCTGCTGGGAGAGGTTTTCATGGGGAAAATATTCCAGGAATTGAAAGAACCAAAGAGAGCAGTTGAAGGAAAAGGTATTTTAGATCAAGACAGGAAGAATGAGGAGCAAGTTTAGGAGCAGCCGGGTTTGACTATGGATGGGCTGAATTTCCTGGGGTGAAAGGTTATAGCTCTTTTATTGACTATATTGATTTAGGAATTTGTGTCTTTTCCTACTCTATGGGAGACCATGAGGAGGATGAATTTAAGCAATAAAACATTGTACAGAAAACTCATGTTGGAAGCATCTTGACCAGCAGACAATATCAAAAACCTTTGATGTGAACAATTTTTAATTATAAAAATTAAAGTGCAGGGAGTGCAGTGGTGCAAGTGCAAACTCGTAGGCTCAAGCAATTCACCCGAGTAGCTGGAACTATGCCACCATGCACTGCTTGAGCTGCAATACCAACATACTTTAGACTGGGTAACTCATAAACAATAGAAATGTATTTCTCACAGTTCTGGTGGCTGGGAAGTCCAAGATCAAGGTGTTGGCAGTGTCTGGCGAGGGCTCATTCCTCACAGATGGCATCTTTATGCTGTCTGCTCATATTGTGGAATGGGGTCACATAGTTCTCTGGGGTCTCTTTTATAAGGGCCCTAATCCCTTTCATGAGGGAACAGACCTCATGACCTAATCACTTCCCCAAGGCCCCACCTTCTAGTACCAGCTTGAGGATTAGGTTCCAATGTATGAATTTGGTGAGGGGTGGAGGGGGGCACATTCAGATCATAGCATCTTGTAAGTGGAATAATACAGTATTTATCCTTTTGTGACTGGCTTACTTATTTAGCATAATGCCTTCAAATTCATCCATGTAGCATGGGGCAGGATTTCCCTCCACTTTGAGCCTGAATTATATTCCATTTTCTATATATACCACATTTCGTTTATCCTTTCATCCACTGATGAAGACTTGGCTTGCTTCTACTTTTTGGCTCTTGTGAATATGCTGCCACGAACATGGGTGTACACATATGTGGTCAAGTCCCTGCTTTGGTTATATACTCAGAAGTGGAATTGCCGGATTATATGGTAATTCTATTTTTAGTTTTTTGAGGAACCACCATACCAAAAGCCCTATTCATTCTTAATGTAGGGTTTTTTGTTGTTGTTGTTGTTGTTAAATTTTAAGCTGTTGAATTAATTTTAGGCTTTCAGCAAAGTTGCAAAAATAGTACGGAGAGTTCTCATATACCTCTCACTCCGTTTTTGCTATTGTTAACATCTTACATAACCACAGTGCAATGAACGAAACCAGGAAATTAACATAGGAACAATGCAATAAACAGAACTGTAGACCTTATTGGAATTTTACATTTTCCACTAATATCTTTTCTGTTCCAGGATCCTAGTCAGGATCCCACGTTTTTATTTTTTTTTTTCTTCCAACTTTTACTTTAGGTTTAGGGAGTATATGTGCAGGTATGTTATATGGGTAAATTGTGTGTTGCTGGAATTTGGTGTACAAATTATTCCGTCATCCAGGTAGTGAGTATAGTACCCAATAGGGAGTTTTTCTATCCTCATTTTCTGCCCACCTTCAAGTAAGCCCCAGTGTCTATTGTTTCCCTCTTTGTGTCAGTGTGTACTCAATGTTTAGTTCCCGCTTAAAAGTGAGAACAGGTGGTATTTGGTTTTCTGTTCCTACATGAATTCACTTAGGATAATGGTCTCTAGCTGCATTCATGTTGCTGCAAAGGACATGTTTCATTATTTTTTATTGTTGCATAGTATTCCATGGACTATGTGCACCCCAGTCCAGCATTGATGGGCATCCAGGTCGATTCCATGTCTTTTCTAATGTGAAAAGTGCTGCAGTGAACATACATGTGCGTGTATCTTTATGGTAGAATGATTTATATTTCTTTGGGTTGATACCCAGTAATGGGATTGCTGGGTTGAATGGTGGTAGTTCTAAGTACTTTGAGAAATTTCCCAAGTTGCTTTCCACAGAGGCCAAACTAATTTACATTCCCACCAGCAGCATATAAATGTTCCCTTTGCTCTGCCACCTTGGCAACATCTGTTATTATTATTATTTGTTTTATTTTTTAATGATAGCCATTCTGACTGGTATAAGATGGTATCTTATTGTGGTTTTGACATGCATTTCTCTAGTGATTAGTGATGTTGAGCATTTTTTCATATGCTTGTTGGCCACGTATTTGTCTTCTTTTGAGAAATGTCTATTTGTGTTCTTTGCCTATTTTTTAAATGGAGTTGTTTGTTTTTTGCTTGTTGATTTGTTTCAGTTCCTTACAGATTCTGGATATTAGACTTTGGTTAAATGCATAGTTTGCAAATATTTTCTCCCATTCTGAAGGTTTACTCTGTTGATAGTTTCTTTTGCTGTGCACAAGCTCTTTAGTTTAATTAGGTCTCTCGTCAGTTTGTATTGTTGTTGCAATTGCTTTTGAAATCTTCATCATGAAATCTTTGCCAAGGGCCATGCCCATAATAGTATTTCCTAGGTTTTCTTCTATGGTGTTTATAGTTTTGGAGTTTATGTTTAAATCTTTAATCCATCTTGAGTTGATATTTGTATATGGTAAAAGGAAGGGTTCCACTTTCAGTCTTCTGCATATGGCTAGCCAGTCATCCTAGCACCATTTATTGAATAAAGAATAGCTTTCCCATTGCTTGTTATTGTTGACTTTGTTGAAGATCAGATGGTTGTAGGCATGTAGCTTTATTTCTGTGTTCTCTAACCTGTTCCATTTGTCTGTGTCTGTTTTGGTACCAGTACCATGTGTTTTGGCTAATACAACCTTGTAGTATAGTTTTAAGTTGAGTAGTGTGATGCCTTTGGCTTTGTTCTTTTTGCTTAGCAATGCTTTGGCTATTCAGGCTCTTTTTGGTTCCACATGAATTTTAGAACACTTTTTTTTTTTCAATTCTGTGAAAAATGACATTAGTAAGGTTAGGAATAGCATTGAATTTATACATTTCTTTGGGCTGTACAGCTATTTTAACAACATTGATTCTTCCTATCGATGAACATGGAATGTTTTTCCATTTGTTTGTGTCATCTTTTATTTCTTTCAGCAGTGTTTTGTAATTCTAATTGTAGAGATCTTTAATCTCCCTAGTTAGCTGTATTCCTAGGGATTTTATTCTTTTTGTTGCAGAAGGGATTGCATCTTTGATTTAGCTCTCATCTTGGACATTACTGGTTCTACAAGTGTTATTTTTGTAGATTGATTTTTGTATCCTGAAACTTTGCTAGTTGTTTATCAGGTCAAGGTGCTTTGGGGCAGAGACTATGGGGTTTTCTACACATAGAATTATATAACCTATGAAAAGAGTTAGTTTGACTTCCTCTCTTCCTATTTGAATGCCTTTTACTTCTTCCTCTTGCCTGATTGCTGTGGCTAGGATTTCCAGTACTATGTTGAATAGGAGTGGTGAGAGTACGCACCCTTATATTGTTCTCATTCTCAAGGGATGATCCTGTGTTTTATTCAGTTGTTATTTCTCTTAATCTCCTCCAATCCGTGACAGTGTCTCACTCTTTCCTTTCTGCCATGACCTTGATACTTTTGAAGAGTACTGGTCAGTTATTTTGTAGAAGGTCCCTTAATATGGATTTGTCTGATATTTTCTAATGGTTACAAAGCTATGCATTTTTGGAGCAAATACCACAAAGATGCTGCTGCGTTCTTCTAAGCACATCCTGGCAGTGCATCCTGGTGTCAATATGTGTGTTACTGGTCCTACTAACTTTGATCACTTGGTGAAGGTGGTGTCTGTCAGGTTGTTCCACTTTAAAGCTACCATCCTTTTTGTAGTTGGTAAGTATCTTGGAGGGATTCTTTGAGATGATGCAAATATAGTTTCTCCTTAAACTTTCACTTACTAATTTTAGCATTCATAAGTGCATCGTACCTGTCACAATTTTTGCTGTGATGTTTGTCTAATGGCAATTTTCTGTTTCCCTCTTTTCTTCTGTATGTATTAGAATTATTCTGTAAGGAAGAACTATCCCTTCTCCTTCATTTATTTGATTACTAATATCACTATAGGCACATGTATTATCTTATGGGTTAAAATCTAATACTATATTTTTTATTTTGCTCAAATTTTTCCAGCTTCGAACATTAGGCCCTCTAGATTCAGGTTGTCCTCCCCCCCTTTTTTTTTTGACTAGCCACTGTCTTTTTCTTTGAGTACATCCTTATTTTCTGATATCATAAGATATTCCAAGCTTATCTCATACATCTCTTCCCTCAATCCTGGAATCAGTTACTTCTCTAAGGAGCCCTGGTTTATTTCATTGGAAAATGATGTTTAGAAACCAATATCTGGGTGCTAAGTGTGCTCATTGCTACTAGAGTGTCTTTGCTTCTGGGCCTCTAAACAGAGCTGGGAAGTATATGTATGCTAACCTATGCATATACATGCATCTGTTCTGTATTTATCTGTGTCTTTGTATACATAAAATTGTCTCAGTTTACTAATACCTCTGATACCAATCTAACAACATGAGTTTATTCTAACTTTTGCTTTTTCCTTATTTGTAATTTTTTCTCCAACAATGATAAACCTGCCTTTCATCTACTATATGCTTATTTATTTGCTCAATTCTAACATACACATGAAACAATTTGAAATTGCTAACCCATACCTCTCTGAGAAACACATTCACCAACTAGATTGTAGCATTTCTGTACAGTTTTGTCTTTAGCCTTATAGTTCCTTTTTTTTTTTTTTTTTTTTTTTTTTAATGGAGTCTCGCTCTGTCACCCAGGCTGGAGTGCAGAGGTGTGATCTCGGCTCACTGCAAGCTCCGCCTCCCGGGTTCATGCCATTCTCCTGCCTCAGCCTCCTGAGTAGCTGGGACTACAGGCGCCTGCCGCCACACCTGACTAATTTTTTGTATTTTTAGTAGAGACGGGGTTTCACCGTGTTAGCCAGGGTGGTCTCAATCTCCTGACCTCTTGATCCGCCTGCCTCGGCCTCCCAAAGTGCTGGGATTACAGGCATGAGCCACCGTGCCTGGACTAGCCTTATAGTTTCTAATCAAGATACTGTTTTCCAAAGTTATTCAGGGTACTTCTCTTCTTGCCTATCAGCATGGTTATGTAACACGTATTTGTAATATAGCTAGGCTCATTTGTTACTGTTTATATTCAGTTTTGGATTCCTTGTACATCTTGGCTGGTTTTAATTGTTTATTTTTTCAGCAGGAGAAGGGCATTTGAAATATTACTGTGGTTCTCAGATTAAGTGCTATATCAAAACAAAAACAAAATCCAGAAATTTTACTACTTCCTCATTCCTGGCAAACCATCCCCTTGACCTCTTTTTCCCTACGCTTCTCTAATCGCTAGTTACCAGGCTCTTTGGCTTTTCGTTTAAACCCCTCTTGATTACTATTACTTTTTTTTTTTAAACAAATGAGCAGATACATGAGCAGCTATTTTCTTACAGTCTCGTTTATGGGTTGAATTGTCTCCCTCTCCATTCATATTTTGAGCTCCTAGTCCCCAGTATCTCAGAATATGACCTTATTTGGAAATAGGGTTATTGCAGATGTAATTAGTTAAGATAAGACACTAGCGTAGGCCTTAATCTAATATGACTGGTGTCCTCATTAAAAAAAGGGGAAATTTGGGGCCGGGTGTGGTGGCTCATGACTGTAGTCCCAGCACTTTGGGAGGCCGAGGTGGGCGGATCACCTGAGGTCAAGAGTTTGAGACCAGCCTGACCAACATGGTGAAACCCCGTCTCTACTAAAAATACAAAAACATAGCTGGGTGTGGTAGCGGACGTCTTAATCTCAGCAACTCTGGAGGCTGGGGCAGGAGAATCGCTTGAACCTGGGAGGCCGAGGTTGCAGTGAGCCGAGATCATGCCTTTGCATTTCTTTGCATTTCAGCCTGGATGACAAGAATGAGACTCCGTCTCAAAAAAAAAAAAAAAAAAAAAAAAAAAAAAGGTGGGGGGGGGCGGGGAAATTTGGACACAGAGACATGCACACAGGAAGAACACCATGTGAAGATGAAGGCAAAATCCAGAAATTTCACTTCTTCCTCATTCCTCATTCCTGGCAAACCATCCCCTTGACCTCTTTTTTTCCTACCCCTCTCTCATCCCTGGTTACCCTGGTTTTGAGCTTGAAACTGACCCAATTGTCTTATAGACAGTACTTGGAGCTAAACATAAAATCGACCCTTCTGTTTTAAAGCTCGAAACTTATACTTGTTTTATTTGAGTTCCTTCCTTAAGAAAGGACCCTCAGGTCTCTCAAAAAGTATCAAAAAACTGAAACTCACCAGTTTACTGCATCTAGACTGTCAGAGAGACATTTTTGTCTCTCACCCCTCCCAAGTTCCTGTTTTCCCACACATTGTTGCATTTCTTCCCTGCTATAAACGCCATATTTTAGCCTGTCAGGTAAATGGATTTGAGACAAATCGCCCATCTCTTTGGCTGCAACAGCTGATAAAGCCTTCTTCTTTGGCAAAAATCATTGTCTTGGTCACTGGCTTTCTGTGCAGCGAGCAGCAGGACCTAGAATGAACCCCTGATACTTGGGTAACAAGATCAGAGTGACACCTCTGCAAGCCAAGGAATGCCACAGATTGCCAGTACACCACCACAAGTCAGGAGAAAGGCGTGGAACAGGTTCTCCCTCACAGCCCTCAGAAAGAACCAACACCCTGATCTCTGACTTCTGGCCTCCCAAACAGTGAGCCAGCAAAGCTTCATTTATATTTTACAGCCACTCCCCATCCCTCGCATTACTGCTTGAGCTCTGCTTCCTGTCAGATCAGTGGTGGCATTAGATTATTTATTTGTGATTTTTGTTTGCAAATACAATTCTTAAAGTAGCATTAGATTCTCATAGGAGTGCAAACCCTATTGCGAATTTTGCATGCAAGGGATGTAGGTTGTGTGTTCCTTATGAGAATCTAATGCCTGATGATCTGTCACTGTCTCCCATCATCCCCAGATGGGACTGTGTAGTTGCAGGGAAATGATCTCAGTGCTCCCATTGATTTTACATTATGGTGAGTTGTATAATTAATTCATTATATATTGGGATGCAATAATAATAGAAATAAAATACACAATAAATGTAATGTGCTTGAATCATCCTGAAACCATCTTCCCTGTCCCTGGTCTGTGGAAAAATGGTCTTCCACAGAATTGGTCCCTGGTGTCAAAAAGGTTGTGGACTGCTGGTTTAAACCACCCAGTTTGTGATATTTTATGGTAGTCATAGCACAAATGATACCCACTTTCTCTCTCTCTCTCTCTTTGTTTTTGGTATGATGGGTAACATGTTATGGGTACTTTTTCGCTTTTTGCTTTTTTCTACTTGACAGTATGTCCTGGAAATCATTCTGTATAGAGGTCTTTAAAAAACAGCTGCATAGTACTCTACTGTATGGATGTACCATAGTTTATCCAGCTGCTCTTTTGTGTATAAACGTTTAGGTTGTTCCCAATATTTTGCAATTACGAAACATGCTGCAATAAATGATCTTATGCATATGTACTTTCAGATTATTGAAAGTGTATCTTCAAGGTAGCTTTCTAGAAGTAGGATTGCTGGGTAGAAAGGTAAATGTCTATGTTGTTTTATTATGAATTGTCAAATTTCTCTCCAGATGGGTTGTACGAATTTGTACTCCCACCAGAAATGTATGAGGAGGCCTCTTTCCCCACAGCCTGACCAAAAGGATATGTTGTCATAATTTGAAATTTTGTCAATCTGATAGGTGAGAAATGGTGCCTAAGAATGTTTTAACTTGAATTTTTCTAATTACAAGTGAGTCTGAACATTTTAAAAATTTGTTCGAGGGTCCAAATTAGAACTGTGTGTGCCTGAATTGTCCGTGGTTTTTCTTTCCCTTTTTTTTTTCTCCTGTTGTATTCTAGACCTTTGCCCATAAATTCAAAGAGGTCTTCATATATTAGGGATATTAGTGCTTTGTCCATGGTATATTTTGCGAATATTTTCTCCCAGTTTGTCAGTTGACTTTACATAACAGATATACCCTAAACAATTTTTTAAACTTTTATGTATCCAACTCTGTGAAGCTTTTCTTTTATTGCCTCTTGATTAGAATCATAGGTAGAAAGCTTTTCCCCATACCAAGATTAGCCCTGTTTAACCTTGGTTTAGATTTCCAGATAGGCCATCAACAGTCTGGATTAGGCCATTGATTAGGAAATGGATTGTACCTCTCACTGTTTCATGGGATTCATGCAGTAGTCTGGCCAGCCAGGTGAAGCACACACCCAGTTGTTTAACCAAATTTTATGCCAATCTCCTATTTGCATACCCAGTGCACAACTGCCTATGATCTGCAAATGCTCACTCAAGAGGCTCCAACACATTGCATGAAGCCCCACGGGAGCACAATTGCTTGAATTAAAAAGCACCTTCAGATTTTGATGTTAGGACATGTTCCTAGAGAGTGGATAAATGTGTTCCCTTCCATGCAGATGAGAAACTGAGGCAAAGGGAAGATTAGCTGACTTGAAACAGGGAGAATACAAGGATTTTGTTTTAAACCTTTTCTTCTTTAAGTCTGGGTTTATAACTCTAAGAATATAGGTTGGGCTTTCCTTAAAAAAAAAAAAA
>NW_016805362.1:1243235-1251080 GCF_001698545.2 Rhinopithecus bieti
AAAAAAAAAAAAAAAAAAAAAAAAAAAAAAAAAGGAGTTTGATCTTGGCACTTGAAAGCCAGTATTCTTTAAAGCCTGTTTCAATCTTCTAACCATTTTCTGCTTCCTCCCTCATCAAATTAGGGAACCCAGGCAGAGTTTCAGTGATTATACTGAGTGTATTAGGTCATTTGTGCAGTTCATTCAGCCATCCTTATCAGGACTCAATATCTTGCAGACAATTTTGTTTTAAACTGATGCCTGCACCTCATTCACATCCAGTAAAAATCTCTAGGGATGGAGCCCAGCTATCAATATTAAACAACCACCACCAAAATTGCCCAGGTGATTCTCACGTTCCCAGATTCTAACGTGTCTAGAGATCACACAGGGATCCTGCCAACATGCAGATTAAACCTTGGTAGGTCTCGGGGAAGGCCCCGAGGTTCTGCATGTCTAAGAGGCTTTCAATGGAGGCGGGTGCTGCTGGTCCATGTACTGCACTTTGAGTAGCAAGGCTAGACTTAGACCATATTGCAAAGCAGGCTCGAGGATATGTTTGTTGAATGGCTTCAGTTGTTAGGACTGACAGAGTGGTTGACCTGAGGTGAGAGGGCTCGTTTCCTGGAGCCATGCCTTTTTCACTGTGTGTGTGTGTGTGTGTGTGTGTGTGTGTGTGTGTGTGTGTGTGTTTTAAGACAGCGTCTCGCCTTGTCACCCAGGCTAGAGTGCAGTGGTGTGATCTCGGCTCACTGCAACCTCTGCCTCCTGGGTTCGAGTGATTCTCCTGCCTCAGCCTCGTCAGTAGCTGGGATTACAGTTGTGTACCACCACACCTGGCTAATTTTTTTGTATCTTTAATAGAGATGGGGTTTCACCATGTTGGCTAGGCTGATCTCGAACTCCTGACCTCGTGATCCACCCGCCTCTACCTCTGCCTCCCAAAGTGCTTGGATTACAGGCGTGAGCCACCACACCCAGCCTTTCCCTGTGTTTTATTTTATTTTGTATTTTAAAAGCTGAGGAAGGCCTTGCCTATGAGGTCTGGGGCTATGACACAAATCCTTGAAATCCAACTCCATAGCAAGGTGTAGCTCAACTGTGTAATCCATACTGGTGCCTCAGTACCCACTTTTCAGGAATGATAGATACCCCGTTCCCCTTTTGTTTGTCTCTCTCTGCAGAATGTGCCCTATGATGAGCCATGTAATTACAGGTTGAAAGGTACCTTAAGTTATCCAGCCCACAGAACAGAGCACACGCTTAGACGCTCTGCAACACCCTCCATCCCCCTCATCAGCAACAAAAACAATGGAGGTTTCAGCATGAAACAAACCTGGGGCTGCCCTGTTTGATTTTTCAGGATAACCCAATGCCAGCCCCTTCAAACAGCCTGGGAGCTGTTCTGCTAGTTTTGATCCAAGGGGTGATTAGTGGTTAATGGGCCCTGAAAGACATCTTTCTTTATTACTGTTGCAGATCACCGCTGTCTTGATATCGATCTTTTCCAATTTTCTATTTTATCCTTTGAAATGCTCAGAACACAGCCTGGCAACGCATCACCTGCAGCATTCACTTTGTTTAAAACTCATTTCCTTTTGCAATTAATGCAGGGTGTATTTCATTGTGGTTATTCGGTTTGCTTTTCTTTTAGGCCAGAGGCCTGAAATAAATGAGGACATGTCATTTTAAAGGCAGGTGGCAGACAGATGAGAACTTAGTTAGAAAATAAGTTCAAAACTTCTTGACAAGATATCAGTACCAGGCTCAACCAGTATATTTACCAAGAAGTTGTCATTCTTGATATGGAAACACAGGAGAAAAAAAAAGAAATGTCAGATTTGAGAACTTTAGAAAGTTGATGTAACCAATCAGGTGAATGATAATTTTGTTGATAGGAATGTATATAATCCAAAGTATTTTTAGGAGGTCTGTATTTATGTTCAGACAAGATGAGGTAAGTAATGTCATAGTTTGTTCAATGGATACTGTTCATACCTTTGATCCCTTTGCTCGCTTTGAGGTACCCACTGTTACTACTTATGCACCTTGAATGTGCTGGGAGCAGACAGAAGGATGAATGAGAGGTCTGTGGGTTCTGGGGACTCAAGGTGTAGGGCAGGAGCCACTTAGTTAAGAAAGGAAGTCATGTGTCAGAACTGGGGGAGGTTCTAAGGTTAGATCACAGGCAGCTGCATAAAATCAAAACACGACAGAGCTCAATGTCTTTGCAGCAGGACCTGCCCAGTCCATGACTCCAGCACCAGAATACATGGCCTGTCTTCCATTTATTTACACTCCAGCTAGAGAAGTTGTCTTGTGTTTGGGGCCATGCTGTTCTAAAGGTACCTGTGTTTGAACTCTAGAATTATTCCCAGAGAGGGAAGGTGCCCACAGGACAAGGTTATGGGAGTGGCAGATGCGTGCATCTCCGTTAATGCTCCCTCTGAGGCCTGTTTGCAGCAATTGAATTGGTAGGAGGAATTTCCTGCGATATTAAATTGTTCTTTTTCTCCTGAGTGAGTATATGTACATTTTGTTTGTTGCCCAGAGGGAGCGGTAAGTTATTTGACTTCTGTTGTGATTCTGCTGCAAAGTCAGGCAGGCTTTACAGATAAACAAAAAAAGGTATACCCAAAGAAAGGGTTAGGAGAATTTAGGGAAGGAGGAAGAGAGATTCAGCCCCACCAGAAGGGGTTGGGGCAAGTCTTTTTGAGACAGTGAGCATGGGGATTGGGCCTTGGAGGACAAGTGTGGCTTGGACAGGTAGTATGTGGAGAACTTGAGACCCAGGTGGAACAGCTTAAGAGACACCAAGGGTACTAAACCTAGGCTCTGGGAAGTGGACGCAGAAAGTATGGGTGCATGCAGAAGATGACACCGTGTGACTTTCCAAAGGCCTTCCTGCCATCTTGGGCAGTCTCCACTTTATTCCGGAGGCCGTATTAGAGTGAGGACAGAGGATGATGGGATTCTGATGGAGCGGTAGAGATGAGGTGGGCTGTGAGTTGTGAGGCTGCTGTGGTGCACAATAGAATAGAATGGATACCATGAGTGTTTAAAACAGTGTATTCAATATTTTATCATTTGATATTTGGAAACCTCCACCCAAAATAGATTGTTTTAATGATACGAACAATAGGAAGTAAAATGCTTATGCCTTTTTGGGGTTGGGAGAGGGAAAGGGGAAGGAGCATGTCCTCCTGGCTGGGCAAAGGGGCTCTGCTAAGGGAAGGGGGCTAATTTTGAGATCAGAGGGAGGACCAGAGAGAAATGCTGTGTGGCTGTACCAGAGACTCCAGTGGGGCTGAAGAAGAATGTAGAGAGATGGCTGATGCCTGTGCAGCTGAGGTTGCACCCTAGGTCTGTTTGGTGGAGAGTTCTTAACCTGTATTTGTGTCATGGGCCCCCTTAATGGCCTCCGAGTAATGTTCTTAAGTGCGTGAAATAAAGTACGTAAGGTGACATGAGAAACTGATTATGTCTAAACAGAATTACCAAAAAAACTTAAAAGCAAAATGTATGGGGCCAGGCACGGTGGCTTAAGCCTGTAATCCCAGCACTTTGGGAGGCCGAGGCGGGCAGATTGCCTGAGGTCCGGAGTTCAAGACCAGCCTGGCCAACAAGGTGAAACTTTGTCTCTACTAAAAATATGAAAAAAAAATTAGCCGGGTGTGGTGGTGGGTGCCTGTAATTCCAGCTTCTCGGGATGCCAAAGCAGGAGAATCACTTGAACCTGGGAGGCCGAGGTTGCAGTGAGCTGAGATTGCGCCACTCTGCATTCCAGCCTAGGCGGCAGAGCGAGACCTCATCTCAAAAAAAAAAAAAAAAAAAAAAAAAAAAAAAAAAAAAACCACACACACACAATAGCACAAGATATGTCATTTTAATGAAGACGTTAAATAAGAGCTAGAGGCAGGTCAACTCATTCATGTAATTTTGGAATAGTGATGAGTACAAATGAAATGTGGATATTTGCAACAACTGTCATGTGATATGAAATCATTTAGATAGCTAATCTTACTAATATTTTGATTTGCTGCTTATTTTCATAATGCAGGAGATGCCAAATTTCTTTTTTTTTCTTTTCTTTTTTTTTTTTTGAGACCGAGTCTTGCTCTGTCGCCCAGGCTGGAGTGCAGTGGCCGGATCTCAGCTCACTGCAAGCTCCGCCTCCCGGGTTCACGCCATTCTCCTGCCTCAGCCTCCGGAGTAGCTGGGACTACAGGCGCCCGCCACCTCGCCCGGCTAGTTTTTTTGTATTTTTTAGTAGAGACGGGGTTTCACCGTGTTAGCCAGGATGGTCTCGATCTCCTGACCTCGTGATCCGCCCGTCTCAGCCTCCCAAAGTGCTGGGATTACAGGCTTGAGCCACCGCGCCCGGCGAGATGCCAAATTTCTATCAGGCATTAGGGAAGATACAGATGTAATATTTTTGTCATCCAAGTTCGTGGACCCGCTGAATTCTGTGAACTCGGGTTAAGATCCCCTGGAATCCCTTAGCCAGCCCATGCCTTTTCCTAGACTTTGGAGGTTGGGAACAGGGACAGAAAAGCAGAGTGGTCAATCATGCCTGCTGACGGCATTACTCAGATAAATCAAGAACAGTACTCAGACTCTTCTGGTTCATTACAAATCATGGGAAGATGGATTCAGCAGAAGTCTGTGGGGGAATGAGGGGAGGACCTGAGGGAGAAAAACTAGGTAACAAATGAAAGGAATTAGAGTTGAGGCAACTCATGGCAACTGCATAGGCCCTAATGGCAGTGGGACAAGAAGATGTGTAGGTATGCCCTAATGCACGTAAAGTATGCTGTAAGGCATATGCATTTATGATCAGGCTTCTCATAACATTCGCTATGGAGAAACAGTGTCGGTGAAGCGTTGCATCTCTGGATTTTTGAGACATAATTGAAATATCTTTCGATGACAATGTTCTCGTTTAGAAACCTCACCCACAGTCTATTTTGGGTGAAAAATCATTGTCCACAGCTTGAATGTAGTTAAAGTTTCTCCCGCTTAATAACCTGGCACTTCATTAAGGATATGAGAATATGTCAAGAAGACACTACTTTTAAAAGTGTTTAGACTATGAAAGTGTAATCTCTGCTGTTATGACAGGCGACAGTGGTCACCAGAGCCCTATTCTGTTGACTTTCCCACACAGGATGGTCCTGTGAGGCCTCATTCCAAGTGAGAATGATGATGGTCATTTCCTTGATAACCTAGGCACCAAACAAAGTAGAGCTTGGGGCAACTTTAACTGTTTTCTTAGGAGAGAAGTTCAACTGGGCCACATGGTTGGGTCATGAAATCAGACTCATTTTACTTTTATTTCTGACGGCTTGAAGCTCCACACAAGGTAGTGATATTTAAACGTGACTTTGCCAGAATTCAAAGGCTATCTGAAAGTATTGCGACTATGACTAAAGATTTCAGAATGTAGTGTGAGGAAAATGTGTCACGGTGCTTACAAATAATTGTATTTATCCCCTTTTGGTCTGGAGAGGAGATGGCATGAAAGATCTGTATGCGTTGGTGCTGCGTCTTAGCAGACGGCCTCATAAATCAGACTCTTCCTATGGCTGTTGTCTAGCCCTTGAAAACAGAGCCCCAAACGATACCAAATTGTAACTGTCTTGTGCAGAAATTGCAAGTTCTTTGTGAACCGCACCCTTTCTATTGTGTTCTCCCTCGCCTTTGAGAGTCTAAAGAGCAGAATTACTGGCATTCTTGTTAAGAACCAGCTGGGACCTAAATTGTTGAGCTGGATGCTGCTTTCAGTGGTTGTCTGCAGGATTTCGTGATGAAACTTACAAAGTTCCTGTGCCCTGAGATAGTTGAGTATTTGTTTCCTGAAGTGGCTGCAACAGATTTCCACAAACTTGGTGGCTTAACAGAACAGAATTTTATGTCTTACGGTTTTGGAAAAGACCAGAAATCTGAAATTAAGGTGTTGGCAGGGTTGGTTCTTTCTGGAGGATCTGAGGGAGAATCCATTCCTGGCCTCCCTCCTGGATTTTGGTGGATCCTGGTGTTTTTTGGCTTGTGGCAACTTAACTCCAACCACTGCGTCCACCGCCATGTCATTCTTTACATGGCCTTCTCCCCTGTGTCTGTGTCTGTGTGGGACAATCTCCCTCTCCTTTTGCTTATAGGGACACTAGTGTCTGGATTTAGGACTCACTTAAATCCAGGATGATCTTATCTAGAGATCCTTAATTAGAGCTGCAAAGACTGATTTCCAAATAAGGTCATATTCGTAGGTACCAGGGGTTACTAGGGGTTAGGTCTTGAGCCTGTTTTGGCAGGGTGAGAGGGACACTATTGAACCCCCTATAAGCACCCCATAAAGAAGAAGCAGTAAAGTGTGGGGCAAGGAGCATGGATTTGGAATTACAGCAACCGATTTGAATCCTAGCTCTGCCACTGTGAGGCTGAGAATTATTTACCCTTCCCAGCTACCATGTTTTCATCTGTGACTTGAAGATATGAGGCTGAACCTATAGGTTTTTGTATGATTAAGGAAGAAGAGGTAAAGCATGCGCCTAGTGTAGTGCCTGGGACATAAGAGTGCCCAATAAATGGTAGCTAGTCTTACTGTTTTCAAGGCCAGATACAGTGTGGGGCAGCCAGGGTTTGGTCTTCTCTGTCCTCACATGAAGGTACCGTGTTTTGACTTGATACGGCTACCATTACGGTGTGTCCAGTAGGTTGTAAGATGGAACTACTTCATGTCACCTGGATGAGGAGACTCCTTCCCTCTCTGTTATTCCTCTCCCTTCTGGTGTCTTAGAGGTGGAGTTGACCTTGACCCTGCTCTGTCCTCAGCCATAGCAGTGCCTGAGGCTTGTGCTGGTCTAGACCCAAGTCTGGAGATGGTCACACGTGCACCCCCCCAACACACACACAAAGAACATGTACTCTAAGGTACAGGCAGGAAGGTACAGGTCAGTGTCAGTATGCTAAAACTCAAATCCTCAGTTTTGGCCAACTTTGTATAGTATCCTCATGGGTAAAATACTAAAGTTCTAGTCAATACTTTAACCTATTTAGTTATAGCTCAGGGTGGAGGGAAGGGATGAGTGATTTTGTAGTTAACATCCTGAGAGGATCAATGAGATATTGCCAGCATTACCAGCAGTGCCACCTGGACAAATGATTTAACTTCTCTATACCTCAGTTTTCCCATCCCTGATAGAGGGAAAATTATAGAATCTTCCCCATCTGATATGTGGCTTGCATGGTTAATCAAGGTAAAAAGCACTAGGCCAAGGCCTGGCACATAGCAAGGGCTCTTCATGTGCCAGTGAATGTTGTTAATATTGCTATTACTATGATTATTCTTCCAGGTGTCGGGACCATGGAGATCTTTGCATCTTTGGAGGGAGGATTTCTTTACTTTGGTTTTAAAAAGTGAAACCAAAAGGACATTGAGGTTTTGTGTTTTCTCAAATGCCTTTCCCATGAGTCACTTATTTTGTGGGCTGAGCGTCTTCAGAATTGATGATAGGGCTTTTTAGATTAGTTTCAAGGTAGAGGGGATAGGCTGGGGTAAAATAGGATAATTGTGAAATTTGGGGCTGGGGTGACTAGGAAAGTAGAAATTATAATCAGTAGAGCTATTCCTTTTGCTTTAGAATGTAAGACAGCAACATTTAACTTTGAAAACTGGGCTTTAGTTTAGGCTTTAAAACACTCAAACTTTATTATTTTCAACAGAAATAACAGCACAGAAAACAACAAAACAGTCACCTACATACCAACATCAAAAGTAATCATGATCAACTTTGGGAGGCAGAGGCGGGTGGATCACCTGAGGTTAGGAGTTCCAGACAGCCTGGCCAACATGAGGAAAGCCTGTCT
>NW_016805362.1:1251224-1268836 GCF_001698545.2 Rhinopithecus bieti
CCTTTCCCATGAGTCACTTATTTTGTGGGCTGAGCGTCTTCAGAATTGATGATAGGGCTTTTTAGATTAGTTTCAAGGTAGAGGGGATAGGCTGGGGTAAAATAGGATAATTGTGAAATTTGGGGCTGGGGTGACTAGGAAAGTAGAAATTATAATCAGTAGAGCTATTCCTTTTGCTTTAGAATGTAAGACAGCAACATTTAACTTTGAAAACTGGGCTTTAGTTTAGGCTTTAAAACACTCAAACTTTATTATTTTCAACAGAAATAACAGCACAGAAAACAACAAAACAGTCACCTACATACCAACATCAAAAGTAATCATGATCAACTTTGGGAGGCAGAGGCGGGTGGATCACCTGAGGTTAGGAGTTCCAGACAGCCTGGCCAACATGAGGAAAGCCTGTCTTAACTAAAAAAAAAAAAAAAAAAAAAAAAAAAAAAATTAGCCGGGCATGGTGGTGGGTGCCCTGTAATCGCAGCTACTTAGGGGGCTGAGGCAGGAGAATCACTTGAGCCCGGGAGGTGGAGGGTGCATCACTGCACTCCAGCCTGGAAAACAAGAGTGAAACTCTATCTCAGAAAAGAAGAAGAAAAAGGCCAGGTGTGGTGGCTCACGCCTGTAATCCCAGCACTTTGGGAGGCCAAGGAGGGTGGATCATGAAGTCAGGAGGTCAAGACCATCCTGGCTAACACAGTGAAACCCAGTCTCTACTAAAATAAAATTAACTGGGTGTGGTGGCAGGTACCTGTAGTCCCAGCTACTTGGGAGGCTGAGGCAGGGGAATTGCTTGAACCAGAGAGGCAGAGGTTGCGGTGTGCTGAGATTGCACCACTGCACTCCAGCCTGGGTGACAGAGTGAGACTCCGTCTCAAAAAAAAAAAAAAAAAAAAAAAGAAGAAGAAAAAAAATAATCATCATCAAAATAGTTTCTGATCTCATTAAAGGAAATAAACAACATGCTACAGATATAGCTGAAGTTCAACCCTTTATCTACCCTTTCATGGTCAATATGCTATGTCAATACCAGGTAGTTCTTTAACTATTAATACTATCACTATTATTCGTCTCCAGGCCACAGTTCTACCTCTTGGACTTGATATACATCATTCTTCTGTATGTTTCTAACTGTATGTGTCTATGTATCCATAAGCAATAAGTATTCATGCGCTTTTAAACTTGACATGAATGATGTTGCTATATATGTCTAGTTTGTTCATTTTACTTGTGGAATGGAATTCTATGATATGACTAAAATATAGCGCATATTTACCCATATACCTCCTAAGCCCCATAATCCAAAATCCAATTGGTATGACTTTTGAATGTTTTCTTATTTATTGCTAAGATGCTAAATACCGCCACATGCTTTGTTAAATTCTTCCAGTGTTTGAGGCACAGCTCGGTTTTGTTTTCCTTTGCTCAGAGCTGTGGTGAGCAGCTTCGTACACTGCACATGGTGGTGCATGTGTGTGAAACTGTCTATAGAGGCGGGATACTTGGAGTGTGGGATGTGCAAGGGAGAACATCTTCAACTTTATTAGGTATTGATAAGTTGTCCTTTCAAGTAGTTTTGCCGTGTTTCTGCCTTTAGACCAAGAGCATGGTGGCATTCAAAAACAACCTTACAACCTGGGCAATATAGTGAGACCCTATCTCTAAAAAAAAAAATAAAAAAATTAAAAAAAAAGTTAGCCAGGTTTAAGTAGTGCATGCCTGTAATGCCTGTAATTCCAGCTACTTGGGAGGCTGAGGCAGGAGAATCGCCTGAGCCTGGGAGGTAAAGGCTGCAGTGAGCCATGATCACACTACTGCACTCCAGCCTGGGTGACAGAGCGAGACCCTATGTCAGAAACCAAAAACCGAAAACAACCTTAAATATTTTTGTGAAAAGAGTTGGTGAAACAAGCATTTAGCAAAATTTGAACAGAAACATTACAAATCTCACATTTTTGAATTTCAAATAACATCTGAACTTACTGCCAAATGTAATGTATGCCCCTAGTTTTATACCACAGCTTTCATTTTGCTGGGCCTATAATAGAAATCTCCAAATTAGTATGAGTTTTTGAATGTGTTTTTCATTTCTTGCTAAAATGCTAAATACCCCACATACTTTATTAAATTCTTCCAGTGTTTGACTTCAAAGAGCAAAGTGCTTCATATTAATAAAACGAATCTGGACTACTGCAAAGAGTTTAATCTTTTACAGCAAAACTGGAGGAAGGGGAAGAGTATACAGAGCCCAGCTAGGTGGAAGACATTTCAAAGATGGCCAGATATTGTTTCTCCTCTTCAGGAATTTATAATCTATTTGTGGGTAATAGACTATTTGACATAAAATGATGAAGCAACAGCTTCATAGCAATGTATTAACAAGTACATGGGGGGCATGTTTTCTATATTTTATGATAGAGGAAATAAGAAATAAGAAAGGTAGAGCAGAGTAGAGTTAGCTTGAAAGGATCTTGTGGGAAATTAATAGCCATAGAAGGAAACTTGCATAGTGTAACAGGAAATGCCATTTATCATCTTCACCTTCATTGATTAATAGGTTCTGGTGATGTTGAATGATTCTAAACCTGTACGTTCTTGAAGGAAGGAAATAGAGCATTGCTGGTGTTGACTACATTTCAGGGTGACTCTTACCTTCTTTCACTTAGTGGAACCAATGGGCTGGCAATAACCAGAACTTTTCTTTTGAGACAGCCTCGCTCTGTTGCCCAGGCTGGAGTGCAGTGGTGCGGTCTCGGCTCACTACAACCTCCGACTCCCAGGTTCAAGTGATTCTCCAGCCTCAGCCTCCCCAGTAGCTGGGACTACAGGTGCCCGCCACGATGCCCAGCTAATTTTTTTTTTCTTTGTATTTTTAGTAGAAATGGGGTTTCACCGTGTTAGCCAGGATGGTCTTGATCTCCTGACCTCATGATCCGCCTGCCTCAGCCTCCCAAAGTGCTGGGATTACAGGTGTGAGCCACTGTGCTTGGCCTATAGCCAGAACTTTTAACTCCCCTTTCTACCCTGGGGACCAAACTTCCTGCTAGTGAGTTACTGCTGGGGCATCTGAGCCCATCACCAAGACCATGTGCAAACCTGAAAGCATATTCTGCTGCTTATGTTTTCAACAGTCTTAGGCAACCCATGTGGAGCTCAAATGTCACTTAGAATTGGGAAGCAAAGCCACCTTTGCCAGAGGAAGATGGCCAACGGGCCAAGAAATAAAGGGAAGCCAAGTGGTCTATGGCGCAGAAGTTTGGGCTTTGGTGGTGCCTATACTCAGGGACGTTTTGGGGGTGGAACTGTGGCCCTAAGATGTTTATAGGCTTTCTTCCAGAAGGAGAACAAATGTTCTTGCCGGCAAGTTAATGTTTCAGGGTGATGATGAGTTTCACATCATATTTTGCTTTCCAGTATTTTTGCTACATCATGCCATTTCTGCAGTTGAATCTCTTCATTGTTTTTCCAATACTTGTAAAGGGTCAGCACTATTTGATGTTTTCAGCCAGAGAATTCTTTGCCGGGGCGGGGGGCTGTCCTGCACATTGTAGGGTGTTTAGCAGCATCCCTGGTCTCGACCCAACTAGATGCCAGTGGAACCAACACCCCCCAGTTATTTTAACAGAAAATGTCTCCAGACGTTGCCAAATGACTCCTGGGGGACAAAATTACTCCCCAGTGAGAACCACTGACTTAAGAGTAATTTCTGTAGTCCTTTTCACGGCCAACAAAGCCCTTAGCTTCCTCTTTGACTTTTCGTCCAGCTGTCTTTCCTGGTTCATTACATCCCTCTGTTCTTTGAGCCAAGCTCATTCCCTTCTTAGTGTTTCTGCTCAAGGCAAACAGCTCAGTCTGGAAGGCCCTTTGCTCAGATCTTTGCATGGCTGATGGTCTCCTCCTTGTCCTTTAGGCTCATGCCAAAGACCTTCCCTGCTCTTGCTGTCTAAAGCCACCTACCTTACTACTACAGTCTCTCTCCTTTTTTCTTTTCTTTTCTTTTCTTTTTTCTTTTCTTTTCTTTTCTTTCTGGGTCCTCTTATTTATTTCCTTTATCATGCTTATTCTTACTAGAATAATCTAGTGTATTCCTTTGTTTTCTTATTTTCTGTCTTTACAGTAAATTTAAGTAATTTACCATATGGGAGTAAGCTTCTAAGAATAGAAACCATGTCTATTTTGCTTTTTACTATATCTGAAGTCTCACACCTTATTGGCACTCAATACATTTCAGTTGAATGGAATTATGAAAAAAATGTTGGCTAAAGTAGACCACGTGACTGTATCTTATACCAGGTGGAGACCTCACTGGACAGTGCTGAAAATAGACCACTGGTTGAATGGGGCAGACTCACCTGGATGATTTTTAGGTAGTGACTTGAAGTTTTACAAAGCCCAAAATTCCAGCACACCTCGTGTGTGTGTGTGTGTGTGTATGTGTGTTGTGTGTGGCGCCATAGCTCATCAGTTTTTGTGACCATGCCAGCAGATCTCTAACATATTGTAGTCCTTCTTGGAGTCAGAGGTCAATCATGAAGCCCAATTCGTAATCTCCACTGGTGAAAGATTTGCGTGGGGGCAGGTTCCAATTCCTTCCCCCAAAGCTTACCGTTCTCACTGATTCTTTTCTGCAGGTAATTCCCTAAATGAGCTTATAGCTTGTCATGTAAAGAACAGCAGAGTTGTTGTTGTCTGCTGAGCTCTTAGCAGTTCCAACACAGTCAGCATTTAGAGGCTGTGGTGCAGGCTCTTGTCAGAATGCTCATCAGTTTCAGGTCGAGGTGCAGAAGTGGGAAAGAGAGTCATGTTAATGAAAGCAGCAAAAATGAAACTGCAGCATGGGGAGGTGAAAGAGTTGGATTTTATTTTGTTTTCACACATTAGGTTCTGCTTATAGCAGACAAGTACCAGTGAAAATGCTCTGAAAAGAGGCTTTGTGTAGGAGCTGGACGTTGCTCCATCAGATTTGTCATTTCAGGAATGTCGCCAGATGTATTGACTTACTAGCAATTGCTTTGGTGCCATCTGGCCTCAGGGAGGCCGTGTTCGGGATGGAAAAAGCTGAACAGAAGAAATGAAATTTGTTCATCATGCCATTACTCTTGCTGGTTGTTTAAAGAAGGGAAAAAATGTAACTTCTTGGTGGGGGGTTGGGATGCCATTTGAAAATATAAGGTTTTCAGGAGTAAGAGTTCCAGAACTCCGAAGTCAGTCGTGATGTTTACACAGAGACTTGAAGGCCAGCCCCCGCTGTCATATTGTATATATATATTTTGTTCAATGTAAAACTTCTTGGAGACCCTACTGTTCTGCATGGAAAAAAGTTAACCCCTTGGATCCTGGCCACTTGAATGACCTTCCTTTTAATGTCTCTTGGAATGTCACCAAACCCTAAACTTATATTCCATGATAGGGATTTTTGCTTAACTCTGGCTTATAATAGCCCAGTTGTCGCCTGATACAAACAGTTTTTCTGCACAGAGGGGCATCTCCAGGAAAATCAGATTCAAATTGCTTTCTCTTGCCATATCTTTAGGTCCTCCCCACTTCATAATTATTTTTTCGTTTTTTTTTTTTTTTGAGACAGAGTCTTGCTCTGTCGCCCAGGCTGGAGTGCAGTGGCGGGATCTCAGCTCACTGCAAGCTCCGCCTCCCGGGTTTACGCCATTCTCCTGCCTCAGGCTCCCAAGTAGCTGGGACTACAGGCGCCCGCCATCTCGCCCGGCTAGTTTTTTGTATTTTTTAGTAGAGACGGGGTTTCGCCATGTTAGCCAGGATGGTCTCGATCTCCTGACCTCGTGATCCGCCCGTCTCGGCCTCCCAAAGTGCTGGGATTACAGGCTTGAGCCACCGCGCCCAGCCTATTTTTTTCGTTTTTAAGCATTGCTTCAATTTACCCAATCTAGGGGGTGATGAGGCTGTATAAGTATCTCAAACATTTGAATTAATATGTTTTCAGGCATAAGGGGAAAAGCACCATCGAATATTCAGAACCATCTTCGTAATTTGCAGGGCCCAGTATAAAATACGAATGAAGGGCCTTTTGTTAAAATATTAAGCATTTCAAGATGGCGACAGCAGAAAAAGAAGCCAATCATGGTACCTTCTGAGCACAGAACTCTGTGTGGCTGCATAGACCACACATTCATGACGCCTGCCCTGTGTATTTGTTCATTTTCTACCCTTACTCCTCTAGAAGAAGCTTCTAGGACCCATCCCTGCCCCACCCTTCTCAGCCACCCTGCTGGTGTTAGCTCATTTAGCCTTCAGGACTCGGTCAAATTGCCCTTTTTCTCTGGATCCGTCGCCCCCAGCCCTATGCTTCCCTTTTTCATTATGCATTTAATTGTCATTTAAAAAATTACATTAACATAAAACTTTACTACTATGTGTACCAGGTACTGGGGGTTCAGAGGTGTTATTTTCTTCATTCATTTCCTCACTCATGCATTTTTCTCTTTTATTTCACTCCCGTCTTCCCGATATCCTTACTATACTGACTCAGCTAATGCTACCTGTCTGGGAGGGAGAATGTCTGAAAGCAGGGCCTGAGCCAAAATTACAAATAAATAGCTGAGAAAATAAAAGCAACCATCAACATTCTAGGGTGATTTGTATACGTACGGTTAGCTAACTAAGAACATAATCCATTGAAGGGAACTGCAATGTATTCTAAACACATTTTGGATTTTCTAGTTCAATTCTTTTTTCTTTCTTTCTTTCTTTCTTTCTTTTTTTCTTTGGAGATGGAGTCTTGTTCTGTCTCCCAGGCTGGAGTGCAGTGGCGTGATCTTGGCTCACTGCAACCTCTGCTTCCCGGGTTGAAGCAATTCTCCTGCCTCGGCCTCCTGAGTAGATGGGATTACAGGTGCCCACCTCCACGCCCAGCTAATTTTTTTGTATTTTTAGTAGAGATGGGATTTCACCATGTTGGCCAAGCTGGTTTCGAACTCCTGACCTCACGTGATCTGCCTGCTTCAGCCCCCCAAAGTGCTGAGATTACAGGTGTGAGCCACTGTGCCCGGCCTCAATTCTTAATAGTAATTATTGTCATTTTATAAATGAGGGAACCAAATCTCGGAGAGGGAATTTGCTCTAGGTCATAGAACTACAAAATTCAGAGATACGATTTGAATCCAGGTCAGATTGACTCTAAAACTCCTGCTCTGTCATCTGACCTAAATCCTACGATCTGAACGTGTGTGTGAAAATGGATGGAGGGGTGGAGGGTGTTCCAGGGGCAAGGACAGAGTGAGAAAAGCGACTGGGGAGTCAGGTATAGGGAATGTTTCTTGCTTTGTACTTCATCTCACATTAAGTTATACTTATTATCTCTTGTTCTTTTTATCTCAGTCCTTTGAGGTACATAAGGAAGGCATAGTTTATTGTCTTATTCCTGCAGCATTAGCCCACATCCGAATTTATTTGGAAGAGTTCCGGTGTCAAATATTCTCCACTGCCTCCCCAGGCTCATCCATGCTTGCCAGACAGTGTGTCCCTGCTTTTGGTTCAGGAAATCAGTCATCCTGGGTACATAAGCAGGACATTTCGTGTCTGGGTCTCAGTCTCCTCTCCCTGTAAAATAAGCCCTATGATCTCTCCTTTCAGCTCTCACATTCTAACCTTCTAGGGAATACATGGATGGGCTATAGAAGAAGTTAGAAATAAGAGAAGACAAGAAACTTTATCAAGTGTTTTGCTATTTTTATTTCTACAGGAGAAGAGAGTGAATGACTTGTGGTAGATAAGTGAGTGGTTTTCCTTCCTCCATAGTTTATTTGTAAAACTGTCCCTTGCATTTGATTTGAACCACAGATGTCTTCCGAATCCAGATGGGCTGACTTCATCATGAAAGACAGGGACCAAGAGCCATCACTCTGGCAGAAGGGCTAGACTTCTTTATTGACTGCAGTGCCAACGGACAAAACCAGAAGTGGGTGGAAGCTACAGGGAGACCGTGTTCAACTTAGTAAGGAATGAGAGGCCTCCCCGCAGCAGCCTCTGATGGTGGAAGTCACCTTTTGGGAATGTGTGGTGCTTCAAGCACCAGGTCAAGATCTGTCGTTAAGGATGTTAGAAGCTTTTGTTTTCTCTTTGCTTTTTTTTTTTTTTTTTTTTTTTTTACAGAGGTGCTTCAAGAAAGCTATAGGGACAAGAAGGTACCCCCTCACCCCTGCTAGGAGTTCTAGAACTCTCCATATGTTTAAAGGCTGACAAGTATTAGAAACTTCTGTAACAAAGAGCCCTCAATAAGCCCCTGTATTAGTCTGTTTTCACACTGCTGATAAAGACATATCTGAGACTGGGTAATTTATAAAGACAAAGAGGTTTAATGGACTCACAGTTCCACGTGGCTGGGGGAGGCCTCACGATCATGGCGGAAGGTGAAAGACACATCTTACATGGCAGTGGGCAAGAGAGAGTTGAGAATCAGTGAAAGGGATTTTCCCTTGTAAAGTCATTGGATCTTGTGAGACTTACTACCAGGAGAACAGTATGAACGAAACTGCCCCCATGATTCAACTATCTCCCATTGGGTTGCTCTCACAACACATGGGAATTATGGGAGCTATAGTTCAAGCTGAGATTTGGGTGGGGATATAGCCAGACCATGTCAGTCCCCCCCACAACATAAACAGCAACAAAAACAAATGCTAAAAAAGTCAGACGCCTGAAAATTTCAGATAAACTAGAAAAACCTCCTTTCTGTTTAATTGTTCTAGATTTATGGTCCTTTCTCTCCCCATATCAGCCCCATTCCATCTTATGCTGTCTGGTCCATGGTGGGAACCGTTTGGGAAAGGAAGAGAGGTTGTACTTCTTCCAAATCTTTTCCCACCCTACATCCTATTAGCTCCCGATATGTTTTGTGTCTCCTGATACTCTGTACCCATTTTAGGGTTCCCTTGGGAAGAAATTCATGCTCCTGGCTGGGATGTAGACTTAATTAGGCACCTGGTACAGTGTTAGGTGAAGGTTCAGTGCTCACAAACATTCATGATTTCATTATCGGCCTGTTGCTGTTGGTTATCCTCAATTTCCCCCTGCCTTTTTAAAACTTTTTTGAGATGGAGTCTCACTCTATCACCAGGCTGGAGTGCAGTGGCGCAATCTCAGTTCACTGCAACCTCTGCCTCCCAGGTTCAAGCGATTCTCCTGACTCAGCCTCCAGAGTAGCTGGGATTACAAATGCACGTCATCACACCTGGCTAAGTTTTGTATTTTTAGTAGAGTTGAGGTTCCACCATGTTGGCCAGGATGGTCTTGAACTCCTGACCTCAAGTGATTCACCTGCCTCGGCCTCCCAAAGTGCTGGGATTACAGCCATGAGCCACTGCGCCCGGCCAATCCCCCCTTTTAAATGAAGGCAGTGTACAGGTAAGAAATTATGTAAATCAAGAATTTGGGTTGTTGGGTTCTAGAGAATCAACGTGGTGGTGAGGACCTTATTAAAGCTCTCTTGATGCCGTTAGAAGAGAAGGGAGGAGAGAAGTCAAGGCTGAGCTTGAAGAAGGCCTCTGGAGATGGTCCTGACAACCTCAGATAAATCTCCATTCTGCAAAACTGGGCTCCCAGGAGCACCTCACACTTGAGCACATCACATGGCTTTTATCTAAACTCTTGGGTATGCAAATGGAGCTTTGATTTCACAAGAGGGCTTTCTGGAGCTTCCTGCTCCTGGTCTGAGCAGCAGCGTGAGAACAGGCCTCCCTGTGTATTTTGGCAGGGGTTGGCCGGAACAGGGAAATAGGGCGACATGCAGAACTCAAGAATAATATCGAAAGAGTGAAGTGATACTTTCGGAATCTCAGATTTTTTTGTTTGGGTTCATTTCAAATTTTGGGCAAATAAATGGTTATGCTTCTGCATGAAGGGAGAATTAATTGTGGGGCATTATAGTTACACAATCCTCTCCTTCACGTGTTAAGTATACTCTTTCATGCAATGGGTATTTCAATTTTGTTCTCTTTCTCTGTCTTTATCTGCACCCCCCAAAATAAAATCATGAGTACCAATTAGTTTCCTGTATTTCCCAACCCTCTTAGGATTTCCAATGAAGATTTTCAAGGAGACCTGCGTTCACTGAATGCAGGTATAATTTTGGTCTTAGGAAGTGACTGACTCACATGATATACTTACCCTTCATAGAGAGCCCAGTTGGGCTAGCATGAACTAGGTACAGGTGCTGACCTTTAGGTCCAGTGAGTTTTTAATATTTTTAAATGAAATCAGTTGGACGAAACAAACTTTATTTCCTTTAGAGAGAAGCAAAGAGTGACTTTGTTCTTAGATTTCTCCCTGGAATGTTCTAACATTATTCCTGATAGGATAACTATCCTCTGATACCTTTTTCTTAGATTTCTCCCTGGAATGTTCTAACATTATTCCTGATAGGATAACTATCCTCTGATACCTTTTTATTTTTTCATTTTTGAGACAGAGTCTCACACTGTTGCTCAGGCCTGGAGTGCCTGAACCGCCTCTGGGTTCAAGCAATTCTCCTGCCTCAGCCTCCTAAGTAGCTGGGATTACAGGCATGCACCACCACGCCCAACTAATTTTTGTGTTTTCAGTAGAGATGGGGTTTTACCATGTTGGCCGGGCTGGTCTCGAATTCCTGACCTCAAGTAATCCACCCACCTCAGCTCTGCTTACTGCAACCTCTGCCTCCCAGGTTCAAGCGATTATCTTGCGTCATCCTCCTAAGTAGCTGGAATTATAGGCATCCACCACCATGCCTGGCTAATGTTTGTATTTTTAGAGGCGGGGCTTCACCATGTTGGCCAGGCTGGTCTCAAACTCCTACCCTCAAGTGATCTGCCTGCCTCTGCCTCCCAAAGTGCTGGGATTACAGGCATGAGCCACCACGCCCGACCTGATACCTTTTTAAAAACAAAATTCCATCTACCAATTCTCCTAATCAAATTTATCTGAAGGAAACTTTTGTTGGAAATCTTAAAGATAATCATGTTTTATCCTGGGGGCCTTATCTAAGTTTGTCAGATATAACAGTTATGAAATGTTTTCTGGAATCTGAAGACGTGCTTTCACAGATATATTCAGCTTTAAAAAAGTATTTAATGAAACAATGAGAAAGTGGAGTCTAAATTAGGTTTCTTCTCCCTGTATATACCACTTTCAAAAGCTTTTTGGATAAAGTTTAAATGAATTCTTTTAAATATTGATTTATCCTTTTCAATGAATGTTCTGGATTTCCAAGGATTAGAACACTGGGGGCTTCCTCTGGTGATAAGAGAAGAATGCGCCTTTTGATATTTACTTGCCACAAGTGTGTTGAGCACCTACTGTGTACTAGGAAGAGTGCTTATTCTGTTTCCTCTATTGAGAATGTTTTCTTCCAACTTCTGCATTAAACAAATTTCTTTTTATCTTTTTTTTTTTTTTTTTTCCTGAGACAGAGTCTCAGTCTGTTGCCCAAGCTGGAATGCAGTGGTGAGAACTCACTGCAACCTCCACCTCTGGGTTCAAGCCATTCTCCTGCCTCAGCTTCCTGAGTAGTTGGGATTACAGGTATGCACCACCACGCCCAGCTAATTTTTGTATTTTCAGTAGAGATGGAGTTTTACCATGTTGGCCAGGCTTGTCTCGAATTCCTGACCTCAAGTAATCCATCCGCCTCAGGCCTCCTGAAGTGCTGGGATTATAGATGTGAGCTACCGCACCTAGCCTGTTCTTCTTATCTCTTAAGGCTGAGTTCTAGAAGGGCACTTTCTCTGAGAAAGTGCCACACATCCCTTTCTTGATTGTGTGTGTCTTTGAGAACCATTTGCACCTCAGGTTCTAGTGCCTGCAGGCTTCTTGTTAGTTTCGTGTTTCTGTTGTTCCCTAGGGCTGGGGACTTTTTAGAGCAGCAAGTTTATCTTTTCTCTTCTGCTGCTGCCTCCTCCTCCTCCTATTCCTCCTCTTCTTTGTTTTTTTCTTCTTGGTTTTCATGTTGTACTTCTTGGGTACTCAGAATATGTTTATTGAATGAATGTTGAATGAGCTTCCAAACAGGCATTGAATAAATTGATGGTTATCTCTTACAATGAAGGATGCTCTTAACAAGTGAGAGGACGAAGGCTCACACGGGGCCAGGTGCTTCGGCTGCCTCTGGGGAGTGCCTGGGTCCACAGCCCTGCTGGGTCTGGCGAGACAGCAGACCAGCAGCTGTGAGATTCGACCCACACACCCAGCACACATATCCAACACACACACTGCCTCTTGCAATGGAGGGTGGTCTGCCCGCTGTTACTCTTGGTTTCATTCAGTTTGGCTGTGTGCTGAAAGAATTAGTGGTTGAGTTTATTTTCATATTGGGTGGTCTGCAACACGGATCACCACAATCCATAAAGCCCCACCAATGAAATCAACGGATGCCCCAGCAGTGGTGTGAGTTATGAACCTAGAAGCGATTCCTGCCTTGGCTTTGCATGCTCCCTTTCCAATGAAGGAGGCTCATGTTAATTTCAGTCCCTTTTCTGTTTGAATTATCCTGGTTCTTAGTAAGCAGGATCTGGAGTAATGACATTTTACCATATGCAAAACAGATAAAATTGACAGTCAAGGGAGGAGGAAGAAAAAAAGTGACCTTAAAAGGGGAAAAAAGTTCCTCTTTTTTTTTTTGGATTTTAATTTTAATTTATCAGCATCTGTTGAGGGTGCGGGGAGAGGGAGAGCATCAGGATAAATAGCTAATGCATGCAGGGCTTAATATGTAAGTGATGGGTCGATAGGTGCAGCAAACCACCATGGCACACGTTTATGTAACAAACCTGCATGTTCTGCACATGTATCCTGGAACTTAAAATTAAAAACTTTTTTAAAATTTAAAATTGTATTTATATTTTCTCTGTTTACATGACATTTATAAAAGGATGAGAAAAAAGGAATATATGGCTTCCTAAAGGTGCTGTGCTGTCTGTCTCTGAGATCAAAGTCCCCTCCTCCCAGTGTCTCAGACCCATTTTTCGAAGCCTGCCAGGATGTTCCTGAGACACCTACGTGACCACTGCCTGACCCTGAAACTATCCCATCACAGTGGGTGATGGGCTGATCCTAGGTTCTACTCAGATGCCCACTGTGGTCAGTTGTGACCTCCATGGCGAGGTTTTAGAAATGGGGAAAATTCTCACCCTCTCAAGCAGCCATATTGGCCCATCAGCTTCCAGAACAGAAACCACATCCTTCTCATGGCATCTGTGGGAAATCCAGAGCCAGTCAAAGGCATCAGGCAACGTGGTCATTCCCCTCGAAACATTCCTGAGCTGGCCAGACCATTGCCCATACACCGCGACCTGACTCCTGGCATTGGCCCTGTGACCTCAAAGCTCTCAGGCTTGGTGGACAGTGGTCCAGGGTTTCCTCAGCGAGCCTCAGTCCAGAGCTGCCTGAGCAGTGGCCATAAATGGAGGAGCTTTGCTTTCACGTGGCAAAGGAGACTGAAGTCTCAGATGAAATGCTGTGTGTGTATTTATAATAATTCTGATTTTAATCATTGTAAAGATATTCATTATATATGTATATATGTGCACATTTTTAAAGTACAGATATATGGCTTCTGAGTGAGATTTTAAAGAATTCCTCAGTTTTAACAAAGAAAAATTCAAAATCACTGTTATATTTAAAAGGGCTATTTATTAATCTAGTTACTTTTTATTCATTTAACAAACAGCTGTAGCTGGGCTCTAAGGGTGTCACACATATAAACTCATTTAATCTTCACAAACATCCCAAGAGGTAGGTAGTCCTGTTACCTCCATTTTGCCAATGAGGAAACTGAGGTAAGAAAGGAAATAGAGCTCTGGTTTGTGACTGAGTTGACCCTCACCCTGTCTGGCTGAGACTGCACTTCCACCCCCCAGATGTCACGATGGTCCCCCAGGTCAGACCTTCCTGGGCTGTCCTGGGACAAATGGCTTCATCCATCCCATTTGCCACAGGAGTCAGCTCTACCCTGTGATCTCCAAGGTCCCAATCAGCACTGACGTCTGTGACTCTTAATTCAAATGACTGGCTGCTTGTCTTACTGTGCATTTGACTCTGTGGCAACCAGTGAGAAGGTCATGAGGGGAGAGATTCAAAGATGCAGAGAAATGCAGCGGATGTGGGTGTCAGGCCTCAGGCTTGACTTGAGACAGCGTCTGCCAAAGGCCAAGCAGCTATTAGATGGTAATGAACGTGGGCCACTGTGGACCACAAGCAACCTGAACCAGATGTGACATGGCTCTTAGAAACAGAAGGTCTGCTTTCCATTGTCTGTCAGCAGGGATGGGAGAGATAGCAAGTTAGACTGTATCTGAACTGCAGCTTACCACGGTTATGCTTCCATTAGACTGCTACATTGAGCAACCCTTAGAAATAAGGAATGATTTACTAACTGCTAAGTAGTCAGTTGTAGTCATAAGCTGTCTGAGATTTTATTTAAAATTACAACAGATTTTATGAATATAATGAAATAGAGACTAAGTAGAGAATCAATAAATGTCTCAGCCATTTTTCCTATGTAAGGGATCACTTATATTGTTACAGTCAGGTGCCTTACTTATGGGAGGGGGGAAAGAGTATCCTTTTAAGAGGCACAAAAAGCTTTCAAGTGACTGTGTTTCTAAAGGCTGTAATGAAAAAGAAATATGTCTTAAAATGACTTCTACATATTAATTCATGTTTTGTGATGTTGCTTCAGTACAGAGTTACCCAGAGAAAGGTTTTTAGCCTAGACAAGCATTGTACTTTTTTCTGTGTGACTCCCAGAAAGTTTGAAGTTAAGCTCCAGCGTAACTTAGGGAAGAGGGTTGGGGGCTAGATATAAGGGAATTTGAAGAAAAGAGAAATTTAACATTTTCTCTTTAGGCTGAAATCTCCTCTGTGGCACTGGTGTTGTGCTGGGCTGGGCCCATTTCTACAGGAATCTGTCAAGTGGCACTTGGGATTCTACAGAACCTCAATGTGGCTCAAGGAGCCTGGGCTGGGAGGTAGCAGATGGGAAGGTGCCCTGTAGCGGCGGTGCCCAGGCTTTTTGGCACTAGGGACCAGTTTCATGGAAGACAGTTTTTTCACAGACTGGCAGTGGGGAGTGGGGGATGGTTTTGGGATGATTCAAGTGCATTACATTTAAGGTATACTTTATTTCTATTATTATGACATTGTAATCTATAATGAACTAATTCTACAACTCACCATCATGTAGAATCAGTGGGAGCCCTGAGCTTGTTTTCCTACAACTAGACGGTCCCATCTGGGGATGATGGGAGACAGTGACAGATCACCAGGCATACCCCACCTGCTAGCTGCTAGACATCCACGTACCTGGATTCTTTGCCCAAAGGCAGCTAAACCTGCTCCCTGGACCTAATTCTCATAAGGAACATGCAACCTAGATCCCTTGCATATGCATATCACAATAGGGTTTGCGCTCTTATGAGAATTTAATGCTGCTGCTGATGTGCTGGGAGGCAGAACTCAGGTAGTAATGCGAGCAGTAGGGAGCGACTGTAAATACAGATGAAGCTTCCCTTGCTCACCCACCACTCACCTCCTACTATACAGCCCCCATTCCTAACAGGCCATGAACCAGGACCAGTCTGTGACTCAGGGGTTGGAGGGTTGACCTACATGGAACAGACTAGAGAGTTTATGGATGCGCAGAGGATGGTATGTGGACAGAGGTTCCCATGTGGAGAGCAGGATTTGTGATGATATTACCATCCAAAGGGGAGGTGCTCCACAGCCACTCAAGAGCTGAGCCTTGGGGCCAGATATTCAGTAACAAGGCTAAAAATTAAAAAAAAAATGATTATAACAGAATATGAAAAGTGCCACACAGGAGTATAATAACCAGGAGGGCCATGGTCAACCAGGATTTGGTGACCCAGGAAATTGTTCATTGGGGGAGGAATATTTGAGGTGGACATGAGGGGTGTGCAGTGGTTTGAAGAGTGACTGGGATAGTTAGTGAAAGGCATCCCACCTTCAAGTCTAAGCCCCAAGGGCTTCTTGGAAAGAAGTGAGGGATAGGGCCATTTGATTCTTCAGGTAACTTCTGGGCATGGGAAATGGAGCCGGATGAAGGAAATTCCATGATTTCCCAATTATCCTTGTTCCTTTATCATTCTCTCTCCTCCTTTCTTTTTTATTTTTATTTGTTTTATTGAGATAAGTTTCGCTCTTGTTGCCCAGGCTGGAGTGCAGTGGTGCAATCTCTGCTCACTGCAACCTCCATCTCCTGGGTTTAAGCAATTCATCTGCCTCAGCCTTCCAAGTAGCTGGAATTACGGATGCCTGCCACCACATTCTGCTAATTTTGCATTTTTAGTAGAGATGGGGTTTCATCATGTTGGCCAGTCTGGTATCAAACTCCTGACCTCAAGTGATCCTCCTGCCCCGGCCTCCCAAAGTGCTGGGATTACAGGCATGAGTCACTGTACCCGATCTCTTCCCCTCCTTTCTTACAGAAGTATTCATTGAGGGCTGCTGTGGGCCACAGCTGTAGGCCAAATCCTCATCTCACGGGGTGGAGCAGTTGGCCCCCAATGCCTCTCCTCCTGTGTTCACCACAATGTGTGGTCTCCTCTCGCGCTGTACCAAGGCTGGTCTGTGGGACCAATACCACATGACAGAGATCATAGAATGTCAATTCTGATGTTAGGTTCTAAAAAGACTGCAGTTCCATCTTGGGTGTGTTCTTCCTCTTTCAAATCACTGGCTCTGGGGGGAGGCAGCTGGTATGTCAAGAGAACATTCAGGCAGTCTCTGCAATGGTCCACATGCAAGACATGAAGATTTCCTGTCAAAATCTCATGAGGAGCTGAAGCCTGCCAATAAGCCCATGAGTGAACCTGGAGGTGGAGTCTTCTTCTCTTCCCTTTTTGGGCCTTTAGTTGAGACTACAGCCCCAGCCATCAGCTTAACTGAAATCTCACGATAACTCTTGACCAGAACCACCCTGCTCAGCAGCTCCCAGATTCTTGACTGAGAGAAATCTGATATAATAAATGTTGATTGTTTTAATTTGATAAAATTTGGGGTAATTGGCAATATAGCAATAGATGATGAATATAAAGTCTACCTTCTCTTATTGTCATTAACTTTCTTGTTCCTACTTTCTAAAGTCTACAGTGGCTAATCAGGTATTTGGTTGCTTAAAGTATTGGCCTTGAATTTGGGCAAGAAAAGTCTGGTCCCAGGGCCCAGGCTTTTGTGAGCCCTACTCTGACCTTTCTGCTACCATGCCTCTTTCCAGGGACTGAGAATCTACAGGGCAAAGAGGACTGCAACCTGTTCTGCCTGATGTACCCCACCTGCTAGCCATCCAGGTACCTGGATTCTTTGCCCAAAGGCAGCCAAACCTGCTTTCTGGAACTAGTGGTGTCATTTCTTGGCTTGACCTTCTGAGGATGAACTATGCTGCTGGTGGAAAACCCAGGTCTGTGGGTGGTAACGGATGACTGTTCCTGTGAATGTGGGCAGATCTGGGATGTGTGAGCTAGGGCATCCAGTGTGTGAGCACCATGGTGTGGACTGGTGATGAGGGAAGGAGAGAAGAGGGCAGGCTTCAGGTTTGGTTCTTCTTCTGCATTCTGAATTCCTCCCTCCCTCCCTCCCTCCCTCCCTCCCTC
>NW_016805362.1:1269038-1349505 GCF_001698545.2 Rhinopithecus bieti
GTCTTGTCTTCCTTCCTTCCTTCCTTCCTTCCTTCCTTCCTTCCTTCCTTCCTTCCTTCCTTCCTTTGACAGAGTCTTCCTCTGTTGCCAGACTGGAGTGCAGTGGCGCAGTCTCGGCTCACTGCAACCTCTGCCTTCCAGGTTCAAGCAATGCTCCTGCCTCAGCCTCCTGAGTAGCTGTGACTACAGGCTCATACCACCATGCCTGGCTAGCTTTTGTATTTTTAGTAGAGATGGGGTTTCACTGTGTTGGCGAAGATGGCTTTGATCTCTTGACCTCTTGATCCACCTGCCTTGGCCTCCCAAAGTGCTGGGGTTACAAGTGTGAGCCACTGCGCCTGGCTGAAACTCAGAATTCTGAATTCAAACTGGGCCTTCTAATTCATTATCTTGGTATAGTTGTCAAGGGAAGACAGAATGAATTTTATTTAACAGTTTGTTACCGTCATTTATGACATTTAAGTGTTTAGACTTCTGGAATTTGTACCTCCATTTTACTCTTGTTCTGAGCCCTATCGATGTTACAGTTGGTCACAGCCACTTGGTGTCAAAGGGATTTGTAGTAAATAGTTCTTTGAAACTGGATCTAGTCGGTTTCCAGGTAAGAAACACATTTCTACTTCTCAGAATCTGGGAGAAAATGGAAATGAATCAAGCTTGCATTTTTGTCTTTAGCTCTGTCTGTATCTGTCTACATAGCTAGTTATTTATCTGTCCATTCCATCCACCTATCTATTTAAACGTACCTTTCTCTTTTAGGACAATTTTTTCTTCTCAGAAATTTTCTCTGCTGTATACATATTTTTTATTTCCCTTATAGCCACCTCCTCTATTTCCTTCAGGGCATTCTTCTTAGGGATTACCTTTTAGTATTGGGCTGGCCAGCCAAAGCCATTAGGCACATTGGTACCTGTGGGATTATTGGATTTATGAACTCAGTATCTCTGCCATTCCCAATTAGAAGAAAAAATTCTGACTTCTCCACCATTTTGTATGCTGGAAAAATGCTTCCTTCCTGACTTGATCATTTACTGTGTCCTGTTATATATAGACTCTATGTTCCTTCCAGTCCAGGAGTTGACACATTTTAGTGGTAGAAGTGATGGGATCTATATTTCTGTTTATATTTTTTTGACTTGTGAAGCTCTTTGTTTAAATTATTTGTATGTGGTATTCTAGCCACCAGGGAAAAGATAGAGGGAATTATTTTCCATTCCAACTGGAACTGGGATCTTAAACATAAACCATATTGCACTTAAAAATGGCCCCTCGAGTTTTATCATGCACACAGGAATCTTATCGCATTCTTGTGTTCTAATGAAAGCCAAAAGACTGGCTGGCCATTAGTAAAATCAGTGACCATTAAACAATGCTCAGGTTACCTGACCCATATCTTTCCTTTCCTAAAGTATTTGATAGCACCATTTTAGTAAATATGATACAGGAAAGCAATTTTCAAGTTATTTCCTGATGTCTAAAAGTATTTAATAATCTACAAGTTCAAGATTATTTTGTAGTTTTCTGTGTGTGTGTGTGTGTGTGTGTGTATGTTTGTGTATGCATATGCGCACACATATGTATTACTTTTTCTTTAAACTGATTTTTTTCCTGAACTTGTCCCACGTGCCTTCTGGCCAGGTCAGAATGGGCTTGTCTATGAGAAATGCTGGTTCCGCAGCAGTTGTGGCATCAAAGTCAGCACAGAGGGAGTGTTCCAAGTTATCAGCATAACTCTAAAAGACACGTTTATTTAATCCTGACTCGTAGGACTGAGGCCATCAAGACCCTCCTTCTCCTTTGCCAGCAAAGTAATTGCTACCACATTTAACTCTAGGAACGTGGTACCATTTCCCTGCAATTGTGGTTAACTACGGAGAAATCCTGAGACACATAAACCTTGGTTTCTGTGAGACATATACGTATGTCATTGAAACATGAGCACTTGCCTTTACAATGGTATCCTTTTAGACAGCCAGGGTTGTTCGAGGCTCCTTGGAATGGTTCTTAAAAGACTTTGGCAGTGCTGCAAACTTTTCTTTTTTTTTTTCCCGGAGGAGTGGGGTACAGATTAGGGAGGGAGAGAAGCAAACAGGTGGGGTGGGGTACGGGTTATTATTTTTTGTCAGGAATCTGGCATTATTCAGTGGAAGCCATTCAGGCCCATTTTTAGGCAGGGGCCTTAGAGTCTGACCACAATTGAAACACTCACCCTGTACACGTTCCAATTTGTTGGATGGGTTTCCAGGGGGAATGTCTTCAAAGTGTGGCAACCGATGACAAATCACTGCATCGAGATCAAAGCTTCGATGCTCTATCTGTTGACACCTGAGAACATTATCAGAGGGAATATTGAACTGTCAGCAGCAGATGTAAAGGAATTATTTACTGGAGACCCAGTGAATTATAAGGAGCGAAAAATACAATCATCCGTAAAACCAGCTTCTAAACTTCTAATAGCTTCAGTCTGGCCTTCCTTGCAGCCACCATCTTGGATTTATAGTTACAATTAGGGCATTGATTTGTCTCTTTCATGGCGCAGTTGCATGCGTTTCCTCTGGGAGATGCCAATGGAGCAGCCATTTCCACATTCAATTCACTATTCATTTGAGTTTCCAAAAGAACCATAAAATTCAGGAAGTAAACAGACACTACGGAGAGTATTTCTGCTCCAACATACACATGTGTATGACACCACATCTGTCTGACCATATTTTTCTTTTGGAACTTTGGAAAGCACATTAATAATAACTTAGTTCTTCCGCATGTCTCAGAGTTTCCCAGTAAACAAGCACAAGTCTGTTCTGTGCCTACAGAAGGTGGGTTAAGTTTGTCCTTCTTTTAAATGTGCAGGGTAGGAAATTGAAATGGTCAGAAACTACCTGTTTGATAAAGTGGGAGAATGTTAGAGCAAAGAGCAGGGTCTGAGTGCCTGAGTGCAGCTTTCGGAGGCTGTCATTGATTCTTCCATTCTACAGATGTTCACTGAGTACCTCTGTATTAGTCCATTTTTACGCTGCTGCTAAAGACATACCTGAGTGAGACTGGGAAGAAAAAGAGGTTTAATGGACTTACAGTTCCATGTGGTTAGCAAAGCCTCACAATCATGGTGGAAGGTGAAAGGCACATCTCACATGGTAGCAGACAAGAGAAAGAGAGCTTGTGCAGGGAAACTCCCATTTTTAAAGCCATCAGATCTCGTGAGACTTCTTCACTGTCATGAGAACAGCATGGAAAAAAACCCATCCCCATGATTCAATAACCTCCCACTGAGTCCCTCCCACGACACATGGGAATTCAAGATGAGATTTTGGTGGGGACACAGCTAAAGCATATCAAATTCCTATGCGTCTACTCCTGGGATGAACAAAATCGACAGACTCTCAGATTTCGCAAACTTTTTATTCTAGTAGGGGTGACAGACTTTAAATAAATAATCAGGCAAATGTATAACTATAAACTGTGATAACTGCTATTAAAATTAAGTACAGGATGCTCCATAAAAGCAAACTATGAAACTTAGATTCTCAGGATTGGGGTGAATTTAAGAACCATCCTTCCAAAAGTGGCATTTAAATTAAGACCAGAATGTATTAGTGCTAAGGAAGAGAGGGAAGACCTTTTTAGGTCAAGAGAAGGGCATATGCACAGGCCGTGGTTGTAGGGAAAAACTAGACCTGTTGAAGGTCTTAAATGGATCCCAGAGTGAAAGATGCAGAGAGTGAGGGGCTGGGCCAGGATAACAGGAGATTGGCTGGGAGCAACAAGTGTGTCCCAAGCAGAGATATTTCTTACCTGCTGCAAGGAGGAGGATAGGACCTCCTTTCAGTTTCTGTGAAGCCTCTCACCCAGTTTTGGAAAATAAAATGCCCTTAATTTAATTAAAAGATCTTTCTCTACTGAAACTGACTAGGAATACCCAACCCACTGCTGATAGAAATCACTTTGCAGTGTGTGTGTGGGGACTTCTGACTTATTATTGCAGTTTTTCTAAGTCTGCTGTTGGTTGTACTAGAATAGCCCAAGAAGAAACAAGGCTCATGTTGGAGTTGATCTTCTGGGAAAATTTGCAACAGACCTCATTCAGTTTTGTTTAGATTTTTTCATGTCAATAAAATATAAAAATTCCTTCAGTTATTTTGAAATACACAGATTCCAGAAAAAAATTTTTTTTGCTCATATCCTAGGGGCCAATGCCATTCTCAAACTTTTCAGACACAGGCTTTCCTGGAGACCATTACCAAAGACATTCCAAGTAAGAAAATAGGAATAAAATGCAGCTCCACACGTCTCTCTTCCACCATTGTGGTCAGTTCCTCTGGGAGCTTGGCCAGATCACCTTGGAAGAAGAAATAACTGGGAGATTATGAGTGAAGCAGCAATCTGACCTTGATTCTCTGAGTTGTCTACTATGTGAAGGGATAAAAGAAAATTTTACTCTGCCAAATGTCCTACCAAAATGCTGTTTAAAAGGGCACAACATTTGCTGTGAAGAACTCCTTTCCATTTGTCTGTTCAACAGGTATGTAGTGAACTTTGCCATGTGCCACATACATAGTTTTTAAGAAAAAATGAGTTCATAGTACTACAAAACTTTATTTATTTATTTATTTTTTCCCAAGACGGCATCTTGCTCTGTTGCCCAGGCTGGAGTGCAGTGGTGTAATTTTGACTTACCGCAGCCTCCACCTCCTGTGCTCAAGTAATTCTCCTGCCTTAGCCTCCCTAATAGCTGGGATTACAGGCATGTGCCACCATGTCTGGCTTATTTTTTTTTTGTATTTTTAGTAGAGACAGGGTTTCACCATGTTGCCCAGGGTGGTCTCAAACTCCTAATCTCAGGCAATCCACCTGCCTTGACCTCCTAAAGTGCTAGGATTACTGACGTGAGCCACTGTGCCCGGCCAAAACTTTATGTTTTATGCATAATTGCGTATTGTAAACACTGTTTCACAGCCTGAAATGGTCGCTGAGAATATCATTTTAATAGATGCAGAGTGTTCTCTTGAAAGGATGTGCCACAATGTCCTTTTCTAAGGGACCTCTCCTTCACTCCCCCAAGAAAAGATTCCACCCTGTGTCTACAGAGCTTAAAATCAAATGAAGACATAAAAGTCAAGTTCCTCCACCCAAAAGTTGGATTAGGTAAACATCACATTGATAGTTCAGACAGAAAAGAACCAGAGTTTGCATATTCCCATATTGCATATGCATGACTTTTAGGATTAGGAAAAAGCCTGTAGGTGAGTGTAAAACCAACAAAGATACAACCCCTAAGGCACCCATCCCTCCTTCGCCATCCAGTCTGCAAGTTTCTCATCCACAACAGTCTCTTCATTGTATCTGTAGTAGTCAGTCCCTCACTCTCAAAAAGTCATTTGCCAAATAAAATATGGGCTCAGATGTAGAGATGAGCAGCAGAGATGCAGTGGGCAAGGGGAAATGGTGGGGCAAGGGGGAAGAGGGGAGGAAGGATTGGCCGGAAGGAATGTCAAGTGAGGGTTCATGGGCAGTCATGGAGGAGGGAGGAGAAGAAAGAGACCGTGGTGGAGACAGGAACACAGCATGGTGGCGGGTCATGCGTGGGGGAAACCATGGTCTTATTTCATGAGGGTTATCTGAGCCCATATCTTATTTGGAAAATGACTTTTTGAGAATGAGGGATTGACTGCCACAGATACAATTAGCAGACTGTTGTGGATGAGAAACTTGCAGACTCTGGATGGGAAAGGAGGGATGGGTGCCTTAGGGGTTGTGTCTTTGTTGATTTTTACACTAATCACAGGCTTTTTCCTAATCCTAAAAGTCATGCATATGCAATATGGGAATAGGGAAAATACAGAAAATTATGAAGAGGAAGAATAGCTCAAAATCCTTCTGTTCTGGGATCACATCTGTGGACACTGCATTTGAGTATACTTATTGACACGTGCATGCGTGTATTGACACAGTCATGTACATCATTTTGAAGAAAAAGTGAGTTCATAGTAGTAAAACTTTTTTGTTTTATGCTTAATTACATGTAAGCATTGTTTCATAATCTGAAATGGTCTCTGATAATATTTTAATAGCTGCAGAGTGTTCTATCAAAAGGACGTGCCACAATTCCTTTATTCATTCTCATTTTGTTAGGTATATATGTTTCCTTCAAACTTTTGCTAATATGCATAACCATGAGATAAATGCCCTGGAACATAATCCCTCACTGTTTCCTTAGAATGAATTTCTGGATGTGTAATTACTACCAGTATAAACATGTTAGATGGGAGTAAAAATTTCCTCATTTGCTAAGCTTACTTCTACCACAGGGATACTGTTTTTATGCCCTTCTCCCGATTTCCCAAACCAGGAATGAATTGCAATGCTTGAAAGTATGGCTATCTTTGCACTTTTAACAGATCATAGAGTAAATCTACCTGGTGTGATGGATGCACAAAATGTGGTACAACCACACAAGAGAATATTATTCATCTTGTGAGTAATATTCACAAGGGATTATTTTCTGGTGTGATGGGATGATGTTCTGATGTGCTACTATGTGGATAAACTTGAAAACTTTATGCTAAGTGAAAGAAACTGGACACAAAGATCATATATGATTCTGTTTATATAAAATATATCCAGAATAGGCAAATCTATAGAGACAGAAAGTAGATTAGTGGTTGCCAGGGGCTGCAGGGAGGGCCCCCTGGGTGGAGGGAATGAGGAGTGAGAGACTGCTTGATGAGTATTATACTTCCTTTTGGGGTGAGGAAAATGTTTAGGGGCTAGGTACGGGTGATGATGGCACAGCATTGGGAATGTGCTAAATGCCACCAAGTTCTGTGCTTCGAAATGGTTCTGATGGTAAAAATTTTATGTGATGTGAATTTTATCTCAATGAAAAATCTGGTGTGCGTGATTGCTTAGGGAACTACAGCAGGGAACATACGAAGGATCGATCACATAGGCCCTCTTTATCTGGCTACTACCATGTCCAGTCCAGAGCCATGGAGAAGGAAATACATTCCTTTTGGAAACAGAAGAAACTAGATCAATGCTTTTATTCCAGTAGAGGGTAATTATTTTTCTAGTAATTCTCCAGGTAAATTTAAAGGTAGTACATTTCTCATAGCGTTTAATTTGTCTTCAAAGGGATTTTCTAATAGGACAAATCCAATTTTCTCAAAATAATTTTTAAAGGCAGTCAGAAGTACCGACATTCCAATATGGTGGTAGGGTGCTGTTTATATAAAGATGCCCCCAGAGTCCATGTTACTGACTTGCTCATAGAAGTTCATCTTCACAAAACCTCTCCCTGGTTCTTTAATGGCCTTTTTCATAAGGGAATGAGTTATTGACTATAAACTTGGCTAGAGAGAGTCTCTGGGAATTAAAACCTGAATGTAAATTAATAATTAGCTCACCTGGCCTCAATTTTCAGAAGCAAAATATGTTCGCACATCTCTGTAAGAGTTGCCAAATAGCTTGCTCATTGGAAATCTCCTAATTATAGGGAAATGGCGTTAAATCTTTTTCTTTCACTATCTCTGAGATCTAAGGTTTTTTTATGACAGTTTTGGCTTTGGTTATGCATTAGAATTAGTGTTTCTGAATGTTTACAATTATTGACATAAAATAATAGTATTTTGTCTGAAAAGTGAATAAAGAAAATATCTCTAGAAAATTCCATTAGAAGGTAGTGATGGTGGAAATGAAATTTCCATTAGTCTTATTAACAAAACCTAGGGGACTTCTGAAAGGTGTTTTAATAGAAAAATGTAGCTCGAGAGACTTACAATTAAATCCTAAAGATGAAAAAAATTAACTCCCTCATCTTGATAGTTACTAGACTTGTGATGGAGGAGAACCTGTGTGAAAGATGAGCCCTCCTCAAACAAGGACTGAGTCATTCCTTTGCACCTTCATTTATTCAATACACATTTTCTGCGCAGCGTCCATCTGCCTTACATCATTCCAAGTTCCAATGATCCAAAGACTGACAGAGTTTTGACCTCATGGTTCTTACTGAGAATTCAAGGGATATAGATTAGTAGTAGTGATACACAGCAGATAGAAATGCGCCCTATCATTAGCATAAGAAATCCTACATGAAGGGCAAATGTGCTTACTGGTTGGGGAGATGGGAGAAGAACTTCTTAGAGAAAATGACCATGGAGTTGTCCCTTGAAGGGTGGTTGGTCCTTTAGTAGGCAAAGATGAGAGAGGATTTTATGTGGGGAAAGTAGCAATGTATGCAAGTAATGACATAAGTGGCAGATATTCTGGTCTGCTTGACATGATGACTACTGCCATCTGACTGACATGGAACTCCTGAAAGGGCAGAGAGGAATATGAAACCAGATAGGGAAGGGCAAAATGGGGCACGAAACGGAAAGCAGGGTTGGCTCTGGGCCATGAGGCAGAAATCAAGCTCCGGGCATTGTTTTGGGAGGGGCTCATCAGATTGGCTTCTGGATGTTGCTTTGTCCCGTGGGGTTTGCTAAGGACACTCACTATTCCCTTGATCAAGCCACTTTGCTCTACTTGCTTCTCCTTCCCCTCTGACAAAAATCCCCTTACATGGAGGAATAAATGACATGTGCAAAGAGCACTTGGAAGTCTTGGACTTAAAAGGCACTTCTTTTATTTAAAAATAAAACAAAGCACTTCTCATGTTATTTGGGGCTCTGATTCTGTGGTGAGCTGAAAGAAGTAAACTATTCTCTGGCAGTGAATTCCCCTCCAGCATCTGATGATTTAAAGCCAAACAAGGGAGGGCTACACTGACACTGGGAAAATTTCAACTCAAGCACCTTTGTTTCTTGGAGGGGGATCATGTTATACATATTACTCAAACTGGACTGGGTGGTGAAGATGCACACTGGGTCTCAGAGAGGGTCCTGGCATAAGAGGAAGAAGGAGGCTTGAGCAAGGGGGGCAGAGAGAAGCACCCAGAAGATATGCCAAAGGCCAGTCAAGCCTGGGCAGGGAGGACGACTGGCCCCAGAGGTGGCAGCAAGAAGAGCAGCAAAGCAGGTGCCACCAAGACTGGAGGACTTCCCTTTGTTTCCAGAAAGGCCTCTGTATGAACCAGGAGTCTACAAAGATGGCAGTGTAAATGCTGTCAGTAATTGCCAGTGAGTGGCTAGTGAAGATTTAGATTTGCAGTTTAGTTTTTCCTGGGTCCATGTGGGATTCCTGGTAGGTCTGGTTTTAACCACACTCAAAAACTCTTATTTGCCATCCACCCATTAATCCATTCATCCATCTACCCACCTATCTCTCTACCCCTCTGTCTCTGAACACTGTAGATAAAATGCTCTCTCCAAATGGAAGTGTCATTGCATGCTTGCTTATTTATTGTCCTTACTCTCCCACGTGTGCCTTAGATGATAACTTCCATGAGAGTTCAGGTCCTATCTGTCGTATTCACCCCTGCATCCTCAATACCTAGGAAACAGCCTGGCACACAGTAGATGCTAAATAAATATTCCTCAAATAAAGTTACTATGAATAACTCATTATCATTTTGTAAGTCATTCACGAAACATTATATGCCATGATGTTCTGGGCTTTAAGTTAAATTCTGGGCATGCACAAATGAATGTGATGTCCTTTGCACTCAAGAAACTAACACAGTAACAAATATTTTCAACGATAGTGATATAGATAGAAGGAAAGAAGAAATCACATTTATTAACTACCCCTATGCACTAGATACTGTGTTCGTTGTCTTCCATGTGTCGTATTTTTCTTGTACCACTCTTGTAAGGCATGATCTCCATTCTATAGGTGAAGAACTGAGGCTCAGAGATAAAGTGACATCTCCATTGTTAACAAAAAGCACTGTAAGAATACAGAAGATGGTGTGGTTCATTATACTGGAGAAAGGGATATAGAACTAGTCAAGGAAAAACTTTCATAGGAGGTAACAATTGCACTGAGACTTGAAAGAGAAGGAAGATGGCACCCAGAGGAGATGGAGGAGGAGACTCTCTGGCTCTTCATTCCAGCAGAGATGCACACAAGAGAAACAGCAATTTCAAAAAGGAAAATTGGGAGGCTGAGGCGGGTGGATCATGAGGTCAGGAGATCAAGACCATCCTGGCTAACACGGTGAAACCCCTTCTCTACTAAAAATACAAAAAATTAGCCAGGCGTGGTGGCAGGTGCCTGTAGTCCCAGCTACTCAGGAGGCTGAGGCAGGAGAAAGGCGTGAACTGAGGAGGCAGAGCTTGCAGTGAGCCGAGATTGCGCCACTGCACTCCAGCCTGGGCAACAGAGTGAGACTGTCTTAAAAAAAAAAAAAAAAAAGGAAAATCAGTGAAATATGTAGACTGTAGACATTAAGGAAGGAGCGGCCCTACCAGTTAGTGTACCTGAACATGAAAAACAAGATGCCTGTTCCCTACATACCTAACATTCTGTTTCCATGGTGGTGTCTTCCAAGAAATGACTGACTTTGCCACTGGACTTCTTTTTAAGGACAGTAGTGATCACGGGGAAGGGGAAGACCTGTTTGTCTTCCCAGAAATGGATTATGATCTTAAAATTAGCAGGCTGAGTCAACATTCTCAAGTGTTGATGCCTGCAATCAACAGATGAGATTTTCCTTAAATCATTATCTTTCAGAAAAGAAGAATGCACAAAACAGTCTTAACTCATTAATTTCTGGTTGTTCCATTCTGCCTTGGACAGTGGTCTTTGTTGGGTGCATAACCATAAAATATATATCCAAACAATCTCCCCCTCTTCCATCTCAAAATTATGTGGGTCAGTGCCTTGCCCTTAACTCCAATTTGACAGCCCCACTTTGGTGTGAGAAGAAACTAACAGTATCGGGTTTCTTTGCCTTAAACACTTAATTCATCTCACATGGTTGAGCGACTCATTCCCAGGAAGTGCCTGCCTGGGCTCAGAACAGGGTCAGACCCAACTGTCACTGGGGGTGAGGGCTCTGGGCAGCAACAGATACTCCCCCTTTCTGCCTCTTCCCCTCTAGAGAACACCAAATAGTAAGATAATTAAAAATAAATGTTTCATGTGTTCATCTTCCATAATCGAAATACCGGATACACCGTAATGTTATTAATTAAAAATGTGGAGCTGATGTTAAGAATCTGGAGAAACTTCAAGAAGTCATATTTTGGGGATGATTTCCCCAAGTTTAAAAGAGATGAGTCAATCTAGAGGTTAAAAAACTTGTCACTGGCAGATGGAAAACAATAGGCTGGGCACGGTGGCTCACGCCTGTAATCCCAGCACTTTGAGAGGCCAAGGTGGGTGGATCCCGAGGTTAGGATTTTGAGACCATCCTGACCAACATGGTGAAACCCCGTCTCTACTAAAAATACAAAAAATATCTGGGCGTGGTGCGGTGTGCCTGTAATCCCAGCTATTTGGGAGGCTGAGGCAGGAGAATTGCTTGAACCTGGGCGGTGAAGGTTGTAGTGAGCTGAAATTATGCCACTGGCCTCCAGTCTGGGTGACAGAATGAGACTCCGTCTCAAAAAATGAAAAACCAAAAACCAAACAAAAAGCAAGCCCATCTCTACCGCCCGCTCTTCAGATTCCAGCTCCGGGTATCGGTGTAGCTCCTCACATATCCTTGTGCTCCTGGCGGTGGCTCAAGTGTTACCGTTGTTTTGCTGAGGTGTCTGTTGGTATTAAGCCCGTCTGTGTTTGATCATTTTGATTGGCTTTCTCCTTCTCAACTGTGTTTCTGTAACCAATTTACAGGCCTCCATATTCAATTTCAGCTGCACCACGTTGTGGCCAGCAGAGCCCAGAGTTTGAGATCCAGTAGGGGCTTTCCCTTCACCATCAAGTTTGCTTTGTGTCATCACCCGAGGAAGCCCCCAGAGTCCACCTAGAGTCACTGTCTTGGGATCTGTCCCAAATAACAGGAAAAAAGTTGGCAATACTTGAAGAATAGATCAGTCCTGCAGTGAGCTCTCCCCTTGTCCCTCAATTTTTCTGGATAACCAGAAAAAGCAAATTGACTAGTTTTCTTTTAGAATTAGCAGGAATTTTTGTAACCTGTCAAGATACACACAAGTATGTATATACATGTATCTATATGTACTATATGTCTATATATCATTCATGTATGTATATATGTATATCTATTTTTTCCCTCTCTATTAAAAACATCTTTGCCAGCAGAGAAACTCTTGAGAAAATCAATAATGCATTGATTCCTGGTTAACAATGGGATTTAGAATGCTTTCAGAACCTATTGACTATTTCCGACCCTAAAATTTGTAAAAACCCCACCAGCATCTGTCTTGAACCTAACATTTATCTTCAAAAAGCCTCTCCCAGTAAGACCTCTAAAAGGGATCATTTTATGACTTGTACCCTCAGTCTTCTGGCTTTGCAGTGATTTGTCTCCCTTTCCCATAGGCTGGTCTCACCCCATTCAAATGCTTCTCGCCCCACCTTTATAAACCCACTGAATGACAATGGGAGACAAAGTGGACTTCGGCCCCCTCCTCCACTTGTCTTTTTCCACTGTCAGGATTTGCAGCTCTGGGCAAGAGGGGAGGTAAAGTGTAGTAGCGTTTTGTGTCCCCTCCTCCCACCTCCAAGCTGCTGCACAGGAGAGCATAATGCGATAATAAAGACACCACTAACGTTTAACCCGTTTGATTAAACAAGTGCAATGGGATGAAGACACCAGAGGACTTTATTTAAAAGTCTACCACTGAGACAGGGGCTTTGGAACAGGCTGGCCCTTTTCTTGTCTGATGCTCAGTCCTGGAGAGAGGGTGTTGAGCTGTTTGCAGCATTGTCTCAGTGAACCTAAATATTCCTCCTCCAGCATTATGTGAAGCGGATGCCTGAGCCTTTCAGAGACTGAGAGGCCACTGAGGGGGGCTGGGGGATTTGCCACTTCAGAGGAAGGGGAGGGAGTGAGCTGGCTCTGGGAACAATGGGGCTGGGGGCTTTGTAACTCAGAATCCTGTGCCCCTCGGAACTCTCCTCCTCTGACCTCCCCAAATTAGAGCAAACAATGGAATTGTGGGAATGCCAGAATCTAAGCAGCTTTGCCAGGGTTTTTGCATTTCTGCTTGAAGTCTTGTTTCCAGATGGAAGAAAATCAGTGAAAGGAGAGGGTCTTCGTGTAGGGTAATCCATGTTAGGCCACAAGAAATGGGGTGATGGCTCTGTCAGCGAGTGGTGGTCATGATCCTAAGAGTTTCTGATTTTTCTTTTAGTCTTTTGAGATCACTGCCTATTCCTGATTCCGTAACAGGCTAGGAAAAACATTGCTTTGAAGCAGACTTAAGTCTGCAGATCAAAAATGCTTTCAGTCATCATTCAATATTGGCAAAATTAAGGAGTGCTGGATAGCCCCTAAATCAGTCTTATTAGAGAACTGACACTTAAACTTCTCCCAGCCAGACAAAGTATTTGGGAGTGTGGGGGATGGTGGGATCCTACTTGGTTATCAGCGTTTGGATTTTCAGTGAGTTTAGCTTTACTCTCTTCACATCAATTTCTGATTGAAGAAATACAGAGAACTGAAGTTTCAGATGAATTCCGTTCATGCATTATAATGGTTAGTGATGGAAGAGCTGCAGAAGTCTAACTTCATTTGGAGTAGACCCTAAGACTTTAAATGTTTCTGCCTGCATAAAAGTACCCAACCGCAGTGGAAATTGGGATGAAACCTATAGCTTTGCTTCTGATGTCTTTCCATAGCTGTGGGGTTTGAATTGAGCAGAACATCTAGAGCTGTCTTTTTGAGGACATATACTTTCACTTTTCAGTTTTTTCCAAGCTAGAGAAATGCCCACATTTTCCAACCTCAAAAGGATATTTTGATTCAGGTCTGCCCAAAATTTGCTTGGGGATGATGAAGTTCTTATCTTGGAGGGTTTTGCTACTTCTCGTGAATATACAAGTTTATTTCAGAGCTCTCCATGGTGATTATACTGATTGCGGGTGACTGATAGCAAACTGTTTAATCCCAGTTGACGTGGATTTTCTGCTTCTGGGCGGCATGTGTCTGTGAGTACATGCTCTGAGACTTGAGACAGAAATTTCTTTCTGATAGCCTAAACCAAGTGGGATTTTGAAGATAAATCACGTTGAAAATAAACCACACAATACATTCTGTCCCCTCCAATCACTGATTTTTTAAAATCTATTTTTGATTTCTTTCTGTTCTAATTCTTTAGTTCTCTTAATGACAATTTGATTAGTAATTTCAGTTACACTTTCTGAAAAGGTAGTTGTGTTTTGGGGCAAGTTTGGAAACCTAACTGGTTCTTTGGCTGAACATATTTGCTAAGGGTGAAGTGTAGTCAATGAAAACAACAAAAAAGAAAACTCCAAAAAGCCAGGAGACGGCTGGATCCTGGGGAGAGAGAATGTCTGCTCTGGGCTTGCCAGGGCCCATCTGGCTTAGCAGGTACCATGCTGGGAACTGCATTTAGAGAGGAGCTTTGCCAAGTCAGAGTTGGTGACAGAGAGGGGTTTCTGCCTCCTGGTGTTTTTGCTTGACCTGCAACAGGATTTACATATTGAATGTTTTTTACTGAGCTTGGACTCACAGACGTCCACACTCCTCCCTGTTGCCTTACACCCAGTCCTTGTCACTGATTGCTATCGCCTGCCTGACATCTGAAGGCATTTGAGATTCTACTAGGCACAGTTGCAGGCACTGGGGTTATATAATTGTGGACAAGGCCCTTGGTCTTGAAGTATTTGTTGTAGGATGCAAGACTGAAATTGAACAACCCAGCAAATAATTACCAACATCACTTCTGATAGTGCTGTGTGCTTTCTAGAGACTAGTAGAGAGTGCCATAGTGGAGGGTGATAGAGAAAGAACTTTGCATGGCATGGTGAGGGAGGGTGACATTGAGCCAAGCCCTGTGACACAGAATGGCAAGTGCAAAGTCAGGGAGCTGGAATGAGATTGCAGAAGTCCAGTGTGGCTGGAGCAGAAAGAGTGACAGGGAGAACAGAAGAGATGACAGTGACAGTGCAGCAGTGGTCCCTGAAGACTGCAGTCAGGCTGTGGAAGCCGCAGGAGGAATCCTGAAGGGGGTTCTGGGTGTGGTACCCAAAGTTGAACCAGGTACCTGTTGACATCCCTTCTAAATCTGATTCTGAAACTCTGGCTGGTGCTTGCATGGCCTGTATGGAGACTGGTTGCCAAGCTTTCCATAAAACGAGAGCTTGAGTCTTGCAGAGTTCCTTGGAGAAATGATAATGATAATAGTAATGATGAAGGCAGGAGGAAACTTGAGAGGTGCTATGTTTATGGCCTTGATGGTAGTAATGGTTTCACGGGTGTATTCTTATCCCCAAACTCATCGAGCTGCATAATGAAATATGCACAGCTTTTTACATGTCAGTTGTACCTCAACAAAATGGTTAAAATGAAAGAAGAAGAAGAAGAAGTAATGTGGCTATAAGCAATTGCTCCAGCCCTGTTTTGCACACAGAGAACAAGTGTATGCGGAGGGTAAATGAATTGACTCAACTGGACAGTGGGCAGCACCTGAAATAAAGCCCCACTGTGCTGGCTCCTTGTGCTCCAAGTGCCGTACCACGTCTTCTCCCCTGTATTGCCTCATTATTATTCACTTAAATGGGTGTGATCTGAAAGGGAGCATTGTTTCAGAATCAATAAGGGGCTGAGTTTGTGTAGTACAGTGAATGTCTGCGCTTCAAGCACCTCCTTATCACCAGCACACAGTAGAGGATAGGTCCAAATAAAACACATTATCAGGCTTTGTTGACTTTCCAGGCCCAGCAGCTGTATTAATGGAGCTCTTTATATCCATTCTCTTTATGAACCGGGTTTTCTCACTTTCATTTCTCTGGGAACTTCTAAATAAAGCTCTTGCTGAAGAATGACAAGGGTGTTTGAGTTGAACAGTTGAACAGAAACCATTTGGTCGCTGGAGTTTTCATACTTGGAAAATGGGGAAAAAAATATGTTACAAAAGACCACCCCCGTTCCAAGAAGGAAGGGAGGGGTTTAAATGTTTACTCTATGGCATTCTGTATCGTGTTTAAATTGACGATGCTAGGCTGATGCACCGAACGTTAACTTCATGAGAAGGTTTTCTCTAAATGTACATGTCTGCAATTAAAAACTTAAAAACAATTCACAGATGCTTTTGCATATGGAATTCTACTAAGTGTCTATCAGATTTAGCCTGTGCATGGATGGTGCTATAGGAATTTTGGAAAGAGGTAGATTATCGGTATTCTGCCATTACGTAAAACTTTTAATGAAATTCTTACTCTTACCTGCTTTCTGAGTAGGTTATTGTTATTTCTGCCTGGTGAGCACTTTCAAGGTGAATGTAGTTTCAAATAGTAACAATCCTATCAAATTCAAAATGAACCTGTTTAGAGACTTTTTTAAAATTCCATTTTATGGACCCCCAAGCCTGATCCTTGCCTTCTATATTTTGCTTGGCTTATATGCTGCTTAAATATTTTATGAGTCAGCATAAAAAAAAATTTTTTTAAGTAAAAATCTGAGTTTCTAGCTTCCCTTAAATATCAAAAGATCTAGCGACACTGGGTCTACCCAGGGCCTGGGCTCTTTCTGAATCCAGCATCTCCACCACTCCCTATTGTCTCCCTGACTCTGAGGCTGTCAGTTTGTACTTTATCATAACTTGTTTTTCTTAGAGAAATATTTCTCTTTCTTTACCAAAAGTAGAAATATAGAAAATTACCCAAATGGGTGTATGCTTAACAAAATGTGGGGCTTGCTGTGTTTCATGTGCCAATATCTGGTAGCCAGGCTCACTTGCAATGCTCCCTGGGTCCCTGAATTCATTTGTATTTGTCACCTTCATACCCGTGTCCCTTGCGCTTGAAGTACTTTTTCCTGCTTCTTCCTTGAGTTCTTGACTTAAACGTCATCTTCCACTCCCACCTTCCCTGATTCCTGTGAGAGATTAGTTGGCTCTGCACGTAGAGCCTGCTACAAAGTGTTTGCCACGCTATCTTGGAATTCCATGTTTACACATCTGTCTTTGACTCTAAGTTCAATGAAGTCAGGAACTTTCTTTTCGTTGTCATAACCGTGGTTCTAGGACATATTAGATATGCAATAAATATTTAAAAACAGCATTGAAAGGTATTACCCTAGTCTGGATTTTGAATAAAAATGTAATGTTATTTCATTTGAGTCCTTGTAACAACCTTTTAAATCAATTCATCATAATTTCAACACGGAGTGACTGCTTCTGAGAGGAGGACTTTTCCTTCTTTTAATTCTAGAGCAGAAATTGGTCTGAATAATTGTCGTAGGGATAATATCATTTGTGCAATAAGTCAGTGGATACTATTTACTTGCCAGGTGTTGACGTCTAAGGCTACGGATTCTTGGTCTCATGAAACCTTTACTAGTGAGGTAGAAGGATGCAGACAATAGCATGTAAAAACAAACGATGCGTTCAGGTATTGATAAACACTGAAATTTAAACAGGTAGGCAAACTAGAGAATGACTTGGGAGGTTGGCGGGGGAAGGTGGAGACGAGAGGCTTCTGTAGCTGATGCTGTCAAGGAGTGCCTTTTCCCTACTGCCTCCAACCCACCTGCTATGAACTGAGATTCCAGTGGTAAGAAAACACCGCTCTTAGGAAGATCTGGGGGAAGAGTGGTCCAGGCTTAGCAAAGAACAAGTGCAAAGGCCCTGTGGTGGGAACACGCTTTTATATTTGAAGTAGCTTGAATTTAATGAACAAGGAACTTGGTGTGAGATGAGGTTGGAGGATGAGGTGGGGCTAAAGCAGGCAGGATTTTATGGGTCACGTGGGAGTGCGGATTTTTTTTTTTTTTCTGTTCCCAGGGATGCTGGGCTTTTCCCAGATACGCAGGCTCCACGTTCTTCTTGGAAGACTGAGTGGAGTCCTGGAGTCCTAAAGGAATTGTGGGCTTGAGAATTAAACAGACCTTGGCTTGAATCTCCTCTCTACCTTCTACCAAGCATGATCTTAAGCAAGCCTTTCATTTCTCTGAGCCTCAGATTCCAGCTGTAAAATAGGATTAATGCCTTCAATGGGATTTATTCATTCATCCCACAAATACTGATTGCATTTCTACTATGTATCCGGCCCTGGATATCTGCCTGTGAACAGGACATATGAGGCTTTCCCTGCATTCATGGAGCTTACAGTCTACTTGGAGGTGATAGTCAATTGATGAAAGCATTATGAATAAGATAACTTTAGGTAGTGATAAGTGCTGTGGGGAAAAGACAGAGCAATAGATAAATAGTGACTGGGAAGGAGCTAGCTGACCTACTTAGTTGTCCCCATTTTACTTTTAAGGACACTAAGGATCAGAGAGGTTAAATGACTTGCTCAAGGTCACAGAGCATGTAAGAGGCAGAACCAGAAATCAAAACCTGTCTTCCTGGTTCCACAGTCCTTATTCTTTCCCAGTATTACTTCATTGATGGTTTTACCCTCCATGAAGTAGAGTAACAAGTTATCTACCTTTTTTGGATGACTTAGATAATTGAAAATTAATGCTTAGACCATCCGGGTATCTGCTTGGTGCTGTATTCTACAGTACATATGCTGACATAGGGCTTCAGTGTTTCTCTGGAATTATGTAGTCGCTAACATAGCTGGGACGGAGGAGTCAGTTTGCACTGACTTTCTGTCCCCGGTCTGGAGTCCAAGCAGTTCCCTTGCCCCACAACTTGAAAACAAGCACAGTGACTGGCTTCTGTTGTAGCCTTCGTGGTTTCCAGGGCACACTTATGACCAATACTCTGATACTCATGCCAACCCTCTGAAAACACATTATTTATCCTGTTTTATAGATGGAGACCCTGCGGTTCTGAAGAGTAGTTAAATGATTGTCTGAGCTGCATAGATATCAAGTGGCTAGAACAGGACTTGAATATGGTCTTCATGGTCTAAATCCTGCTTATTCCACCCACCGTCTTCCTCTTAGTGTCCTTCCCACCTCCAGCTACTCTTCTCCTTACTCCCAGGCCCCTGGAAGAGTACTTTACAGTCCTTAATAACTGCAGTCTGATTTTATGGGTTTGTGAACCACAGGGTGGGATCTAATCTTGAAACTCAATGCCCCCATGTGAGTTGAATCAATGCCTCATCTTTCTTGGACATCGTGGACACTTTAAGCATTGTCTGGTAGGTGAGAAGGACTTTTTGGTTCAGGGAACCTTTCCCTAGGTAGCAACTGCTGACTTCATCTAAACAGCAGGTTGGTCCTGGTCTTAAGAACCTTGCCTCATTCAGAGCTGTTACTACTCTTGAAAGAGTTATTGTTAGTAATTTTGTTTTCACAACTTAAAACAAGTGAAGAGGATTCTCCAATGTGTGAAGGGCATATTTGGGGAATGGGGTCTAGGCGCAGACTCTCCTGGGTTCCCTCCTTGCCATCTGCCTGGTCTCCCCTGGCTCTTGGGAGTTTAATCTACTCCCTGGCCAGGAGATGTCAAGTTTTGAAAGGCTGTGCCAGACTCACTCCTTTTTCTCCTCACTCCCTCTTCTTTCTTGTAGTATCTCATTCATGGCCACAGCTGCTGTTACCTCCTCTGAGCAGGGGAGTCACAAACTTAACTTCGTTCCATCAAAGTTTGCCTTTTGCCTGAATATCTGATCATCTACTTGATATTGTCTCTTTGATCTCTTGAAGGAAACTCATTCAACTTGTCCAAACAGATTTTTCCATCCCCAAACCTGCTGTTCATCTAGTGTCTTCCATCTCAGTGAATATTCATCTCATTACGTAAGCCCGGAGATGGGGAATTCACCGTTGACACTTTTCTCTTTTGTATATGTCCCTCATATGGAATCCAGCACCATTTTAGCTCCTGAAGAGCTCCGGCATGTGTGTGATTCTCTCTCTCTCTCCCACTACCACCCTGGTCCAAGCTGCTCTGGCAGCCATCTTCCCTCTGTTCCCATCCACCACACAGCAGCCAGAGTGGTTCTTCCAGAGGACAGGTTTGATCATGTGACTCCCTGACTTAAAACTCTCCAGTTGTTTCTTATTTAGAACAAACATGGAATTTATTGACTTGGCCTACTGGGCACTGTTGAGTCCGGCTACTTCTAGCCTCTGTAGCCTCGTCTTAAACCACCCTTCCCATGTTCTCTTGATTCTAGTGAAGCTTATCTTCTTTTCTACACCACAGGCTCTGTGCACCCCATTCCTCCTGTCTAGACTCCTCGTTCGCTTGGGTGAGTCATACTCATCTTGTAGTTCTAATTTCTTATTACTGCCCAGGCATGCCTTTCCTGGCTGGGCTAAATCCTCTCTTACAGGCTCTCGTAACATTGCACTGCCGCTTTGTAGTTCCTCTTAAAGTTACAATTGAGAAATTTTATGTATGTGATTATTAATCTCCCTCTTCCACTAGCCTGTGACCTCTGTGGGAACAAGAACCCTGCCTACTTTGCCCCCACTGCCAGTGTAGTAGCTGGCATTGTAGATTGAGTAGAGGTCTGCTTATTGGGGGCAGTCAGGAGTTGCTGATTTCCTCTGCATGTTTTGGATGGTGTGGTAGACTCAATCCCAGATAACTCAGTAGGGGTAACTCATCTGAACTACCACCAGTATCATCACAACCATGGGCACCTCCACCAGCATCTCATCATCCTAATCACCACCACTGACACTATCACTATCATCCTCCTCCTCCTCCTCCTCCTCATTACTACCACTGGCACTGCCACCACCACCATCATCATCATCTTCATTAATACCATCATCATATCATCATCATCCTTATCCTCATTACCACCATCATCATATCATCATCATCATCACTCCATCATCATCATCACTCCATCATCATCATGGTCATTTTAGCCCTTGTGCCACAGTAAGACAAGTTGATGTTTTTGCATTATGAAACACAGTCAATCATTTATTAATTTCTTGGGAATATCAGAATTCTGATAAAGTTTACCTCAGATATTGATATTACAATGTTTGTTGAATTTTTAACTAAAAAAAGTGCTTTCATCTCCTGTCTCATAGAATTGGGCCTTCAGATTGGAAAACATACAAATCCTTCCATGATTAAGACTTGGGATCTCATTCATTCATTAAACAAACATTGACTGAACGTCTACCGTGAGCCAGGCACTGTTTCAGGTGCTGGGAATACAGTGCCTTCATGGAACTTGTAGAAGGAAATGAGCAATAGACAAATGGGAAGACATGTTAGGCATGTAAATATTACAACGAAAACAAAACAGAGTGATATAATAGAGCCTGAGGAGGGTTATTTACATTTGCATAGTATGTTAGCGTTTTTACTATGTGACAAGTGACATTAAAAGCTCAGTGGCTTGTGGCAACAAGGATTTATTTGAAGGCTTCTTGTTTATTTGTGGGCTCTTCATTCACCTTAGATAAATGGTGACTGGTCAGTATGTGAGCCTGTACTTTTCACTGTAGTTGTCAGCAGGGCAAGTGGTTGAGTGGAACCATGTAACAGCTCTTAGGACCTCAGCTCAGACCTGAGCTGAGGCCCAGTATCACTTATACCCATGTTCCTCTGGCCAAAGCAAATCATATGACTGATATTAACAGAGAGAAGAAGCTGCTCTGCTCAAGGTGACAGGCACTGCAAAGATATCTGGCAAGGATGTGGATGTCTTACTGGGGAATAAAGAATTATGACCCATAATCTAGTGTATTTCAGAAGGCTTGGAAAGCCCTCAGAGTAGGTGGGATTCAAGCTGACACCTGAACAAAGAGAAGGAATCAGCCCTGTGATGATCTTGAGGACTAGTTCCAAGCAGAGGACTCAGTTGGGAGAAGGTCCCATGGCAGGAACAGACTTGACGGAGTGAATGAAACAAAAAGAATCAAGTATAACTGGACGGGACTGAGCAAGAGGAGGCTTGGAGAGCTAGGCAGGTGCCTGGTCATATGGTCACAGTGTGGAGGTCTTGTAGGTCACAGTCTGGGGTTTGGGTTTTGCAGTGGGAAGAATGGCAGTCAAGGGGCGACACATCTATTTGTATTTTCAAAACTCTGGCTGTATTTGATGTCTGTCGCTGGCAGGTAAGGCAAACAGGGCAGGCCAGCTTTGAAAACCTACATGAAGAATGACCTTAAACCTCAACGGCTTGTCTTTCTGAAAGATTTAAAGATGATCTTAGTAAATTGCAAGACAGTCTAGCCTGGGTGTTAGTCCTTCTTCCTGTTGCTGAGTGTGGACTCTGTTTCTCAGGGTTGTCCCTCTCCATGAGCCACTTGACTTGTCCCGAAGAAAGAGTTCAGGGTGGGCTCCAGATATGCACACCACTCTGACACAACCTCCTTCTAATTCAGAGCAGAAGTCTCAATAAGGAATCACTTTAGAAGAAAGGCTGTGCTTTAATTTATTGTTTTTTCCCTAAAGTTTAAACATTCTCTGCACTTGAGTGGCTGTTGCTTATGCATCTGACTTATTTAGGCAATTTGCTATTGTGTGTGTGGTCCAATCCAGCCTGTTTCAGTAAAGTGTTAGATGCTTGGAAATTCTCCAGGGAGCATTGTGCATGTGAGAGAGAGAGAGCGGAGAGAGAGAGAAAGAGAAAGAGAAAGAAGAAGGAGGAGGGAGGGAAGGAGGGAGGGAAAATGGATGGAGGAAAAGAAAGAGGGGGAGAAGAAACAGGGAGAGGAAGTGAGGGGAGTGGGGAGAGGGAAAAGAGGAGAGAGAGAAGGAGAGAGAGAAAGGGGGACAAGGAGGGAGAAGGGAGAGTTCTAACTAGGATCTCAAGCATGATGTTCACAGATGAATAGTACACATTTAATTTGAAGAAACGATTTCTTTTCTTTTGGCTATTGTCAGTCATATTGCAAGCACACTGACATGGTTTAAATTAGCATTGTGGAAGCAATATACTGCAGAGGAGTGCGTGACTAAATTTTTAAGAGCGATCCATGAGGATCAAGCACGAAAACATCTCAGCAAATAGAAAACTTTATATGGTGCTTTTGCCAGCTGTGTCCCCGGTCATTGAGCACAACGTGTAACAGTTTGCCCATGGACTATTTTGGGAAAAACAGTCATTTCATCAAGGGTACAGCTTGGGTTTGAAATTTTGTTTGGATCACTTGCCAAGAAATTGGCTTCCAAAAATCAAATATGAAAAATGTTAAGAGAATTGGAAACTAAGGCAGGGAGCTCTTGCCAAATTTTAACTATTACTAACCTGTTAGAAAATACGATCACAGCCCAGGCGCGGTGGTGCGTGCCTGTAACCCCAGCCACTCGGGAGGCTGAGGCAGGACAATCGCTTGAACCCGGGAGGCAGAGATTGCAGTGAGCCGAGATTGCACCACTGTACTCCAGCCTGGGGGACGGAGCAAGACTCCATCTCAAAAAAGAAAAAAAGTACTATCACAGGTACACCATTATTTGTTCCTGTGCTACAATTTCTGTAATGCTCCTATAGATAAGAAATATCAGAAGATTTAAAAGCAAAAGGGCTAAGATGGAGTCTTGGCTTTGTCACTTGTGAATGGTGTGGACTTGGGCAAGGCATCTCATCTCTTTGTGCCTTAGTTTATTCTTCTGTCAACTGAGAGTGGTAGTGTGTACTTCCCAGGTTTTTGAGGAAAATAAATGAGATCATCTTTGTGAAAGGCCTCTTTAAACTTTCAGGTGTGTGCAGATATGTATGATAACTTTTATTCATGATATCAATGAGCAGAAGGTCATCTCTGAGCACCGTAATTATAGAATTAGGAAATAAGCATTTCAACATTTTTGAAAATCCCTGGGATTATTTAATTGAATAATCAAAGAAAATAGCCAGGGCAAATGTGTCAACTCCAGCCCTTGGGAAGTGATGGGAGGATGGTGGGAAACAGATTATAACCAAAAAAATAAAAATAAATAAATAAATCTGCATCAAGTTTAAATCTGTTGTTTTGAATCACGCAAACCAATAAAGCACTTTGAACCCTCATCTTCTCATTTCCACACATTATAGGTCCATTAGCTTGGGATAGAGAGCGAAACACCAGGTTAGGAGCAGCTACAGGTGTGGGGCACTGGGAAGGTGCCTGCCACAGAGGGGGGCGGACCTGAGGCAGGTGTGAGGCCTCAATGTCAGATATTCCTTGTGTCTCAAACACGCAGGAGCCCACCAAAGCTCCTACCTCCCAGCACGACGTAATCACTCAGGATCTGTTTATTGCATTGACGAACAAATGAATTAATGGAGATTAAAGAAGAAACTGGGGATCTGGATCAAAATCAGATAATCTCTCAAGTCCCAGCTGACATCCCACCTCATTCATGTGCCCATTCCACCTGGTTGGTGTCCTCTCCACCCTGATTCTCACAGCTTCTACCATTGGCAGAATCTCTTGGGCTATTCTTTACTTCATTCGGCTCGTTTTTAAGAGAGGAGGTTTTGGGTATTTTTTTCCCCTAGGATGTCAGTTGCCCTTTGGACTGAAGACACAAAGGAGAAGGAGCGGCGTGTTCCACTGTCAGCCTGGAGGGCAGAGTGGGTATAAAGCTCAATAACCAACATTTCCAATGTTATACAAATGGCCAACAAGCACATGAAAAGATGTTCAACAATTTTAGACAAAAAGTAAATCAAAATCACAATGAGACCAGTTCACAGTGGCTCAGACCTGTAATCCCAGCACTTTGGGAGGCCGAGGTGGGTGAATCACTCGAGGTCAGGAGTTCAAAACCAGCCTGACCAACATAGTGAAATCCTATCTCTACTGAAAAAAAATTACAAACATTAGGCAGCTGTGGCGGCATGCACCTGTAGTCCCAGCTACTCGGGGAGCTGAGGCAGGAGAATTGCTTGAACCTGGGAGGTAGAAGTTGCAGTGAGCCGAGATCACGCTACTGCACTCCAGCCTGGGCAACAGAATTAGACTCCGTCTCAAAAATGAAACCACAATGAGAAACTACTTCATACCCACTAGGATGGCAACAACAATAATAATAATAATAAAAGGAAAACAGTGTTGGTGAGGATATGGAGGATTCAATCCCCCACACACTACTGCTGGGAATGTAAAACAGTGCAGCCACTATGGAGACAGTTTGGAGTTTCCTCAAACATTTAATCATAGAATTAGCCTATGATCCAGCAATTCTACTCCTAAGTATATCCCTAAAGAATTGAAAACAGACATTAAAAAATTCATGAATGTTTATAGCAGCCCTATTTACAATAGCCAAAAGATGTGAACATCTCAAATGTCTATCAACAAATGAATCAAAATGTGGCATAGCCATACAATAAAATAGTATCCAGCCATAAAAAGAAATAAAGTGCTGATACATGCTACGACATGGATGAACCTTGAAAATGCTATGTTAGGTGAAAGAATCCAGACAGGGTTACATATTGAATGATTCAATTTACATGAAATATCAAAAACTGGTACATCCATAGAGACAGAAAGATTTGTGGTTGCCAGAACTGGGAGCAGGTGGGAATGGGGAGTGGCTGCTTAATGGCTACAGAATTTCCTTTTGAAGTGATGAAAATTCTTAGAATTAATGGTAATATATGCACAACATTGTGAATGTACTTAATGCCATTAAATTGTACCTTTTTTTTTTTTTTTTTTTTTTTTTTTTTTTTTTTTTTTTTTTTTTTTTTTTTTTTTTTTTTTTTGACAGAGTCTTGCTCGGTCACCCAGGCTGGAATACAGTGGTGTGATCTCAGCTTACTGCAACCTCCACCTCCCAGGTTCAAGTGATTCTCCTGCCTCAGCCTCCTGAGTAGCTGGGATTACAGGATGCGCCACCACGCCCGGCTAATTTTTGTATTTTTTTTAGTAGAGACAGGGTTTCACTGTTGGTCAGGCTGGTCTCGAAATCCTGACCTCATAATCTGCCCGCTTTGGCCTCTCAAAATGCTGAGATTATAGGTGTGAGTCACTGCGCCCGGCCAACTTTAATTTCTTTTTCCAGCTTTCATCACTAACGAAGCTGGTGTGAGAGAAGGCAATTTGTCCAACGTTGTGTGGAATCTTCACTTGTACAACTATATCTAAAGAGCACACACAGAGGTGGGTGTTTGTAAAAAGATGAGCATGAGGCGTCATCCCTCCTGCTTAATGCCCCTTTATAAATTCCAACCTGTATTCAGGGATGACAGGAGAAACTTAGTTCTTAGAACCAAACGTAAATGTGGTGTTATTGATCTCCTGTGTGTTAGGTTATAGGAGACAGTTGTGAGATGGTGTTGCTTTTTATTACAGTTGTAAAAACAGTTAAAATATTTTTAAGCAGACCTAGACCAGACTTCAGTGGGTCACAGGTTCAACAGAACACAGTTTGGAAACCACTGCTCACATTGGTTTATCAGACACTCTTCAGTCTTGTTCAATCATATCATATAAGTTTGTGAGTAGATTACAATCTTATTGTGGCCCACATATGAGTCATTTCTCAGCATGTTACCTGTAATATGTGTTCAAAAATTTATTGTTCAAACACAGTAAACTTTTGTCCTCAGGGCTCCTGGGAATCAAACCTGATGAGTGATCATTTGTCCAACTCATTGTATACTTCTGTGATGTCTCTTTATGAGCAATTTCACTTTTGACCTTTGTAACTGCTGGAAGATTCTTTATAGTTCTCCTATATCCCTCATATCATCTTTAAAATACGTTTCATTTTAGATGATTTTAGATTTACAAAACAATTGCAAAGATAATAGAGTTCCTGTGTACCTCACACCTAGTTTCCCCTATTACTGACTTTTCTTTTTTTTGAGCTGGAGTCTTGCTCTGTCACCCAGGCTGGAGTGCAGTGGCGTGACCTCGGCTCACTGCAACATCTGCCTCCCGGTATCAAGCGATTCTCCTGCCTCAGCCTCTGGAATAGCTGGGATTACAGGCACGTGTCACCACGCCCAGCCAGTTTTTGTATTTTTAGTAGAGATGGGGTTTCACCATGTTGGCCAGGCTGCTCTCGAACTCCTGACCTCAAGTGATCCGCCTGCCTCAGGCTCCCAAAGTGCTAGGATTACAGGCATGAGCCACCACGCTGAGCCGACACGTTTTATTAGTGTGATACATTTGTTGTAACAAATGAATTAATATTAATACATTATTAGTAGTAAGTTCGTGTGCTATTCTGATTTCCATAGTTTTCACCTAATGTCCTTTTTTGGTTCCAGGATCCCATCCACGATCCCATATCACGTTTAACTGTCATGTCTCCTAAGATTCCCCTTGGTGGTGACAATTTTTCAGACTTCCCTTGTTTTCGATGACTTTCCTCATTTTGATCTGAAATACTGGTCAGGTATGTCATAAAATGTCCCTCAATTGGGATTTTGTTTTCTGATTTTTTTTTTCATTATCAGGGTAGGGTTATGGGTTTGGGGGAGGTAAGGTGCTATTCTCATCACACGGTGTCTAGGGTACATTCTATCAACATGACTCATGGCTGTTGATGTTGACATTAACTGCCTGCTGAGGAGTGTTTCCCAGGCCTCTCTGCTGTAAAGCAGGTTACTCCTTTCCCTGCTTACATACTGTGCTCCTGAGAAGGAAGCCACCAGGTAAGGTACACACTGGAATGGAACATTATGCTCCACCTCCTTGAGCTTTAGAACAGGAGTCCCCCACCCCTAAGTCACAGACCAGTAGTGGTCCGTGGTCTGGGGGGAACTGGGCGGCACAGCAGGAGGTGAATGGCAGGTGGGCGAGCGTTACCACTTGAGTTCCGCCTCCTATCAGATCAGTGGCAGCATCAGATTCTCATAGGAGTGTGAGCCCTACTGTGAACTGTGCATAGGAGGGATCTAGATTGCACACTCCTTATAAGAATTTAATGCCTGTTGATCTAAGGTGGAAGGTTTCATCCTGAAACCATCTCCCCACCCCTCCTGATCTGTGGAAAAGTTGTCTTCCATGAAACTGGTCTCTGGGGCCAAAAAGGTTGGGGACTTCCGCTTTAGACCATCAAAACATTTTCTCCTTTCTATTCTCAATGAAGGAGGGCATTTGGCCAGTACAAAGGAGAAATGTCTACCTGGGAAGTGGGGGCTGCTGTTCACTGCATCACTGACCTCTATGTACTACATATCATTAGTGCCCCCTGCCTTCAGATGGGACAAAAGTGCCTCAGGACTTTTCCAAGTATCTCCTGGGGGGTAAGATTCTCCCATCTCTAGCCTCTGGTTGAGAATTACTGTCTTACAGTAAATCATGGTACTGAGATGACATGGCAAAGAAATATCTAAAACTTACATATATGGTAAAATAGCATATTTCTTCCCCAGGCACAAAACTGGGGAATGCCCCCATTCATGAGTTAAACTTGACAGAAAACTCAGGAAATATATATATTTATTTAGTTTCAAAGTACTGCCCAATTCTAGGGACACAGAACACTGAATGAATGGTTGTGCTTTCATGCATGGAATTCATAGGATACAGCGTGAATGGTGCCACCTGAAGTTGTGCAAGGCAATGGGCCTGAATCTTCAATCCTAAAGACATTTCTAGCATTCTTCTCCCTTTGTATTAGTCAGGAGGGATAAGGTTATGCATGTTAACCAACATCCCTTATATTTTAGTGGCTTAAAACATCTAAGATTTCTCATTCAGTCTGCATGTCCTATGAGGGTCACAGAGGATTCTGCTCCTTACAGATATTCAGAAACCCAGGCTGTTGGAGGCTCTGTCTTTCATGTTATCCAACAATCTTTATAGCAGAGAAAAGTGAGTACTGTAGTGTCTTACACTGACAATTATATCTTTCTGGAAGGGACAGTCATCAGACTGCACGCTTTTCATTAGCCAAACCAAGCCACAAGGCTATGCTTAACTTCAAGAGACCATGGAAAATCAGTCTCACCATGTACCTGTGAGGAGGTGACTCAGGGTTCTTGTGAACAGCCCTAATCATCACAGCTTTGAAATACAAAACATGGTACTATCATGGTTAAGCTGTTATGGAAGAATCAATATATAAATAATTCATTGGATGCCATCCTGCCTTCATGACAAGACCTCAAAAAGATTTGTTGAATAAAATGGGCATCTCAAAACATCCAGAATTTTTTCAGGGAGAGAAAAGTTATAAAAGGAGTCATCAGCATAGCAGATATTTCAGCCAAGTCTACACCAAGATTCGGGGTTTGGTTGGGTTTCAACTGTGCCATGACTTAATATCCCACAGCTAAAGATCTATAATGTCTTAATATTTATCCCTATTGGAGAAGGTGATGGAATCGGAGTTTTGTGTGAAGGTTTCTGTACGTGTGTCTTTGGGAGAAAAGTTGGAGATGGTAGTGACCCGCCCCCTCCTTCCCAGCCTGCCTCCATGGACCATGAGGTCTGAGCCCTGGTGAGAGAGAAAGCTGCAAATGAAGAGCTGAAGGAGCTGTTTCAACAAAGCACTTGTAAGATTCTGAACGTCAGTAGTGTGGCTTGGGTGCCTTGATGGTGATGGACCACTGTAGATTGGAGAAGAAGAGTCGCCTCCTCATTCCTCTGTAGATATGCAATTAGATCCCTCAGGGTGGGTGTGACATCATCCTGGCAGTGAAGGGGAAGGCGTGACAGATGTGCCTTCCTTAGGGAGAAGCAGGAAGGCTGGAGTGAGGAGGTAGGTGACATGCTCCTGTGGTCTCTTGGAAATAATTGCAGAAAACCAAGGCAGAGGGCTGATTTCTTGCAGAGAAGCAGATGAAGTTTAAGAGTCAGCAGAATCTGGGCATTAACTTAATATAATCTCGTTTATATCCAAAGGCTTATGAAGCCTGGGGAAACTCCAGTTATGAGACAATTAAAGACAAATTTTGAAAAGCACATGGAAGGAAGGGACCGGGCTAAAACGTTGGCTGATAGGCAGCTCTGTTAATGGGAGCTCAGAAAAAGGGTTATTTAGATGTTTTAGGTTTTGGTTCTCCTCGGGCATAATAGCTTTTGCCTGCTGTTGAATCCCAGTGCTTATGATGATATGGAACTTATGTTAAAAAAAAAGAGTCTAGGGGAGTTTAAGTACTGTATTGTCAAACTAGAGTATTGTTTAGAGACAGTATGTATGTATATGAGTGTGTGTGTGTGTGTGTCTGTGTTTGTGTGTAGAGACACACATATAACTACCACTGAGGTATGTTTGTACTGCAGTATATGTGTGTGAAATTATCACTATGGGCATGTCTTGGCTTATGCATATTTGCTTAATATATACCTTTCACTTACAACCCTTCATAAACATAGGTACCTGGCTGTTTAGAAGAGTGTGGTTTGGGACGTGGGGCAGCACCCTGGGCTGTCATCCAGCAATGAAGTGAGATTGCTTGTCTCCTGGGAATGGTGAAACATTCCCTTCTCACCCACCAGGTTTCCAGGGCTAAAGTGTTGTTTGTGATGATTTGATGTTTATTCATGTGGTAAGGTTTGTTTTTGTTAATTGCCTGTGAGTCAACAGTTGTACTGTACTCTACCAGGAGAAAGCAGCCCACTCTCTAGCTTACATCTTTCAAGTTTACTTAGGTGAAGAAGGAAGACCCCAAAGAAATGTCTTTGAAGTCATCCACCTCCAGAAGAAAGATTGATTGATGTTTGTCCTCAGAACTACCATTGTTGGTGTGCATAACAACCCAAAATAAAATTTGCAACATAATGAGCTTAGGATGATGGGCTAGGAGAAGAAGGTGAGGATAGGGGCAGGTGGGGACAGGCGCTTGCTTTGTTCAGTGAAAGATGTAAGTATTGTTAAGATGAAGAAATAGATGGGGAGAATGCAACTATGGATCTTAACAAGTTTGGAGCAGCTACCAGAAAACAAAACTAGAATGTATAAATTTCTAACAGGTGAAAAGTTTACCCAATAGAAGGCAAGAAACAAAAATTAAAAAATACACAAAAGAAAATATAATAAATGGAGAAAAAAGTAAAATAAGATGGCAGAAGTAAATTCTAATGCAACCATAATTGCAATACATATAAATTGACCCGTCAAAAGACAGAAGTACTCAGGTTGGATACAATATTAAGATCCAGCGATGTTTTGTCAGTAAGAGAGTAGTGATGGAGGGCAATCTGGTTAGGGTAATAACAAAAAAATACAGTTGATCCTTGAACAACGTGGGTTCAAACTACATGGGTCCACTTATGCACTGAATTTTTAAAATAAAAGTTACACTGAGTGTGCCCACCTCTCCTGCCTCCTCTTCCACCTTCTCCGCCTCTTCTGCCCCTTCTGCCTCTGAGGGGCAGGACCAACCCCTCCACTTCCTTCTTCTCCTCAGCCTACCTAACATGAAGATGATGAGGATGAAGACTTTTATGATGATCTGCTTCCATTTAATGAATAGTAAATATATGTTCTCTTCATTTTCTTGATAACATTTTCTTTGCTCTAGCTTAGTTTAAGAATACAGTGTATAAAACGTATACAAAATATACATATATAAAAATATATGTATACAAAATATACACATACAAAATATGTGTTAATAGTCTGTTTCTGTTATAGGTAAGGATTCCAGTCAACAGTAGGCTATTAGTAGTTAAGTTTTAGGGGAGTCAAAAGTTGTATGTGGGTTTTTGACAGCATAGGGGATCAGTGCCCCTAATCCCTGTATTGTTAAAGGACCAACTGTAGTAGGGAAATGTGAACCAAAAGAAAGCCATGATAGCAATATTTATATCTGATGAAATATGATGAAAAACAAAAACCATTTAAGGGCAAAGAAGAATGTGATATAAGTGTAGCAAAGAAGAATATATAATCATAATGAATATAAATGTACCTGATAATATTGTCTTAAAAATATGTAAAATGACAGTAAACTATGGGAAGAAATAGGTAAGTTAACAGTTGTGGACAGAAATTTTAAAACAGCTTTCTCAAACTGATAGGTTAAGCAGACCAAAGACGAACAAAGATATGAAAGATTTGAATAAAACAATAAGTGGAGAAACCAGTAGATATGTATGGAATTCTATATCCAACAAACAGTAAAGGTACATTTTATTTTGAGAATGGATTATTCATAAAACATTTACAATTTACTAGGCTACCAATAAAAGTTCTGTATTCTAAACAGAATCCTGTTTAATGCATCATATGTTCAATGATAAAGATGCAGTAAAATAAGGAATCAGTTGCAACAGAAAGCTAAAAAGTAACGCATATATCTGAAACCCAAATAACTGGGTCAAGCAATGATTAACAGAAATTATGAAATATTTAGAACTAAACACAATTTTTTTTTTTTTTTTTTTTTTTTTGAGATGGAGTCTCGCTCTGTCACCCAGACTGGAGTGCAGTGCATGATATTGGCTCACTGCAACCTCCACCTCCCAGTTTTTCAAGTGATTCTCCTGCCTCAGCCTCCTGAGTAGCTGGGATTACAGGCATGTGCCACTACGCCTGGCTAATTTTTATATTTTTAGTAGAGACGGGCTTTCACCATGTTGATCAGGCTGATCTTGAACACTTGACCTCAGGATCAGCCCACCTCGGCCTCACCTGGGATTAAAGGTGTGAGCCACCATGACCAGCCCAGAAATGTTTTAAAAGCTATCAAAATTTGTAAGACAGCTAAAATAGCAACCAGTGGAAAGATATAGCTTTAGACATATTTATTTGAAAACAACAAAGACCAACAACAAATTATTTGTGTTCAAATAAAGAAGTTGGAAAAGGAACAAACTCCCCCAAAATTTTGTTCCCCAAAGGGAATAAAATTTATTATAAAGAGATAATAAATTTGTGATAAAATTGAAGGTGCACTAAAAATAAAGAAGATTAACAAAACCAAAATCTAGTACTTTGAAAGCATCAATAAAAGAAGTACTTTCTTTCTGGCAGGACTGATCAAGAGAAAGGGAAAATAAGAAAATAAAATTACAGAATGAAAAGAGGAAAATAAAATAGACACAGCTGAGAAAATATTATGGAAGAATATTATGAAAACTGTCTACTATATTTGAACTCTACATGAAATGGAACTTTCATGGAAAGTTTTCCATGAGAACTATATTTCTGGAAAATATAAAATGGCAAAATAGTAAAAAAAGAAACTGGAAAATTTAATAAACCAATAAGCAATAATGAAATTAAAATGGTGATAAAGCTGTTTTCTTCCACAAAAGCTCCACATCCAGTGGTTTTATATGTAAATTCCACCAGTTTTAAAAAATAAACAACTCTGGGAAATAGAAAAATGATGAAACATTAGAAATTATTCTATGAGATTATTGTATTTTTTATTGCAAATTCTGCCAAGGACAGTAAAAAGGCCAGTAAAAAAGGCCAATGTGACTTTTGAATATATAGGTAAAAAATGTAAAGTGAAATATTAGCTAATGACATTTTAGAAAGTGAAAGTAACAGATGATCATGGAGAGTTTACCTGAGAAAAGCAAAGATGGTTCAACCTCAGAAAATGTATTGCTAAATTAATCCACAAAAGAAAAATATCTTGATCCTCTTAATAGATACAGAAAAAGCGTGTTTATAAAGTTGAACATCCATTTATGTTAAAAATCTGTTAGTACACCATGCCTAGAAAAGGACCTTTTTAATTTGGTAAAGATTTATGCCCCTAACCTACTTTAGACTTTGAAATCATCTCCTTTAAGATTAGAAACGTATGCTGCTGCTACTTAATATAGTATCAAAAGCCCTGGCCAATTCTAAGATAAAAACAAATAAAACAATGTCAGTCTAATGGTTGGGAGGAAGAGTATTAAATTGTAATTTGCTGATGATATGATCTCAATGGAAATCTGTCAAAATCAACAGAAAAAGACTAGAATAAGAGAGCTCAGGAAATTTTGAAGACACAGATCAACTTGGAAACATTCGTTACATCTCTCCATACCACCAGTAACCAATCAGTAAATAAAAGACAAAACAAGATGCCTTCATAATGGCAACAAAATTTATAAAATATCTAGACATTAACAAGGAATATACATAGTATCTATGGATAACATTTTAAGAAAATATGAGTAAATGGACAACTGCACCATGTATATAAATGGGATGCTTTAAGATGATAAATTTGCCAATTCTCTCTAAACTAATGTACAATTTCAGTGTGATCCAGAACAAAATTCCAGTGGATTTAGGAATGAATGTGAGAAAGCTGTTCTGTATACAGAAGAGTATAGGTCCATGAATAGCTAAGTTACTTTGAAAAAGAAGCAAAAGAAGGCAAATTTCTATGATCAGATATTAAGATATAGTATGCAACTATAGAAATAAAAACTATGTGCTAGTGGTACAAGAACAGAGAAGTAGACCAATTGAACAGAAATAACTTATAACTGATACCTAGATACATGGCAACTTGAGATAATAAAAGTCAATAGGCAACAGGACACATGATTTAATAGAAAGTGTTAAGAAAATTGGCTCATGATACAAAGAAAAACAAAGCTAGAGCCCTACCTCACACCATATACAAAGTAGATTCTTGATGGATGAAAGATCTAAATGTGAAAAGTAAAATCCAAATGCTAATAGAAGAAAATATAGGACCTGCAGGAAAGGAAGAACTTCAACATGACCTGAATAGAACAAACCATTAGGTGAATAATTGATGACTCTGATTACACAAAATGTAAAGACTTCTGTTTTAAAAAGACAACATAGAAAAAGCTAACAGACAGATGAGAGATTAGGAAAATATATTTGCACAGCTCAGGATCAATGAGCTATCAATATCTAGAATGTAAGGAACTCTGCTGCTACACAAGAAAGAGAGAAAACTTTAAAAATTATGACCAAAGGATATGAACAACAGTTCCTAGAAAGGAAATGTGAATGACTAAAAAATATATAAAGAGATGCTTAAACTCAGTAATACTCAGATAAATGCAAATTAAATTAAGAATGGGATAACATATTCTAGCTATTTTAATTGGTAAAAATTATATCCAATTTATATCCATGGGTTAGCACTATATGGGATAATAGAAACCTTTGTGTCCTACTGGTGGGAATGGGAAGTGATCTGGTATCCTGGAGAGCAACTGAGGCAGGGCTTACTTAAATGATTAAGTGTTTGTGCTAAGGACTCAGAATTCCACTTGTGGGTAATCTCAGAAAAAAAAATCTTTGCATAAATCTAGAGAAAGACATGGATGCACATGTTTGCTGCTTACTGTTTGTGTCATAAAGGAAATGGAGTTAATCTGTGGTCCATTTGAAGGGAAATCATTCAGTAAAATGTAGTGGATGGGCATCATGAAGTAAAACCCAGTGGATAATAGCAACAGGGACAGATCTTTCAAACATACCATTGAATTTAAAAGGGGAAAAATGTGATCCTTAGTCCAATGCCATTTATATAAATTAAGAAATATGTATGCACACAAAACAACTGTACATTTTATAAGGATACCTACAAATTTGAGGATACATATTAAATGCATTAGAAGTGTTGTCTGTGTGGGGAGGAGATTGAGAGTAGTGGATTAGAAAAAAAAATAGTCAATACACAAGTGAAGTAAAATAAGAAAGTAAACTTCCCTGGACCAATGATGATACTAGGCCATAAACCCAGGTATGAGATAAACTCAGTCATCTGCATTTGACATCTAGAAAGCAATGACTCTGCATTTGTACATTTCTGTCCATGTATATGTTCTTTCTTCCTTTTTTTTTTTTTTTTTTTGCCACCAAACGTGGACAACTTAAAATGAGAGGTTGTTAAATTTTGAAGTCATTATTGAAATAACTAAATTTCTGGTGGTTGTAATTTGGAGGAAACGAGTGGTCTACATCCTTCATTTAGAGAGGTCAAGTGCAGTGCTCATCACCTGTTCCCAGCACCTGGTTTTACTTGGCCTCCCATTTTTCCTACAGAAAAATCCCGTGGAGACCTTCTGTTTTCAGAATCAAGGCTTTAGAGCCGGCACTCCCACCCCCACCTCACCTACACAGACTTTCCGACTTTGATTGATGCTTTTCCTCTCATCAAGCTGCATCAGTTATATTAGCAACTTTATGGGCTGTTATCTGACCCCCTGGCAATCCCTCCCAGCAAATGTAGGTTGTCACAGGCAACCAGGTCCTCAGACAATGTCCAGGTTTCCCAGATAATAACTTCTGAAGATTTATTTTTTTTCATTAAGAGTCTGTTAGTTTCCCTAAATTTTATTTGTAACATGGTAGAAAGCAGATTAATTGAAAGTCAGTGACTTTCTCTTCTGAGATGGCCTTTATCCCCTCCTAAAGTAAAAAAATAAGTACTTATAGGGCCTCTGATATGCTAGCTCTTCTAACTCCTGCCTTAAGCTTAGGTTGCAATTATCCTGGTGTCCTATTTTCAGAAAACCCTTGGACCTAATATTTTCCCACCTCCATTTGGCCCCCTCATGAGGGTGCTTCCATTTTATAGCGACCCCATATCCTCTACCCTGCAGGTTTCAGCTTCGGTTATTATTTTGTTCTGTGAGGACACAGAGCATCTGGAAAAGCACCTTTGTTCAAATGAATGTTCATGGTCCTGAAGCCTACTAATAGTTCCCCAAGCAGTCTTTATTTCTTTCCCTAATCAATTTCTGTTATATCAGCTTTGCAAATGATGATACTACTGTGGAAGGTTGTAATTCTAGGTATTGAGCAGATTTCCTAATAACAACCCCATTTGTTACTGTGGGCACACATGGAGTTCGTCATCACATATACTGCATCTCAAGAACTCAATGTTTTTCTTGTAGGTCTGGTGTTGACTTAGCCTCTGTCATTCAGTAAGGTCAGTAGTAGGAGATGCTATTTCACAACAAATTGCCAATCTCCTGAGTAGTAGAAATGTGTCATTAAGGCAGAATACTCCATCTATTAAAGTATTAAACTTCGTTATTTCTCATTATGACAAATTCAGGGGTTGTAGAGGTCAGAACCTTAAGTAAACACGCTTGTGTCGTATGGGCCTTGGGTAGAGTCATTGAGAATCTTGATAGTTTCTAGTTCCATTTATCATGAGCACATCTTTGTATCTAATCACATTTATAAAAATATATAGAGGAGAGGGTGTTTGAAAGGCACCCTCTCCTCTATTCAGTTGGAAGGCCTTGAATAAGTTAATTCACCTAAGACTTAGTTTCCTACCCTATGAGATGAGGATTCCCTCATTCATTTAGCAAGTACTTATTAATAGCTACTATGTGTGAGGCACATGGTGGGTGCTTGGAATGGAATTGTTAACAAAAGAAGCAAGGTCACTTCTGTTGTGGAACTTATATTCTTGTTAAAATTTAAAGTAAAAACAAAACAGAAGGCTAGGCACGGTCACACCTGTAATCCCAGCACTTTGGGAGGCCAAGGTGGGCAGATCACGAGGTCAGGAGATCGAGACCATCCTGGCTAACACGGTGAAACTCCATCTCTACTAACAAATACAAAAAATTAGCCGGGCGTGGTGGCAGGTGCCTGTAGTCCTAGCTACTAGGGAGGCCGAGGCAGGAGAATGGCGTGAACCTGGGAGACGGAGCTTACAGTGTGCTGAGAACGCGCCACTGCACTCCACCTGGGCAACAGAGCAAGACTCCATCTTAAAAGAAAAAAGAAAAAAAAAAAAAAAAACAAAATGACAGAAATAGTGATACAGTGCAAATATAATAATATTTATAGAGCAGTTCTAAAACTTATGGAGATGTTGCAAGGATCAAACAGAGACATGCACCTCTGTAGTTCTTGGTACATAGTATGTGCTCAATAAATGGTAACTAATTGGTTTGAAAGAAAAACCAAAGTTAAAGGCTGTTACCTTTTCAATCCTTGTTGAGAGAACAGTGGGCATCATGGCAAGGATGCAGCCAACAGTCTTAAAATGGTGCTGGCGTGCCCATCGAAACTTTTTCATGGTAAAGTGTTAGGAGAGAAGCTCTACTGCCTGTTGGCTTCCTAAGACAGAGTAAGAGTGAGTGGGAACAGATACGGAGGTAGGTAAAACTACCAGTCTTTGTAGTAGATCCCACTTGGCACCTACCCTCTCACCCTACCTACCGCACTCTACCCAGAGAAGGCACCAGGATTATTTCCCAGCAAGTGTCAGAACAGTGCTGTGGCCATGGTTTGAGGCTTACTTGTGATTAAATCGATGCACGCATGCAGCAGGGTGGGCAGGAGGGAGAACAGAGAAGCATCCCCTCGGCCAGTGCCCTTCCTCTACTGAGAATTGTGGGCAATCCATTTTATCTGGCCCCGCCTCTGCTTCCTGGAGCTAATAGTAGGGAAGCTCTTGGAACTCCTCCAGTTAAGATATATTACAGTTCTAAACTCAAGGAGATTCGCATCTTCATCTCTGGAGGACTCATGCTTTGGAAAGGAAAAAAACTCCTCTGATGGTTGGGATTGAATGGGGCTGGCCATTCACCATGGCCTGGACCAGTCTGTCTAGAGTCTTGACACTTCCTCTGCATTGTACAGAAGCCTGGCTCAGGTTCTCTGCTTTATAAAACAACATCCTTTGTAGCCACTTGATAGACTGAGTCTACCTCTGTCTGCCATGCTTTGTGGTCCTTTTGGAAGGGACTGTGAAATAGGATTGAAAGGCACGTAGAAGGAAGACAAATAGAGGTGGTGTGGCTCCACAAGACAGCAGAAATCAACTTTGAATTTCAGAACTACATAGTGGAGCAAAAGCCAAGTAATTGGAAATAAATCAAGATGACTGAACACATTTCAATATTATCCTTATTTAAATATTTGTTACATTCATTACAGCACCAAGGCCTATTGACCTTTTCCTGGGTTCTCTGATTCTTGGGTTGTTGGCTTTCGTTTCCCTAATATAACTAATCACTTGAACTCCCTGGCATTGCTCTTGGCCATGAAACTCACAGGGTAGATATGTGGGGGAGACTAATGCCTTCCCCGGCTGCTGATCGGTGCCTGCGCTGGCTAGGTCTGTAAGCTTTGAAGGTCCAGCAAGCCAACACAAACACGCTGATTCCCCTGAACTCATTAAAAAGAGTTTGGTTGGGTTAGAGAAAATTCCAATTATTGTTCCTGGAAAACACAGCCAGGTCTAACAGTTCAGATATGTCACAACAGACTGGAAGCGAGTGTTCCTTTTTAAGAGAAACAAGACGTTGACTCCTGTGGGAATCCAATGAGAGACAGATTTTTAAATACTCAGCACAAAATATTTTCAGGTTGGGTATTCTGACCGGTACCTGGGATGTGAAGAAGGTAAATTCATTAACCAGATTGTATTTCAAGCCAGAAGAGGAATGTCCTATGTGAACATGATTTAACAGCTCCATCGCCTGGGGCCACGTGGACTTCTTGAAGCAGCTGTGTCAGACATCCGAGTCAAGTTGGGGCATGAGTGACCTCTCAACATCTAATGGAGCATTTACTCCTTGTAAGTTTATCCTCCAATTTTTAAAAAATAGTGTTTGCCGACACACAGCCTTCATTAAGCTGCCAGAGACTTAAGATAATCGCAGGAAGCTCTGCACAGATAAACCCAACATGGGAGTCAGGGAAGAATGGCACTTAGTCAATTAAATCATTAATGGATATTTGAAATGCCTTTATAATGGGGCGCCAATGCAGTCCACACATTAAAATAAAGGAGAAAACATCTTATCTCATTCCATGGTTCTTGTTGGGGCCAGAAGACTCTCCCTTGAACTTCACTCTGTTTATAGATGGCAAACGAGCGAGGTTTATTTGAACTGGTTTTGTTTTGAGTTTGTGTGGGTTTTTCCTCTCAGCTACAGAATATATTCTCTGAGTTTCTGCATCTCTGAGCCTGGTTTTTCCTTTCTGTAGCAGTGCCAGAGTTTATCACCACGCATTTCTGGATAGTGTTAATGCTGCAGTCACTTCCTGTCTGCAAAACAATCATTACATTCACCAGAGTTCTGGGTGTTACAGGCCACGAGGGGGATTGTTACGCTGGGGGTTGTTACCTGAAATGGCTAAAAAATGTTTGTAAAAACTTACCATGAGATGCTCACACTGTTTGGAGAGAAATATTGTTCTAAGTTAAAAATGTGTCCATCAAAGAAATGGGAAGAATAAAGCAGACCTCTCAACACCAAAGGGGGATGCTCGGTTGTACCTAAGAGTGCAGTGTGGAGCCATCTCTCTCTGTCCCACTGCGGTGGGAATTGGCTTATAGATAGTGGATGTGAAATAACAAAGGAAGTCAATTAACATAAAGCAATGGCTCTCATATTTTGGCAAACATCAGAATCACTGGGAGAATGTATTAAATCTTACATTGAGCACCCAGTCTCCCCAGATATTTCTGGTTCACTTGGGCATGGGTAGGATGGGCTCAGAGAATCTGCATGTCTAACAGCTTCCCAGGTGATGCTGCAGTCACTGCTGGTCCAGGGAGCACATTCTGAAAACCACTAATATTACATAAAAGGCACAAAGGGCCTTGTCAATTGAGGTCAAAAGGGAAGGGGACCGAAATTCCATGCTGGGCATAATGCTTCGATTCTCTCGTCCTGTTTGAAGGAGAAAACATCTTATGAAAGATAATTTTGTTGTTTTAAATGTGAATGCAGACATTCCTGGCTTCGTGGAAGAGAACAAAGCGATCTCTATATAAATGGATCTTGTTTGCTTCCTGATCTTTGCTATAAAGTCAGGGATGTATTCCCTTAAAGTGAAATTCCCTGGGAGAGCAAAACAGGAAAACTTAGGTAAGAAAGAGACTTAACGATGTTATGCTCATGGCAGTCTGGTGCAAGATCCCAGGGTTGGTGCATTATTTTCTTGATACCGTGACCTCTGCTTCCAGCCTTTTGATGCCTGTTTATTCTGCCTCAACACTTGCCGCCTCCCTTATCAATAGAAATTTCTCCTGTTTCTGTAGATTGACTCTTTATGACACATCTTAGAATTTAACTCTTCACTTGTCTATGAGTTTGTTAATGCCTGACACTAGTAGACATTTAATGGATGACTTCATTTGTAGAGATTGGCACCTAAGTCTTTTGCCACTCCTTAAGAATGCTTTAAATTTAAGTCCTCATATTATGTAAAGTAAACTAGTGCCCTGGGCTATCAATCCCCAAACACAAAATTGCCCAGAAAATGCATTTATGATCAAGGTGAAACTTGCGGGAATTTTCACTTGCCAGGATTTTCAAGTAAGAACAAGTAAGAAAATCATGCAATGGTGAAACCAACAGATAATTGTACTGCTTAATTGTCTTTTATTTTATTTTATTTTATTTTTTGAGATGGAGTTTCGCTCTGTCGCCCAGGCTGGAGCGCAGTGGCGTGATCTCAGCTCCCGGGTTCAAGTGATTCTCCTCTGCCTCAAGGGTTCAAGGGTTCAAGTGATTCTCCTGTCTCAGCCTCCCAAGTAGCTGGGACTACAGGTGCATGCCACCACGCCCGGCTAATTTTTGTGTGTGTGTGTGTGTGTGTATTTTTAGTAGAGACGGGGTTTTGCCACGTTAGCCAAGATGGTCTCAATCTCCCGACCTCGTGATCTACCCGCCTCAGCCTCCCAAAGTGCCAGGATTACAGGCATGAACCACCACGCCTGGCCTTAATTATCTTCCTAAATTAATACTGAGGAGTTCTACTGGGAACAGTTTGAAACGGGAGTTGTCTGTGCTTACAAAATGAAGTGGGGGGACGGGAGGGGAGGAGGCAGGGAGGGAGGGCACTTTTGAATTATTTCCTTGAAAAAGCTTGAAAGGAATTCACAAAATGTAAATGATTCATTATCTTAGTGATCCAAAACATGTCAGCAAGTATCAGGAATACATATCATATTCTGAGGTTGTCGTTAAATATTGGATTGAGCTATAGATAAAATCACGCGTCTCCGACTGAGGTTTAGCAACTGGAAAGGAAGAAGAGTCAGATATAGTTGAAGGTAACTTTTCCTGTGCAAGGGGGAAAAACAAAAGGAAGTAAGGCTTTTCTGTCACTTCAGGGTTCCCTCTTTGGCCTGAAAGACTTATCAGCTGCTGGCACTTCTAAAGACTACAGCAATTGTGATTTTCCTCCCTCCATTGTTATTTGCCTTTTTATCTCCTTTTCATCCCTGCCTCTTCTCTGCCCTGTCCCTTTTATAGAAAGGCTGCCATGAAGCTGGCCTCCTGGCTTTCCTCCCCTGTCCCTGCAGGGAACCACATGTGACAATCCTCCCTCACTGCCCTATCCACCTGTTCTGAATAGTCTCACCCATAACGCCTTGGGTTCCCCATGCTTCCTCGTAAATGTGCTCAAAAGGATAATTGTGGTTTCTCAGTTACAAGCTCGATATGAGGTGACAGTTTAGTGGTCAGTCCAGCTGTATTGGGAGTTAAAATTATCCACGCTTGTCTGCACTCCTGCTTACCCAACTGTACAGCTCTACCTTTTTCCGGCTGATTTAGCCTTCTGTCCCCTGTGGAGTGTACAGCCTGAATCCCTTGGCCTGCTCAGAAACTGGCTCCCTTTGCCTTTAGGAGTTTGTTGGGCCACAGGGATAATGAAGAGGTCTGGCGTGTTCAGATTTATGTCTTTGATGCACTGCAAGAAACCATTGTTTTTAATGTGACAAAATAACTAGTTGTTCCCCTGGTAGGAGGAAAAGTATTTTTAAATTATATTCTTTTCTCTGAGTGAGTTCCTTCCCTATTTGACCTCCAAATTTTGCTCGAGGTAAAATTTCAATCTTTGAATAAACCTTGTTGTGTAATGATGATCTGGTTAAGAACACAGGAAGACATGGAAATATTATTAAGAGGTCTATGGATTCATGAAGGTATTCGGAACTTTATGGTTTCCAATACTGCCCTTCAGATTCCAAGAGTGATCATGCTTAGGCTCAAAGTACAGTACTCTCTCAAAGATTCTTCAAGGAGGAATATTTTTGTAAGTGAGAGAAACGCAGACTTTAAGCAGCTTCAGTGTGTGCCATCCAAATGGTTTCCCTTATCGTCCTCATTCATCTATTCAACTGCACTTTGCTTCTGGAAATCCAGTGTGAATTTTAATCAGGAAATGAGAAACGGCACAGGGTGCAGTTTGTGGATTAAGCCACATTGACTCCCTGGGTAGGTGAAGCCTTTGTGATTTTGCAGAATGTATTTTCGCTATAGCTTTATTAGGGCTTTGTGTGTAATATCCTGGAATCTCTGAATGAACGTAGCCCCAAATCCTTCCAAACGTTTTCCAAGGCAGCAATCCTCCAATATTTTCTCACTTTCTCGAGAAAAAAAGTCCAATTGCTTTGTGTGATATTCATTCCATTAGTCATAAGACATACCATGTGTTCAACATTGTGCTAAGCAGTGAAGGTACAGGAATGAGTCAGACAGCTTCTACCTCCAAAAAATTTGCTTTCTAGTGTTCTGGGATGCAAGATGGAAGGATGTACAGGCAACGGTTGTCCCTTTCCAAAGAGGAAATGGACAAACCTAATTTGAAATGGAAAAGTTGACTTGGGAAATTTCCTAGAGAAGCTGATTATGTCATGAAAGATGAGGAGACAAGGAGCGGCATTGCCAGGTGAAGGGGCAGGATGAGCAAAAGCTTGGAGCCTGAAGTCACTTGGTGTGTGCAGGGAACAGCAGGGAATGTAAAACATTAGATCATGTGTCTATTTGGTGAAGATGGCTGGAGAAGTTGGGGGGTGGGTCAGAGTGGACAGCTTGGGATGCCATACTCATGAGCATTTCTTACTCTGTAAGTTTGAGCTGCTGAAGTGGCAAACAATTATTTGTACACTTAGTGGAAGAAGAATAAGAAAGAAGATTTTCCTTTCAGTAGAGCTCTCATATCCTCTTTCGCTCTAATGAAACACACTATCTATTTAGGTTAGTCTATAAACTAGAGAAAACACAATCAAAGTCAGAATGCATTGCATCCCCGTCCTTCACACACACTTGAATTCCAAAATAGAAATTGCATTTCTGTCAGATTCTCTGTGCTTCCAACGCTGCCTGTGTCAGGAGTGAGAACTGTGTAAAACTCAGAGCAGTGGCTACAGTTATGATGGAAGCTGATGCATCCTTCATGGGCTTGATCTCAACGTACCTTGATGGGGCCCAAGCCAGTCTGTTTCTACACATAGGTAGAGCCTGGCTCCAATTCTAGCAGATTTAATAGCTCTTCATTTTTCCAGTCTTCATCAACATGCTTCTATGTAATTGTCTTCACATCCCATTACCATTTTCTTGAATCTTCCCTGAAGAGGAAAACCAACACACCAACCCACCATTCCGGCTAAACATTGGCAGATGCCTTATGAAGTTTTATAAAACATACATTAAGCAATTCAGCTGAAAACCTGTTGTAACAAGCTCTTTGATTTTAATGAACTATCCCCACTGAAGGGGTTTTGTCATATTTACACTAGGTCTTTCACTAACTAGTCTCTTTGTAAGTCCAAAAAAGAAAAAAAAAAAAAAAAAAAAGGCAAGTCACTGCCCAAGAGAAAGACAGAAACACAAAGGGCAACATTCCTTGCTTGAAGCTATGCACTGTATACACAGTAGATGAATGAAGAGAGGATATGTGAGCTCTCAAGTCCAAACTCTGTCTGTCAAGAGTACTCTCATGTGGTTGAAGATTGGCCGGGCCATGGAACCCAACAAGAGATGCAACCAGAAACAGCACTGATGCTTGCCTTATATTAGTGGTCTTAAAATCTTGGTTTGATATTTTGTCATAATTCACTGTATATGAGAAAAATAGTCATTCAAAAGTTAAAAATCACATTTTGAGTTTTTTCTTTGACAAGATAGGTGTCTCCCTCCTGCAAGCAGTATTATTCTGTCTGTCACTCAGTTATTAGTCATTAGCAGCAGAATCAATGGTATAAACCTAGTGAGCCTCCTGGGGTTGAATTCAGCCCAGGGATGGGTTCGTTATTTACATAAAAAGGCAGTGGTTCTGGAGTGGGCATTGGTCATGATTCTTGTTATGTTTCCTATCAAGGTGTGTATCTTAGCAAGAGCTGACTCTCCTAGCAGGAGGCCATCAGTCTCTTTCTAGTTTATACAAGGAACAACATTCCAGGCACGCAGCCAGTTGAACAGGGGTCTGTGTTATACAAGGTCTCAGCACCCAGGGAAGCATTTGTGTATGTAGATGTAAATTTCTGTACATATGCACAAACTGTGCCTTGGCCTTAGTGCCCCTGAAAGTTAGACCCTGAGACAAAGATTTGTATGCAGATGGCTTATTGAAAAAGTGGTCCCAAGGAGCAGAAGGGAAGGATGGAGTGAAAAAGGAAAGGAGGGCAAGTCAGTAAAGAGATAATATGTTACTGAGTTGATCACTGTGTAGTCAGTGGTGACTGAGGCACTATCTTAAGGGGTTTCCTAAGGAGCCATAGGAAGTATGCTCAAAAATGTCGGCAGAAGCAATGTGGAGGGATGCATCAGCCTACCAGCTTCCCATCTGGCACTAGCTAAGGTGGTCACATGGGCTGTAGCTCACCTGCAGTTCCTGGATGTACATGCATGTGCTGGGTCCCGCCCCATGGCATCAGAAAAGGACCAAGGCTGAAAGAGGTATGAGATGAGGGAACGGTTAGGCACCGTTAGGCTGCCCCTAAGTGCAAGCGGACTGACCCTGCACTGAACTGGTCATTGCGGAGGTAGCTGGAGTAAGAGGTTGAACGAGAAGATTTCAAGAGGTTTGCACTCAGAAGGTGTCTGGCACTTGCCGTAGTGTATCCAGTGCCTTCCAAGATGTGCAATCACTGGGATTTGTGGTTGGTTAATGCCATCATTATATCCTGCCTTGGTCTAAGACTGCAAATTAATTGAAGAGAAATGCCCTGCCACCTCCCCTGGTCTGGATGAGGCCTTTGTTTTCTGGTGAGATTCTGTTATCTAAGGTTATAAGAGCTCTCTTAGAGATCTATCCTTAGTCTTGCCTAAAATAGAAAAGATACTTTTTTCCCCAATGCATTTTAAAAATTGAAGTATAATTTACATTTAGTGAAATGCACAGATTCCAAGTATTTAGTTCTGTCCGTTTTGATAAATGCAGGCACTCATGTAACCCACACCCCCATCAAGATACAGAATATTTCCATCAGTCCAGGAGGTATCCCGGTACCTTTTCCCAGTCAACCCTACCACCCACTCTGGAAGCAGTCACTGCTTTGATTTCTATCACCATCTATTAATTTTCTCATGTGAAAAACTCCATATAGATGCAGCCATCTGGTATGGACTATTTTGTGTCTGGCTTCACTCAACATAATGTTTTCACTCAGCACTCAATATAATGTCTTGGGAATTCATCCATATTGCTGCATGTTTCTGCAATTTGAACCTTTTTATTGCCGTCTAGTATTCCATTGTATGAATCTATCACAATTTGTTTATCCTTTCTACTGCTAATTGACACTTGGGTGGCTTCCAGTTTGTAGCTGTATGAAAAAAGTTGCTATGAACAAGTCTTTTTGTGGACATGTGTTTTCATTTCTCTTGGATGAATACTTAGAAGACTTCTGGGCCATAGGATAGATGTCTATTTAACTATATAACAAAAGTATTTGTAACATTTGACACTCCCACCAGCAATGAATGAGAGTTCTGGTTCCTCCATATCTTAGCCAATATCTGGTATTACCAGTCTTTTCCATTTTAACCATTACTGCTGATTGTGTAACAGTATTTCATTGTCATTTTATTTTATATTTCCCTAATGACTAACGACAGTGAGTATTTCTTCATATACTTATTGGCCATTTGAATATTTTCTTTGGTGAAAAGCCTATTCAAATCTTTTGCTTATTTTTTATTGGGCTGTTTGTCTTTTTATTATCGAATTGTATGAATTCTTTACATATTCCAGAACCAAGTTCTTTATCAGATATGTATGTTACAAATGTTCTCCTCCAGTCTGTGGCATGCCTATTCATTTTTTAAGCAGTGTTTATTGATAAGCAAATATGTGAAATTTTGACTGTGTTTAATAATTGTGTTTTTCTCTGATGTGTATTGCTTTTCTGTGTTCTCTCTAAATGATATTTCCCTGCTCCAGGGTCATAAAGATGTATTCCTAAGTTTTCTTGTAGGAGCTTTGTATTTTTATGAGGCATATGCCAGATTGTTTTAGATAGTCTATGCCAATTTATTTATTTTTTTTTACCAAGAAAAGTTGGTAGTCACTACTTGTATTACTCATGAACACTGACGGAGACATTACCTCCCAGACTGATGCATTAAGGAGACCTCTGAAAATCCCAATTAAGTTCTTACATTTACATTAAGATCTGTCCCTGGATGGTGTATGAGTTGGGTTAGGATGGGAGGGAAGGGATTTCGATATGTTCTTTGCATTTACATTTGGCGATGCTGTTTAATCCCAGTCCATATGTGCATGTCACCATATGCCAGGTCACTGTGCTGTGGAAACCTGACTTATGTTAAATGCCTGTGTTGACACTTCTTTTTCTAAATGAATGGGCTTTTTATTTAACTGGTGGCTGCTGACTTTGTGGGGGCTGCCAGGTCCTTAAAATGATGTTTGTTTGAATTTGGCAGAATGAAAAATTGGGCTTATATTTACTTTTTTTTGGTTCCTAAATCTGTTCTCACCACTCACCCTTAACAATACTCTTTTGATTTCATGAAGAAGCCTTTATACAAAAAAATGAAATGCAGCAGAGGTTTGTGGTATGTTCTAGGCTTTGTTGATGTGTTTGTCTCTCCATTCTCCAGCACCTGCAAGTGAAGAAGGTAAAGAGGCCTTGGATTGAACGAAGAAATTAACGAAAGTATGTTTTCTGGCATTGAGTTTTAATTGTACAGATTGTCATTGAATACCAGCTGGTCATTAATTTATGCATGCAGGCAACAGCTTAACATTTTGGTCGTAAGGGAAAGAGCACTGGAATCAAGAGGTTTGAGTTCTATTCTCAGTCCTGCCTTTTAATAGCACAATGATTTTTGGCAAGTCATATGTCTTCTTTGAGTCTCAGTTTTCTTATCCGTGAGTTGGAAACAAACATAGGTAGTGTGATAGAACAGGCTAAGCTATACCGCAGTAACCAGCACAATTCCAGTTCCTTGTGACTTAGTCACAAAGCCTCATCATTTTTCCTTGAGAAAAATTTAATTCTTGAGCCGCTCATGCTTGTGCTCTGCAAGATCCCTCTTCCATCTGGTGAGGATGATCAGAATCTAAGTCAGAGATCACAGCTCTCTTTATCTTCTTGCCATCTCACCAACGGGCTTCCAAAGTCACCCTAATGGAGAGACGAAGATAGAGGAAGTACGCTTCCAGTTATCTGCCTGGATTTGGAAGTGCCACTCATTATTCCTGCTGTCGTTCCGTGTCTTGCAAGGGAGTCTGGGAAATGCAAGAGAGCCTGTGGGCTCTCTGGTGAGTGCTTCCTGTCTCTGCCACGTGTGTCTCATGTATGTTTCGTGATGCCCAAATGAGGTGACAGATTAGAGCACATTGTAAATAATTTATGATAATTTTAACAGGATTATATTACTTTATATCCTATTCAAGACCTGAGCTCATTTAGATATGTTTGCTGGCATTTGTACACACCACCATTTTTCATTTTTTATTGTTTCCTGCCTTTGAAGTAGAAGGAGCAGCCTTTTTATTTTTTTATTTATTTTTTATTTTTTGGACAGAGTCTCGCTCTGTCGCCCAGGCTGGAGTGCAGTGGTGTGATCTCAGCTCACTGCAACCTCTGCCTCCTGGGTTAACGCTATTCTCCTGCCTCAGCCTCCCGAGTAACTGGGACTACAGGTGCCTGCCACCATGCCTGGCTAATTTTGTTTTTGTATTTTTAGTAGAGACGGGGTTTCACCGTGTTAGCCAGGATGGTCTCGATCTCCTGACCTCGTGATCCACCGGCCTTGGCCTCCCAAAGTGCTGAGGAGTAACCTTTTTTTAAGCCTCGGCAGATAGGTTCTTTACTCTTCACCCTTTTGTACCTAAACAGCATGTCAGACAACATTTGATGAGAAGAGTTTTAAAAGAAATCAAAGAGTCTATAGACATTGGAACTACTAACAAGCCTTGCCAGTTCTGCTTTAAGGATGATTAAGATGCCTCCATAAGGAGCACTGTCATTTGCATGTAAGCTGTGTGCTGAAGCCTCTCTTGAGTGGCTTAAATGTGACTCCCAGCAATCTTGTTTGTATTATTGATTTGTTCAGTGAAACCACCACTCAAAGGGAGTACAAAGGCAGGCTTCAATGCAGCCTGAGCCAAATTATTATAATTCTGGAATGAGTGGAATTTGAAATAATGAGGTTTTATTTTACTTTGCCCTGGAGGTTTCTATGTAGCATTGTGAGAGAAAAAAAATATTTGTTTTATTTAAAAAACACACAACTTTCATTGTGTTCAAACGTGGAGTTCAAAAACAAGTCAATAAGACAGCCTCATGATACAATGAGACCTGTTCTGTTGGTAATTTCACTGTTCAAGGCATTTAACTCCAAAGAGCTGGCTTTTTTTCTCCCTCACTATTTGGCTCATTTAATTTTGAACTCGTTGCTTATAAACATACCCGCAAAGTCACTGTCTTTGTTATTAATTTCTTGTTTGATTTTCTAAAGCTCTGCACCATGGAGTTTGTGTGCAGTGTGTATACTGGAAGTCTTTATGAGGCAGGGTGATTCATGTATTAGTGGACATGAACATGTCTGTAACCTAGAGAAGCCTCCGTAGACCAGTTATAACTATTGCTCTTGTTTTCTTTTTACACCACATCTATACAAAACACAGCACATAGAATATGTGTTCCCGGGTGTGGACAGTGAGGGGAATATGGGTGATCTTCCTGGCCCACTATCCGTTTCTTCTTGGAGGTTACGTGGCATCCTTCCTACCTTATGTGTGGGCTTCGTGGGACTGTCAGTTGGGGGACCCTGCCCTCTCTTGGCCAAGATATGAGTACGTAATAATTCTAACCCAGTCAGGATGATCTCTCCTGAGAATGTGCATATTGACTACAAGGATGGAAGCTGTTTGAGTTGATTCTTTTTGACAGTTGCTCCCTAAAGAGGCTGTTATTATTTTCTTCTACGTGGACTCCTGACAATCTTTGATTCTTCCTTCTCGGATGCCTGTCATTTCACCCCTTTCTTCGATTCCATATGTTCCCCCATCTCTTACCAATAACTTACCTTTTTGCTTAGATTACCTTTTGTTGGTTTCTATTACCTGAAAGCAAGAATCCTGTTTTAGTATATTTATTTGCATTTGCCTAAGAATTACAGAATTTCAATTGGCTAGAAACTTAAAGATAAATCCAAAATGCATTTAAAAGGAGATCTGATTGGTTGGTCACGTTCTGTTACTGTATTATAATTTTGTATATTAAAAGTGGTCAAAAGAATCATTAACTGAAGGTTGAAAACATTATCCCCCAATTGTCATATTTAAAGTACAAAGGATCCTCTTCATTGAAGATTTATGGACTCAGCTCCTTAATGGACATTGCCATGATCCTATCTCAGGGGCCTCAGACCCAAAATGCCCAAAACATGACTCTTAATTTTCCCCAAATTTGCTCCTTAGGGACTCAAACAGAGGCAAGTTCAGGGTAAGAAATAAGTCCTTGTTTTCAATCTGTTGCGACTTCTCACCTGGCATCCTTACAAGAAAAGTGACATCCAATAGAATAATTTAGGGCCATATTTTTCTCCAAAAGCTTCTAAAAGTTTCTATCTGTCAATAATTTTCTTCATTGTAATTGTGTTATTATATTTGGAAAAGAAAAAAATCATTCTTAATCCTAGCACCCAGAGATAGTTCCTGTTAACATTTTGGGGTGATTCATTTCCATCCCAACTTTTCATTTTGCTTTTCACTTAACATTGTAAACTAATCGGTCTCTGTTTGGCATACAGTCTTCATAACCATCTTCTAAAGAGCTGCATATTATTCTCTTTAGTGGCCATTCTATGTTTACTCGACCGTTTTTCTTCTGGACATTTAGACAGGTTTAGTAAATATAGAATACTTGGATTTTATACTTGCCCTGGTAGAAGAAAAATTTAGACAGAACTAAGACTTGCCATAGTGAGGGATTTACAAAGCATTTGCAGTTTGTTTTGATTTTTTGGCTACTAGCGACAGGATTGCTCAGATGCAAATGGTAATTACAACATAAATATCTGTACTCCCTAAATAGTGGGAAGCTTTTAAAATCCAAATTTGATGCTCACCCATGAACATTTGAAAGGATAATAGATTTCTTTGTGTGTGTTTCTCAGCCTCTAGGATTGGTAAGATTTTTATATCTTGTCTTTAATTTCTACCATTGAGTTTATTGGGTTTAAGTTTTGGATCTCAATCCCTTTGGATTTACTTCTGCTCCTTCCCCTATATTTCAGCAGAAAGTGATTGTGTTTGGGTTTCCATTCTTGGAGGGCTATCCTTGGTCTGAACTGTTTTCATTTATTTTATTTAAAAATTACAAAGACATTTCTAGTTATATTTGGTTTTGCAATTCATTCCTCCCTCCGTTTTACAAAACCATAAAACCCACATTGTCTAAAAATGCTGTGTTGAGCAAAATGGATTCAGTCGTCCTTGGAGAGCAGAAAAAGATGGAGCCAGTATGTGTTATAAACATTTCCAGGGAGATTGTCTGTTTCCCAGAATTGGTTTTAGTCAAAGGCTGCTGACCAGTTGTGCGATTTCATTTGGGGTCGCTGACCCTGGGCCCTACTTGAACTTGACTCTGGATGTCATGCGGGCGTCTGCCCTCCTCATGTCTGCATCCTTGCCCCTCTCAGCTCTGCACCCTCCACTTCTAGCTCTGCACCCTCCACTCCTGCTGGTCTGGCCCCTGCTGTTATTTTTTAAGGACCCGAGCCATAAAAAAACCAAGTCTTTGGATTTCTGAATGAACATTTCTAATGTTAAACTTGGTGGTTTCTTGTCACAAAAGCACAGAGTCAGTGAATTCTGATTGTTCTGCAGTGTGGATCTTCCTTTTCCGGTTAGTTTAAACATCCTCATTCCCTTCGATTGCAACATTTGATCTTCCATGTTCAGAATCTGCAAATTCTCCCAACAGTTTATTTTCAGCAGATTATCACTGACTGACCTTTTATTTCTCAATCTGAGGAAAACGAAGTTGAAAGTGTGGGTTTTCTGGAGATCTCCCCCCGCCTGCCCTTTGCCTTCATATTTAACTGACGACTGTAATAGACAGAGCTAAGTGAGATTTTCTCACGCAAGCTCTTGCTTCTGTTAGGCACTTGTGCTCTCAATGTTGTTGGACAGAATCCTGCTTTCACTGTGTGAAATTTACAGGTGTTACCATCTAGCCTCATGTCAATAGCAGTTGTAGTCCAAACCCAAGACTTAGGAGAGAATTTTGACAGAATTTGAGTCTTGCCCCCTCCACTTCACAATCCTCCTTGCTGTCTTCTACCTCTCTTTCCCTGCCCAGAGTTAGGGATGGAGAAGGAGAAGGAGGAGAAACCTATCGGTATATTGCTTACTACTGTGGTATTCATGGGTTGGAACACTATCCATGCCCAGCGGACCCTTAGGTGACAATGGGGCATGCTACTCCTTTGGGAGACACTTTGAATACTGAGCACCAATTTTGTATCACCTGTAGTGCTTCTCACAGTGCTCTGGTGAATGTTTCCTAAGCCTGCCCTTTTCTGCTAACCCGTGAACCAGCAGAGGATGGAGAGACATCTCTACCAGCAAATGTTTGCGGTGGGAATAAATGCTTTTTGAGTCATTGCCAACTATCTCCCAGTCACCCTACACTAAAGAGGAAATGGGGCCTTCCTGGTTTCCTTTGAGGAGCTTCCCAGACATTCCATGGGCCTTCTTTCCCAGCAGCCTCCAGTGTCATTTTCCTAGGGCGGCTGCAACACATCACACAAACTAGGTGTCTAAGACAGTGGAAATTGATCCTCTCACAGTCCTGGAGGCCAGAAGTCCAACATGAAGGTGTTCTCAGGGTCACTCGCCTTGCGAAGGCTCTGGGGGAGGATCCTCCCTTGCCTCTTTTGGCCTGTGGAGGCTCAAGTGTTCCTTGACTTATACCTGCTTCATGCCAATCTCTGCCTCTGTCTTCACATGAACTTCTCCTCTTCTCTCCATTGTCTCCTCTTTTCTATCTTATATAAGGGCACCTGTCATTGGATTTAGGGCCCATTGGTATAATCCAGAGTGATCTCATCTTGAAATTATTAGCTTAATTATATCTGCAAAGACACTTTTCCCAATAGGGTCACATTTGCAGATTCTGGGGATTGAGATGTGGATATATCTTTTTGGAGGCCACTATTCAGTCCTTTGCATCCCCCATGTGAGTTGTGGCAAGGGGCCTGAGTTTCAGAGGTTCACAGTCTCATCTGAAACACCACACCCTTGGTTGGATTGGATTTGGGTTCCACCAAGTAAACAATCAAGGACTAGGACTGTCTCATCGTGCCTCCTCCAACTCCCACTACTCTTTCCTATTTGTGAAGAGGAGCTATAAGACTCTGACTTTTCATCTGCCTTTGTTTCCAGTCAATGCCACTAGTTCTCATGTGAAGCCTCTTCCCCAAGAAACAGGGTCAACAAAGTCAAACATTTACAGTAGCTAATTACATGTGAATATGCAGCTGAAAAAAATGCCTTCTTAATAACTCATTACTTAATAACATGCTATTTGTGTATAGACAGTTTTGTAAAATCTCTTTTACATTAGCCAGTATTTGAACTGGCCTAAACACTAATGATAGAGTGATATCCTGCTATTTTTCTTGTCTTTTTTTTTTTTTTTTTTTTTTTTTTGAGACGGAGTCTTGCTCTGTCGCCCAGGCTGGAGTGCAGCGGCGTGATCTCAGCTCACTGCAAGCTCCGCCTCCCGGGTTCACACCATTCTCCTGCCTCAGCCTCCTGAGTAGCTGGGACTATAGGCGCCCACCACCACGCCTGGCTAATTTTTTTTTTTTGTATTTTAGTAGAGACGGGGTTTCACTGTGTTAGCCAGGATGGTCTCGATCTCCTGACCTCGTGATCCGCCCGTCTCGGCCTCCCAAAGTGCTGGGATTACAGGCGTGAGCCACCGCGCCCGGCTGCCTGCTCTTTTTCAAAGATAGTTTTTATGTGTTTTATGGCCAATCAAGGCTCCTTCAGCAGTGAAATTCTAAGTATACCACAGATACAAGGTGGGCAGCTTCTTTGGAGAAGTTTTACCTTTTGCTTGTTTCCGTCATCACTTCAGTAATTTTTTTGTTTGGCTTAAGTCAAGTCCCAACAATACTGAATCAACCATTAAATGGGTTTTCAAGACTCGGTTCATGAAGAAGTCCCTGGAGCCACCTGCAACCTGCCCTAGAGATACATAAATTTGAGTCTGTCATCTCATTCTCACTTAAAAATCTGGGTGTTTATTCTTTAGACTGTAAAGGGAGAGGTGGAACCGATTAGAATTGTAGGATGAGGGTCCCAGCCTCTTTCCTCACTGGTTAGTGACCTTAAATATGTCATTTCAACTGTTCTGGGCTTCAGTGTCCCCATCTCGCATTGGTCTAAAACTGCCAACACTCCTGTAAGTCAGAACAATCAAATGCTTCTTGTGACTCTAAGGTGCATTTCTAGTTCTAAAGCTGTTTCTATGATTGATATCTTCATGTCAACTGCTTACAAAACTAGTTTGGAGGTAGGAAAGTGATAATCTGCAAAACTCCCCACCATTGCCTATGTATTCAGCCCCTTCTCCAGAAAGTGAAACTTGTTTTAGAGTGCAGTTTAGACCTTCACATGGCTTCAGGTGGGAAAAATCTTGGGTGTGCTTACTCAGGTCTCAGCTAATCTACTTCTTCATCTGGGTTTGTCATATATGAGAGGGTTTTTCACAAACAGGAAGTTGTCTAAAACTTTAGTGGGAAGACTGTATTAATCGGTATACTTCATGTTAGCTGCTTTGATAATAGTCCCCCACATCTCAGTGGTGTAACAATAAAATTGTACAGCTTGCTCAAAGTGTAATGTAGATATTCCTGGTTGGTTGACTCTACTGGGGAGAGTACTTCTTCTCTGAGCTGTGCCCAGGCTTCCTCTGTCCTTTGATTTCACCTCACAGCTCATGCTTATGGCCCGAAAGAGGGAAGTGGGGCGGAGAGTGAAGAAAATGGCACTAAAATTCATGCAGTCTCAACCAAACTGCAAAGCATGTTGGGAATGCAGGCTTCCTGGGTGGCCAGGAAGAAGACGCAGATTGGGTGAGCATGCCGTATTATCTCTGCCACAGAAACTCTGCCTCCTACTTTGAAGGCAGGAAGAGGTAGAGGCCAAATGATTATCTTTAGCCCTCGTGGTATAGCTGGATAGATTTCAGAATAAAATTTGTAATTTCCATAGTGTTCCTGAAGACATTGATCCAAGCTTGCCCTGTCATCATTCTATACCACAGTGACATTATTTAACCCAAGACTGTGGTTTTAGTCCTTAATTTGCATCAGGTGCTCCCAGTGCCTCATGGGAAATAAGTTGGGTGACTGACAGGCTCTGCTCACTGAGGGTTACACTTCCCTGTAAAACAGCAGCCAACCACATTGTAAGAGGTCAGAAGGATAATAATTGTGATAATGGTCAACATCTATTAAGTGCCTACTATATACTTGGCACCATGGTAGGCATGCTTTAGACCTACCTTATTTAACCCTCTCATTTAGTCTTCAGGCTTCACTCTTACCGAGTAGCTTGGAAATGGACTATGCAGGGTGATTTCTAAGTGCTTTTGAGGAAAAGAGCAATTATAATTCCTTTAAAAGCCATCTCTTTGAGAACAGCCATTCTTTGGATGAATAAGTTCTGGCAGGTTTGTGAAAACATCGGTCACATGATCATTGCATGCCATCTCAAGTGACTTGGTGGGGGCCGGGGGCTGGCCTGTCATCACTTCTGTGGGCAGATGGGACTGTCCATCTGTTCTACATTTTCATTGTTGCCTGCTCAGCTGGCAAGTTTGCAGGCAGAACACTGTGGCATGGCCCTGCCCACCTAAGTGGACAGAACTGCCTGTCAAAAATAGAGGACGTCGGGATTCTCTTGGGAGTTTCATGTTTTAGGGAGCTGTGCTTTGGGGGACCCTGCACTGGCTGGGAAGGGTGGTATTAATGGGCTGGATGCTTTCATAGATGAAATTAACACCTCTAAATACCTTTCCTTCTCCTAGAGGTAGGTCTGACTGGACCTGAAACTTCTCCAGCAACAATGTGGCCTCCATGTTCATTTTACTCAGATTTATCCTACATGAATGTATGTGGTTCGGAGAATGTCAGAATCCTTCCTTCTGCCCTGCACAGCTCTAGAAATGGCCCAGGGAATTTTATGAGGCTGCAGTGGATTGGAGTTAGAGGGCATCAACTGTTGGAATGGACACCTAGTCTTTAGATAATGGGCACCTCTAGTGCAAACAGTGTCCTTATTTGGGGTGAGTACTCAAAAATAATTTTAGAACAGCTCTTAACCACAACTTTGTGCCACCAAGATAAGGGGAGATATTTCCTCGCATCTGAAAGCCCTGTCTCCATGATAACAAAAGCCCTAGGATTTAGAGTCGAGATCAGATTCTGGGCTAATAGCTTTATTAATTACAACTTCTCAGTAAAGTCATTAGGATTTCAGATGAAAATGGGCTAAAGCAAAAAGTATTTAAGATGTACAGTCATGGCTTTTAGTTTCTGAAAATAGATTAAAATTTCTGGGTTCCATTCAGTTGTTCAAGGAGAGGAGGGGAAAGGCAATACGGCAAACGCTTTCAGGTCTTTGTAGGAGGATAGAATGCCAGATTTGAGCACATGCACCAGACTGCATTCGTACATATTCTCCCAGGGCTTTTTGCTCAGCTCCATGAATGTTGCCACAGTGGCTTTATGGTTCAGCCTTGGAAATGGAGCTGCCAAAGGAGACAAACTCCATTTTCTATCCATTCACAAGGAGCCAAGCTGCTGGGCTGGGTGTTGTGAGGAGTCAGTCAATCCCAACAAGACAAGATTAAAGAAATGCCATAACAATTGACGTTCACTCTTTCTTAAAGAAGGAAGTTGGGGGCTGCCTTTACTTTTTAGGGACGTAAACTCTGTGAGAGTGACATAAACCCTTCTGTCTGTTTTCTGAACATCATCCAGGTTCTGTCCTTGGTCTAAGCCTCACATTCTTCTGCTCTGACACCACCAGGGCCAATTTCCCTGCCACCAATATATGTTTTGGGCCTGATGTTTGTAGGATAATCAGTAGAGCCATGAAACAATAATAAAGTGTGTCAGTAAGATTGTTTGACTTGAAAGTCTTTTGCTAAATAGCCATAGTATCCATAAACTGCTGGAGGTAGGCTAATGAGGATCATAAAATTTATTATTGAAAGTATCTATTATCTTCCCAAGAAATGCCCTCTCTTTATCATGGTCATGCTGATTACATTTCCATGGTTAAAATTTCATTATGGTCTGTGTTTTACTCAAGGTCCCGCAACTCGCCCAGAGCTGAAGCCTGTCAGCTGGGAGCTCCTTTAGGGAATTTGATTTTATTAATACTTTACGGTTGGTGGCCTTTAATTAATGTTAAATGAAAATGGGATTCTAAAAGCGTCGCAGAGGACTTTTCACTGGGGTGTCAAAATAATTTACAGTGATTAATAAGCCTTAAATCACCATTACTAGAGATGGTTTGAATTCCATTTTGATCATGAGGCACTGACTACAATATGTTTACAATCTTTTTAAGAAATGAGAAATGTAGCACTGGGCTGAACACCCTTGACTTAGAGACATTGTGAGGGGTGGCTGTTAGAACAAGAGCTGTGTTGGTGGCCTCTGTGTCATTATGGGATGCCTGATTAGGCTTTATTTATCCATCCCTTTCTTCTTTCTATCCACCCTGTTCAACACACACACACACACACACACACACACACACACACACACACACACCCCTACTCTGGAAAAAGGTGGAGTAGAAACAAACAAACAAAAGCTATTTAGAGGCATCATCTCATCTCGTTCTCACAATAACTCCATGACGTAGGTCTTATTATTTTCCTTTTATAGATAAGGAAAGTAAGGCTTACAGTGCTTAGTGACTTGCCCAAGGTCCTCAGCTGGTAAGTGTCAGAGAGGAATTTAAACAGGGGCTTGCTAGTATCCAGACCCAGTGTCTTGTATTTTTCATGGATTAGCAGATGAAATTTCAAAACCCTGCTTTCCTGATGACAAGGCTCACAGTGGCCTGAGATTCAAGGCAGGTCTCCACCTCCACGAGGAACTAGAGGCAGGTCAAGAGATTAGGGGAGACGTCCCGTGAAATGTATTGGGCAAGCCCAGTGGAGAGAGAATCTACATCACTGCCGTCACTGTGGCATCCCAGCAGGCGGGCACCCTTCCCTCTCCAGTACCCACAGGCTATTGGGTCTAGAAGGCAGTGCTCACTGTTGGTGGTGGACTTTTACAAATAAAGACAGAAGTCCTGATTCCACCAAGTCAGGACTGGATAATCTGCTGTAAAACAATAATTTCTTAACATTCTTCAACACGGCCACTCTAATGTTCTCCTTTCTATATTGTCAGATAACACATTTTAAATTGCTCTAAAGTATCGGATAGAAGAGGAGATGCGAATCAGTTCTGGCTTATCCTTTCCTGGATCTGCCGCGCCAAATTTTTGCCCAGCCTGCTTGGCTCCTTGCCCTGCACCCTCTCCCTGGGGTGTTTGGTCCCCTGTAGCCTTCACTGCAATTCTTTTCTCTCGGAGGGATGTAGATCTCTTCACTGAGGACTTAAGCTCAAGCATAACTAGGACACTAAATAACATGAAAGCAACACCAGCCACTTTTATTAGGCAGCTTCTAGGTGCCAGGCACACTGCTTGGTGCTGCAGTTTCACTGCTTTATTTATTCTTCATGGTAGCCTGTTTCTCCTATGTCTGTTTCTCCTGCTAAAGGCATGCAGAGGCATCTATGGCTACAGTCCCCCTACCCCACTCAGGTAATCCTGAGTTTTAATGATCTTCGTTCCTTCTCTCCAGGATTCTGGAGCCTAGAGAGGTGGATGACAAGAACAATGAGGCTGATGTAACTGGGTTTCTCTGTGGGCCAGGTAGATGTGTCCTGTCCTTACTACCTGGTCCCCAGCATCCCCACTGCTACACAAGACAGGGTGGTATGCCAGAGAAATTGACATTGTCAGAGCAATTGATGGTGTTGCCTCATCTCACTCCGTGAGGGAACAGGGGCTCTCATCACAGTTGTCATTTCACATCCTTTTGTGTGATTATTGGATGAACATCTGTCTCCTCCCGCGACTATGACTGTAGGATCCAGAAGGATGGCGACCTTCCTCTTGGTTCATGGAGGTGCCCCCAGGGCCTAGGGACGTCGGTGGCTCTTGGCTGTCCCTCAGGAGTAGTTTGCTGAGTGCACGCGTGTGTGAGTGAAGGAGTGAACGATGGGGTGGTCCCTGGTGGTAGTCATGCTTGGGGTCTTGGCAGATTCTTTCTGGGCACCTTGCGGGTGCTACATGAGGTCAGCTAATGTCATCTCATTCCCATGCCTGTCCTTTCTAAGACAACTCAGTTATCTGCAGAGAGTAATGCAAAGAGATTACGGGGCTTTGGGTTTGCGGCAGACTGACCACAACTTGCAGCCACAGCGTATCTCCCAGGACATAGGAACGGCAGAATTTCAGAGCTGAGTAAAGTAAACGTCTCCATAGAAACTGTCTGCTTAATTGGTTGAACTTTATGATGGGTGCTCCTGGAGAGGCCTTGTGATCACAAACTGTATTCTCTCAGGTCCTGGGAGCTGGGGGTCATCCGTGATGGCTTGCTCTGTGATACTCCCAGCTCCTTGCAGTGCAGAGCACACGTCTCCCTCTGCCTGTGTGTGTGCAAGTGTGTACATCAGTGGGCATGTGTGTGCATCTGTGTGTCTATGTGTGATTGAATATGAACCTGTGCCTATGTGTGTGAGCGTGTCTGGGGAGATGTATGTATCAGTGTGCACACAAGTGTCTGTGTGTGTGTGTTTGGTGTGGCTGTATGTGTCTTGATGGGTGGGTGAGTGTGTGTCTCTCTGCATGGGTGAATGTTTCTTTGTGTGTGTACACATCACTGTGCATGTGTGTTTGTGGAAGTGTATGTATCAGTGTGCACGTGTGTCTTTGTGTGTCTGAGTATATGTGTCTGGGCATGCATGGGTGAGTGTGTGTGAAGGAGCATGTGCACGTGTGTGCCTGTGTATGTGAGCATGTGTGTTTGTGTGTGATCGTGTGACCCTATCCCCTGCCCCCACTGCCAGGGAGGGGAGAGAGGCCAGTCTGTGCTCCCCATCTCTCCACATGTTGATATTATCACCTCAGCTTCCCAAGTCTGGCAGGAGACGCAGAATTAAACACAGACGCTCCGGTGCCAAAACAAAATTGTGAAAGATTTGAAGCCCCCATTCCCTAAACTTGCAGCCTATCAAACTGGGAACAAGCCTGGCTTTGTTTTATTTCCTGCATGGAACGGGGGTAGCACAGTCTGGAGCCACATTGGTTCTGATAGAGGAGCTGACTCCAAGCCAGGGAATTTAAAATTGCTGAAACCCAAAGCAGAATGGAGACAGCAAGATGCGATGGACAGAGAAGAAAGCATCTGTGAGGGGGAGAAGAGACGCCCGAATTAGGAAGGAGGAGGAGGGTAGCAGCCCAATTTCTGAGAAATATAGATCTACAAAGAAAATGAAAAGAAAATGGGATCGGGGCAAAGGAGCCAGGCAGAGGTGGGCACTGACCTGAATGCAGAACCAGCTCGGTGGGTGGTGAGCACAGATGAACAGAGGTAGAGGAATGGGGTCGGATGAAAAGTGTTCTCATATCCAACCCTTAATTTCGTGGCTGGGGAAATGAAAACCAAGCCGGGAAGCCACTTGCCTAAATCACAGGGGGATCTGGGCCCAGCGGCCCCGTGTTGGGTCTCACACTCTCAGGCCAGTTCTCCCCTGCATGTTGAAGCCACTTGTGGGAGGAGATGACCGGCTTCTCCTGGGTTTCCACGTGTGTCCTGGTGCCTTGCTGTCTCATGACCTCACCTTTTGCAAACAAGTTTTCCTCTTTTCTTTGGAGCCTCTGCTCTTGTATCGGCCTTCCCTGAGTTTTCTGGTTTCATTTTAATAGTAGTGTTGGGCACGGTGATGTCAACCAGGTTATGTATTCACTGATTTTGACCAGAGTTTCTTTTATTTTTCTTCTCCTCATTTGTCCACCCAGAGGCAGTTGATGGCAATAGTTCTCCAAACCTGCTGATCCCAAGGTCAGCTGTGGCTCGGAAGTAGGAGGGGTTTGCAGGAGGATCACACACAGCTGTAGAAGGAACAGAATCAGAGCTAGGGAGGGAGAATTGCTCCACGGCCATGAGTGGGTGTCCTCTCAAGCAGAGCCCCGAGTCCCGTAGAACTTGAGGCTTTTCGCCAACCCATGAAATACAGACGGTAAGGCTTCCTGCTGTGTCCCTGAGACTATGTAGGGTCTAGTGTCTGGTTTATGCTCTTGCGCTGGATCACTCTCACCCAGGAATCACCTGGCTGGGGACTGAACCTCTCTTGCCACCGCTCCAACTCCTCCTGAGACACTTACCTCTTGGAAAGGCCACATGTGTTTGCTAAGGACAGAGGCACCTTCTTTGGTCCAGAGAGCTGCAGGCTGTGGTTTATTCGCTGGCGACCTCTTTGTCACCAAGACTCTTCCATAGCGTGCTGTGTCACCCGTGAAAACCAAACTTCTAAGCTTCTCAAGTTCAAATGATATCTTCTCTCTGTTACCTTTTGTCAAGAAAACTTTGGATTATGAATCTCCTTTATGGGGGCTCATAAAATGAATTGGGGTGCATTCATCGAGTGGAACACTCTGGAGCCACTGAAAAGAATGCGGCAAAGCTGTATAAAGATTTCTGTGATATCATCTTTATTCTTTTATGTTGTTAAGTGACAAAAGCCAGCTATAGAGGAGCATGAATTGTTTTATTCCATGTTTATTACATAATGAGTGTCGTGTCGGAAAAGTCATATACCAAATTGTTCACAATGGTTATCTTGGGGGAGTGGAGCTTGGGAACTTGTACTCTTTGCTTGATGCATCTCTGCTTTGTCTCTCTCTTGAATCAGCATGAATAATTTTTTAAATTAGAAAACCTTCTTATGAATATGGAGGTAAATATTGGGGCAGTCCAAGATGGCAGCAGTCTCATGGTGAGGCCCCTGTTTTATGGAAAGAACATAAGGGTAGGAGTTTAAGAAACCTGATTTTTTGCTTAGCCAAGGTTTTTTCCTATTTTTTTGTGCCATGATCCCTCAGGACAGTGTGACGAAGTTTTTGGCTTCCTTCTCAGAACAATGCCTTAGGTGCATAACATGAAATATATGGTATTGCGAAAGAAACCAGATATATTGAAATATAGTTATCAAAATACTTTTTAAACATTTTGTGGTATATTAATATATGCGTATTAAAATATGAAATCTGGCTGCAGGTCTAATAACTATTTAATTTAAAACTAGCCATGAGCATAAGTGATATTTTGAGAAATCTGCAACAGCTGAATATTACATGAAAATGTCTGTGACTTCTGGTGACAAAGTCAGATGTGCTAGTACTACTGTGGTTTGTCACCTTCTTCATAAATGAAGAAAATGCTAGATTATAGTTAGAGGTAGTGAAAATCAAGATGTAATTTCCCATCCAATATCACAGATCCCTGTTTAAATTTCCCAGCCTAACAACTAATGTCCTTAACTGGCTGGGAAGTGTTGAACAATATCGTTCCCACCCTCACAGTCTCAACTGTTTCAACAGTAAAATGAGGGGCTAAGTGATGGCAAATGTGTATCATCTTACACGTCAGCTGTGATTGATTGGTAGTGACTTGGTGAGGCATGTTGAGATCATCTCTGAGTTCAACTGGAAAGGATGAATGATTGGTGACGTCTGCTATGGTACTAGATGGGGGAGAGGGCACAGAGTGTGCATGGCATACATGTCCATTCCTTGACTAGATGAGCCTGTGGCCCCTTCCAGCTCTGATATTCCACTACGTCTGAAAGTAATTATTCTCTTCTGATTCTAATTTAACATATCTCCTGTCCAACAACAGTAGCAACAGTACAAGTGTTGGTTAGCCCTTCCTGGGGGCTTTGTGTGTGTGTGGCATTGGCACTGCCAACTCTACCCCTGTAGACCAAGTCTTCTGATAGACTTTTTATTAAGTAAAATTGTAAGCATTACCTCCAGTTTCAATGATAGAATGGTTACTGGGAACAGATTGTCTAGAAAGAAAACACAAATTAGTAAACACAGTCTTACAAATGAGCCATCTGGAGATTTATTTACATAAGAAAAGAGGAAGGACTTGGTATTTTCATGCTGGGGTTTGTTTCTCTTGCAAGTAGCCACAGGGGTGTATTTATCATAAGCACACATTGAGCTTTTTAGTGAAGATCACTGAAAGCATGGGAAAAAAAAAAAAACAGTGCTCATTTGGTTGGTTATTTGGGAAATAGGAAGAGAAGGGAGAGAGTAAGAGAGTCACACATACACAAACATACACACACACACACACAGTTTTTGAACGAATTTTAGCACATAAGATTTCAAAATAGTTACAATATTTCACAGCCTGCTTTTGAAATTTTATATTATTCCCAGAGTGCTAAATGAGAAACATTTTCCTAAAGCAATGTCAAAGGTGGAGGCATTCAGCTATCACGCAAATATAGAGGGGCCACGAATAACGCTGAGGGGACCAAAACCTTGACACCATTTGACCAGGAGTGGGAACAGTGATCCTTTGACCTCAGAGAGCTCCCTGGGTGTCAGACCAGCTCTGCAGAACCACTTAACCCCTCCTGCAGCTTGTCCTTTTATCCACTAACATCAAATGCCAAAAACGAAAAATCCCAAATTTGTGATATAGTGATGTATGTGCTCTTTTAATGCATTAAAATACAAGGTCTAGCTGTAGGTCTGATAACTACTATCATTTAGAATTAGCAGTGAGCGTAAGTGTTATTTTGAGAAATCTGCAACAACTGAATGTTACGTGAAAACGTCTGTGGTTTCTATTGGTAATAGAGTCAGATATGCTACTAATGGGCATAGATATGCAAATGCACTGTGCACTTACTGTGGATCAGTGACATAGCATATCTGTAAGTGCACAGTGAAATAGTTCTCCCTTCCTAGGAATTTTGGCTACGTAACCTCCCGGCTTTACACTTGTACCAAGCCACCATGAGTATTCATTAGAGCAAGGAAAGGAAGATAGCAGAGAGAAGATAAAAGAGGGAAAAGGAAGATCCCATAGGTGAATGAACTCACCAAACCCACTATTTTCCCTCTACCCCTGCGTTAGATGAAACCACACAGGTTCAAGTCACATTGCCTGCCACACCTGCAAGGGGACAGCCCGGGTAAAAATAGCCCCACTATGTCTGAAGCACTGTTTGGCCAATAAAATACTAATTAATAAGACAACAGTTGGACTGACTTTACAGAAAGATAGCTTTCTGTTCCTGGACTGGGCTGGGTTGTAAAGTGTCTTACATGATTGCTCTGGAAATTGTATAGCTCAGGGCAGCAAATCTTTATAGGGGCAAGAAGAGGCAAGACGGAAAGGGCTGAGTAGGTCTCCTGCCTCAGGGCTCCTGAAGTCAGAAACAGCTGCAAAGAGGACAGGAAGTGAAGTTGGAAGTTTGAAGAGTGAATGTAGCTGGAAGGCAGTCAGCAATTCAGAGCCATCAGCACGGGAAGATAATTACCTGCTGACAGGTCTCTGATGTGTACCTGGATGGGTGTATGTGTGTGTGTGTGTGTATATGTATGCACACATGTGCAAGCTCTGGTTAACTGTGTCTCTGCAGGCAACTTAAGAGCATTTTCCATACTCTGTATCTGGACAAGAGGCAGGAGGGCTCATAAATAAAGATCCAGAACCCTAAATCATTGTATTGTGAACAAATCTTCAAAACTTGAAAATGTGGAAGATAAAAAAATAGTGAAATATGGGAACTTTTTGGAAGAGATAGAACCAGAGAAGTGCTCTGTGTCAGTGCCTGATTTGGAGATGTTTCTGAAATGGTCTGTGCAAGAGTGCATGATGAGCAGAACAACTGATGAAAGGGAATTATGTAAGAAGGAAAACAGGCAGTATAAATGTCAAATACTTGACCAGGCTCTGAGGCTTAGGACCCTCCATGGCACTTTCACTGGGGACCCGTTTTTCAGATTAGCATCCTGAGGCTGAGAGCAGGTAAATTGCCTAAGGCTGAACAGCTAGTGAGAGATAGACTTGGGACACATAGCCTGGCTCCAAAGTCTGCCTTCTTAGCTGTTATTTAAGCAAAGGTCATCTTGACCTTATGGAAATAACAAAGAAATGTGTGATAAAGTAAAAGGGGAGCTGGAGGAGGAGAAGACCTTAGCTCTTGAACCTAAGGCTCTCCATAGCGTTGGGAAAGTCATTATTTCTGTATGCTGTTCCTGACATTATCATCATTATGGTAATTGTCACCAAGCAATGGGTTCCCTGCTCAACGCACATAGAAACCAGCACTATGGCACTGGCTTTTGACAAAAGAGAAAGCTTTATTGCAAAGTTGACTAGCAAGGAGACAGGAGGAAACCTCAAATCTGTCTCCCGGAGCTGGGGTCTGGGGACAGGTTTTATAGGCAAAGAGTAATTATAAGGGAGCTAAGGAAATGCAAGGAGGCATGACCTGATTAGGCTATGCAGAGAGGCGGTACTGGGTGCTTGACTTTCAAGTTCATACTGCAACAAAAGGGGATACCCCTCACTTCTTAATTTGGTCCCCACCCCTGGGTTCGGTACTTACATTCCACAGGTGCTTGAATTTTTCTTTCCAGCCTGCTCCAGTGTCACTAATCAGGCATGCTGGGTTCATGTGCACATGCTCAGGTTACTGTGACTTGTAACGTGGGGGGTCTGTTGCAGTTACATCATTAGGAGGTATCAATACCAATATGTGGAATAAGAAAATTGTGGCATTTTGTTTCTCAAACTCTCTAGAGGATATTTCTGGAGCCCTGAAAGTAACTTCAGACAATAATGAAATTTGATGGCCTCCTAGCTCAGTGATTCCAAGCATGGAGGAACTACTCATCATGTCACAAAGTTGTCCAGATGCTCATGGCCTGTGGTTGTATGTTCAGTATCCAATGTTGATGAAACCTATGATGTCAAAAAGCTGCTCTAAATGAAGAAACACTTTTAAATTTGTATGTTACTGTTAGGACGTCATCTATACGTATTTGAAAACAGTCATGTACACATAGAAGTGATGACATGATTTTTCAGAACATGGTCTCCTGCTTCCTGGGCAAGTGAACTCTAGAGGTTAATAACCACCCTTCCAGGTATATTTCAATCTTAAGAGTGGAATGGATGCTTTTAAAGTAGGGCAGGTGCTTGTCTCTTTAGCCTCAAAAGCACCTATTGACTTTCTGTATAATCTGACCTTTGACCATGCAACCAGTGTGACTTGTTCAGGAATAAAAGTTGAGCCAGAGGAAATGGTGGTCTAATTTAACGATTAAGGATGGATGTCAGGCCAAGAGTCTGGCTCTCAGGGGAGGTAACAGATACCACTTGTTCCATTAAAGTCATTGCAGAAGACATGGTTTCCGAGTCAGGCAAGTGAAGACATCAGTTTGGTACCTCATTTTCCACTCGCAGTTCCTGTTACTGAGAGCCTTCATTGGTTCTTTTATGATGGTAGTTGGGAGAAAAGTGATCTTTGGCAAAATGAAGTCTGCAGGTCTACTGAAGAGAGTTACATAAATGCATTCTTCTCCACCCTTCTACCTCCAAAAGCATGATTAGCTCTGATTAATTCACCCTGCTCTTTCAGTCCTGATGCCAGGAGCAGCAAATTCCACAGGCTCTTGGTAGGGTTTTATCTGATTGTCCCTCTTCGGGACTGACATAGTGTAACTCATTGCTGATGGAAATGAAAAGTAATGTAATACCGATATTATGCTACTTTTCCATGGGGGCCCATAAGCAAGAATCATGCTTATTATCCATTCATCTTTTTCTGAAGTTTGCAAAATTTAACCAGCCAGGACACATTTGTGTACCCTGTCATCATTTTAGAGCTGGCACTGGAATTTTCCAACATTCCTGGTATTTTCAATTTCAGTGTCAAATATATTTTTTTTCCTTAGAAATGAATTAGTTCTTCAATTTGCAGATAAAAAGGCAGGCAATATTATGTCTTCCTATGTCTCGACATATGGAGCCTACCCATGGAACGCAGGGATGTGGGTGGTTTCCTCTCACTTCTGCTGTTATATGAACTTGAATGAGACTACATTAAGAGTGGCAATTCTGTCCTCCTTCGTAAGGACACCATTGTGCATTTTGCTAAGCCTTCAGAGACAGTGCAAGAGACAAGGATTCAACAATACTTGTGAGTAGAATCTAGTAGGTTTACAGTTCCAACTTGTTTTGGGGCTCAGCTTCTGGAAGACAGCCTACAAAAATAGCAATTTACAGGAAAAAAAGTGAGTCCTGAGGCATTTGGTCGGGGCAGACATTAGTTTCATTTAGGGCTTAAACCAGCCCACAGTTAATTGTAGGTCTCTTGCATTAGCTTGTAGGAGCAGTAAAAGCATGTCATTCGAGCTAATCTGATGGGCAAATGAACTAGGTGCTTGGTGCCAAGTGAGACCATGAAACAAAAGGACACATGTGTTTTCAGGGGAACAAAAACAACCCAACACAACATAGTTTCAACTGTTGCACACGTGAAACTCTGGAAAATTCTTTGGAAGTTTTGTCGTTTTAGAAAAGTATCTTGAGAGTGCAGTGGCTGAACCTCTGGAGCCCAGACCCTCTCATTACCTGAGCAGTGAAGCATGTGGCCTGGAATAATTGGTGGGGGAGCTTTCACAGGGGAAGGTTTATTTCATCCGATTCTAAAGGTCTGCTTTAGAAAGCCCGTCTGTCATGTGGGTCTTAGCATTTATTTTGCCTGATTCATTAGAATCAGCCCAGGCTCCATTCCTGTCAATTCTGATTTAACTGGTCTGGGGTGGGGCTCAGGAATAGTGCTTCGGGAAAGCCTCCCCACATGATTGCAGTTTGATGATGGTCGTTAGGATTAAGAACCCACAATCTAGTAGCAGATATGGCTTAAGGAAGTGAGCCGATGGTTGATATTAACAGACTTGATTAAAGTTACCTGAGAGGGAAATGGTGCAAGGCCAACTGCGGGGATGTAAGTGGATATTTGGGACTTTGAAATGATGCCACCCTTGTGGGCCACATAGGATTTGCGTTCCTGGGGAATTAGTGCACTGGTGGTTTTTCCAATGCCATTCGTCCATAGACTGACTTCCTCAAAGCACACATGTAATGTGACCTTCAACGAGACTGGCTCTCATTTATTCCATGCTGAGCAAGTCCCTCAAAGGAGACTGACCCTTGACTCTTTTTTAAAGATTGAATCTCAGAATAGTCTTCATTGAAGGGAGAACAACAAAGAATGAAAAATGCAAAGAATGCAAATATTTTTTATTTCTTATTTTCTGTCTGTGAAAACACTTATACCCTGAGCCCCAGGTGAGGCCCTATCGTCCTGTTCCTGACGTGGCTGTCCTCCTGGGTGGCAAGGTGTGTGTTCCTGTTAGTAAACTGGTTTTAGGATAGTAAAGCAATCAGGCAGTTTAATCATGTAAGAAAGAAATTATCTATTTTAGTAATGTGTTAAATCAGAAAGTCCGTGTGCTTTGAATACACCTGCTAATTTAAACCAGTTACGTAAAAGTTAGTGATAAAATCAGACCTTTTGTTATTACCATTAAAAGAAAAACTTTATAAGGGCATTAAATAACTACCAAAAATGTGTAGCTTGGAGTAAACTGTGGGATTAGAATCCTCAAAAATCAGGGGCAAAAAATTAAATAGTAACTCAGTCATAAGCTGTTATATGTTCTGAAATGTGAGAAGTCTTTAACGTATTACTGATTAATAGGATTCATCACAAAGGACTCTGAAAAGAGGGAGGTCTTGTCTATTGCAGACAAAATATTAATCCCATGTTAGAGAAACAATGAGTATATTGTCTTTATACTGTCGATATTGTAAGGTGGAAATTGGCAAACACGACTAAGTCATAATTACTATGACTTCATACTGAATTAGCAAGTCATTTGTAAATGTGAAAACTGTGATTCCACTGGAGACCATAACAACGGCTTCAGTAGGGTTCTCAGGTGTGTGGTTAGGGATCTCAGCTTCAGGTGAGCCAGGTGTGGGAAATACAATGGTAAACACGATTTCTTAACAAACGTTGAAGATATTAGCAAGGACACACAGAGACAGGAGCTCGGTGAGTTATAACTTTAATAATTTTTTGCCAGTGTTTTAATTTACATGAGTTTCTCAGAGGGATGTGAAACGCTGGCCTGAGAGCACCCCCATTCCAGGACGCAAGAGCAGCTCACTCCTCCCTTCCTCATTCAACAAATGTCCTCAGAACACCTCTGCGCCAGGTGACAGCACAGGCAACAGTTATGGAAGCAGAGCTCTATATTGGTCAGGGTTCTTCAGAGAAACTGAATTGATAGGCTGTGTTGTGTGTGTGTGTAGTATCATATATAGATGTACTGTAGGTGTGTATGTACTCTATGTATGTACTATATGTATATACAGTTTCAAGTATGTGTGTGTGTGTGTATATACACATAATCATTATAGTCATGCATCAGTTAACAAAAGGGATATACGCTGAGAAATGCATCGTTAGTTGATTTTATTGTTGTGCAAACATAGAGTGTACTTACACAAACCTGCTACACACCTAGTCTATATCATATGACTTATTGCTCCCAGGCTGTAAACCTATACAGCATGTTACTATACTAAATACCATAAAAATTATAACACAATGGGAAGTATCTATGTATCTAAACATAGAGAAGGTACAGTAGAAATACAATGTAAGTGATTAAAAAAAGGTATACCTGGCCAGGTGCGGGGGCTCACGCCTGTAATCCCAGCACTTTGGGAGGCCTAGGTGGGCAGATCATGAGGTCAGGAGTTTGAGACCAGCCTGCCCAACATGGCGAAACTGTCTCTACTAAACATACAAAAATTGGCTGGGCATGCCTGTAATCCCAGCTATTCCAGAGGCTGAGGCAGGAGAATTGCTTGAATCCAGGAGGTGGAGGTTGCAGCAAGCCAAGATGGCACAACTGCACTCCAGCCTGGGTGACAGAGTGAGATTCTGCCTCAGAAAATAAAATAAAATAAAAATGGTGTACCTGCAGAGGGTGCTTACCATGAATGACCATCAGAGACCCCCAGTCAGGAAGCAGGGACCAGAAATCTGACCAGCCCTGAAGGAACTTCAGCAAACATTCCCTGGAAACAGTGTGCAAGTGGAATAAGCATGGGCTGGCAAGATGGGCCAGGGGGCTCAGCACTCTGCCCGGGAGCTTGCAGGACTAGAATGGAGCTTGCAGGACTAGAATGGAGCTTGCAGGACTAGAAATTGTTTGGGGTGAGTTGATGAGTGACTGCTGAGTAAATGTGAACACCTACAGCATTATTGTGCACTACTGTAGACTTTATAAACACTGTACACTTAGGCTACACTAAATTTATTAAAACATTTGTATTTCTTTCTTTCTTTTTTTTTTTTTTGAGACAGAGTCTCGCTCTGTCGCCCAGGCTGGGGTCCAGTGGCCGGATCTCAGCTCACTGCAAGCTCCGCCTCCCGGGTTCCCGCCATTCTCCTGCCTCAGCCTCCCGAGTAGCTGGGACTACAGGCGTCCGCCACCTCGCCCGGGTAGTTTTTTGTATTTTTTAGTAGAGACGGTGTTTCACCGTGTTAGCCAGGATGGTCTCGATCTCCTGACCTCATGATCCGCCTGTCTTGGCCTCCCAAAGTGCTGGGATTACAGGCTTGAGCCACCGCGCCCGGCCTGTATTTCTTTCTTAGTTACAATAAGCTAAAGTTAATTTTTTACTTTTTAAACTTAATTTTGTTTAAATTTTTGACTTTTTTGTAATGACACTTAGCTTAAAATATATGCATTGTGCCGCTGTGCCAAAATATACAGTATTCTTTATATTCTTATTCTATAAGGTTTTTTCTTCACCTCTTAAACTTTTTTCTTAAAAACAAAGATACAAATGCACACCTTAGCTTAGGCCTACATAGGGTCAGGATCATCAATATCACCCTCTTCCATCTCCATATCTCGTCCCACTGGAAGTCTTTCAGGTGCAGTAACATGCATGGGACTCATCTCCTATGATAACAGTGCCTTTTCTCAAATACCTCCTGAAAGACCTGCCTGAGGCTGCTTTATAGGTAATTTTTTTAGATGAGTAGAAAACCTATTCTAAAAAAGTATAGTAAATATATAAACCAGTAAGAGTTGTTCATTACCACTATCAAGTATTATGTACTGTTTATAATCATGTGTGCTATACTTTTATATGACTGGCAGTGCAGGAGGTTTATTTACACCATCATCACCACAAATACGCAGGTAATGCCTTGCGTTATGACCTTGCAACAGCTATGATGTCACTAGGGACAGGAGTTTTTCAGCTCGATTATAATCTTATGAGGCCACCATTGTATATGCAGTGTGTCATTGACTGAAATATCACGTAGCACATGACTTTCTCTCTCTATATACGTATCCAGTCTCTCTCGCTCTTCCTAGGGAGAGAGATTTATTGTAAGGAGTTGGCTCACACAATTGCGCAGGCTGGCAAGTCCAGAATCTGAAGGGTGGACCAGCAGGCTGGGGGCCCAGGGAAGTGCCGAGTTTCAATTCAAGTCAGAGAAGGCTGTAGGCTGGGAGAATCCTCTCTTGCTCAGGAAGGTCGATGTTTTTTCCATTAAGGTCTTCAACTCTTTGGATGAGGCCTACCCACTGCAAAGCAGATTAAAGGATAATCTCCTTTACCTGAAGGCTTCTGATTTAAGTGTTAATCTCATGTAAAAAATACCTTCACAGAAACATCTAGAACAATGTTTGACCAGCTATCTGGGTACCATAACCCAGCCAAGTTAATACATGAAATTAACCCTCACAGACTTCTTGTTGCCTCCTGGGCAGAATGCTGAGCCCCCTGGCCCATCTTGCCAGCCCATGCTTATTCCACTTGCACACTGTTTCCAGGGAATGTTTGCTGAAGTTCCTTCAGGGCTGGTCAGATTTCCTGTCCCTGCTTCTTGACTGGGGGTCTCTGATGGCCATTATTTTGACACAAATAGCACAAGTAAAAGTGTGGTTGGTAGTAATCGTGCCACTTGATTAATGAAATGGTTTCTCTTAAAATGTGTATGGTTGACTTAATTTTTTAAAAAGACTATAATAATATTTTAGCAATTTGATCACATGGAGAAAAAAGTGAGTAGGCCCACCATGCTAGCACAATGATTTATATTTTTATATCGTCTCTTCTAATCCTTTTTCCATATAAATACATTTGCTTGCATAATTATTATAGTGTACATTTTATACATTTATTACAAGAATATATTTTTCTTTCCCTATTAACCTTATATCATAAGTGCATTTCCATGTCTTTTATACTTAGTCTTTTTGGAGACATAACATTTCATCAAAAGGATGGGTCATAATTTAATTAACCAATTCCTGTTGTTGCATGTTGATGCTGCCTCCAGTTTGTATTTTTTTTTTCTATTATAAATCCTGTCACAGTGGTTTGCTTTTCTTTAGGATGAATTCCTAAAAACAGAGATGACTGAGCCAAAGAACATGAACCTTTTTTATGGCTCTTTTGGTGCGTATTATTTTTATTGAATTTGATTGGATTGTGTGCATTTCAATAAGGGTTGTCATTGTTGCTGCTTTCTTTTTTGTTTCTTTGGTAAGGGCCTTGCATTCTCACCTCTCATTTCCAAAACTGACCTCTGCAGCCAAGGCATAGATGATGATCACAGCTCCCTGATTGCTTCCGTCATATTTTCTGACAAAATATTCTTCAAGGCTAAAATGTTCATGCCCAGTCCTAGCTTGAGAGAGATTTATAGCTTGGAAAATCTGAGTACAATTTCTGCAGCCATTTTCCACCGAGAGTGGAAAAAAAAAAAAACACATTTCACACTTAAAAGGCAATTTGGGATTTATTTTTGGTTCTTTGATAACTCAGGGAGACTTTGAAATGTTTAATATCTCATTGCTTCTCAGCATAATCGAAGAAGAGTCCCAAGTTGAGAAGTTTAAGAAATGGTAGTTAGAACAAGCATTTAGAAGACAGAGGCTAATGGTACTATTATCTCTTTTTAAAAAGAGTTGGTTTGTATTTTTTGTTGTAATATTTGGAATTTCTTATTGGATATCAATGTGGTATAGTGGTATTTCGTTTGGTGGATTCTGTTAAATATGTTTTCAATTGTCATTTTGGTACAAGCAAGTAATATATTTTAAGAAGTAAATTTAAAAACTGGTGTTAGGCATGGTGTTAATTAAACTTAAGTCTAAGGTAGAGGAGTGAATCATATTTTAGGAAAATTATTTATACTTGAACCCATGTCTTTTTGGACATCTCCTATAAATGGGACCATATAGTAGATGGCCTTTCCTAACTGACTTCTTTCACTTAACATGATGTCTTAGGGGCTCGTCCATGGTCATAGCATGTATTAGGTCTTTGTTCCTTTTTATAGCTAACTAATATTCCATTGCACAGACGGAATACTAGCTATAGCACTGACTAATACGCCACATTGCCTTTATTCATCAGTTGATGGACATTTGGACTGGATTTCATGTATTGGCTGTTAGGAATAATGCCTCTGTGAACATTCATGTATAAGTCTTGGGTGGATATATGTTTTTATTTCTGTTGGATACTTACCTAGGGGTAAAATTACTGGGTCATGTGACAACCCTATGTTTAGCTTTCTAAAAAACTGCCCATATGCTTTTGTGGTTCACACATGGAGATGGATGACAGATGACGTTTAGGGTCAGTAGGCAAAATAATCCAAGGTGGGGATAAGAAAGGTGGCAGAGGAGTTCTTCAGTCCAGGGAAGTTTTAATGTGGATGGGTTTTTTTGTTCTTGTTTTGCTTTGTTTTGTTTAATTTTTTAAAATTTTACTTTAAGTTCTAGGACATATGGGCTGAATGTACAGGTTTGTTACATAGGTATACATGTGCCATGGTGGTTTGCTGCACCCATCAACCCATCATCTAGGTTTTAAGCCCCGTATGCATTAGGTATTTGTCCTAATGCTCTTTCTCTCCTTCCCCCGACCGCCTGACAGGCCTTGGTGTGTGTTGTTCCCCTCTCTGTGTCCATGTATTCTCAATGTTCCACTCCCACTTGTGAGTGAGAAGATGTGCTGTGTGGTTTTCTGTCCCTGTGTTACTTTGCTGAGGATGATGGTTTCCAGCTTCATCTATGTCCCTGCAAAGGACATGAACTAATTCTTTTTTCACGGCTGCATAGTATTCCATGGTGTACATGTGAATGTGGATGGTTCTTTTTTTTTTTTTTTTTTTTTTTTTTTTTTTTGAGACGGAGTCTTGCTCTGTCGCCCAGGCTGGAGTGCAGTGGCGTGATCTCGGCTCACTGCAAGCTCCGCCTCCCGGGTTCACACCATTCTCCTGCCTCAGCCTCCCGAGTAGCTGGGACTACAGGCGCCCGCCACCTCGCCCGGCTAGTTTTTTGTATTTTTTAGTAGAGACGGGGTTTCACTGTGTTAGCCAGGATGGTCTCAATCTCCTGACCTCGTGATCTGCCCGTCTCGGCCTCCCAAAGTGCTGGGATTACAGGCTTGAGCCACCGCGCCCGGCCTGTGGATGGTTCTTTATAATAAACTGTTCACTGCAGTACTCTTCAGTTTTTAAGAATATTTGTGAAATGTTAGAAGGGGGCTAATGTTCCGAAAGATTTGGCATGATCTACATATGAATCTTATAGTAATTCTAAATGCCTAACTTGCTTGTTAGTAATTAGTTTTTGCAATGGACAGCAAATACCACAACTTCCCAAACTTTCTTAATAAATACCCTCTTGAGCCTTCTAATAAAAACAATTTCTGTGCTTGCCTTTAGTTAAATATGTTATACCAATGTTGATGTCTTGAGACCCAATAAGGAGTACCAATGGTTCACCAAATGTTTGAACTATCCCTAAATTCTGCTGTGTATGCGAGGGTCATAATACAATTGGTTTATTTTAAGCAAAATCCTTTTAATTATGTGGGAGGGAGTGTTTTGAGAACACTTCTGAAATGGACATTTAATAAACTGGAACAGATATACTATAAGCATGTTAATGTTACTATCAGATGAATAATTTTTTAATTTTGAACTTTTCAATAAGAATGCCTTAGGAATCTGTTTGTAGTCTTGGTATTAAACCTAAGATGGTTAATTCAAATGAATATTGCCCATGAGAATCTCTTTTCCTCTTCTCCAGTAGAAAGATGATATTAGCTTATGTAATTATATCCCTAGGTGGCATTAACCACAGAATTGAAGGTTTGGTTTCCTTCTGGCAAACAAGCCTTGGCTTTTGACTTGATGCGCGTACAGCTCTGTTGTATAATCATGCTATATGTGAAGGGTGGAAATTAGAGTGTAGGATTGCTGATTTATATTCCATGAACTGAGTTTTCCTGTGCCAGCCCAGAAAAATCTAACCATTGCTGAAGTATTCAGTTTTTCGTGGCTTCAACAGACCTTGTAAGTGATCCAGGAGGCAGATTTTGGTACATTCCAGCACAAGGTCTAATTATGGATATGATTGGTGAACATTTAAAGCGAAAGTCTAAATACTAAACCTGGAACTTCTTGTTTTTAAGTTAAGAGGTCAGTAACCTGGTGTCAACATTTTTAGACAGTTTGGGTTATATCTCTAAGAAATAACCAAAGTCAGCCAGAAAAAAGCAAATCCAGACCATTTCATTGCTTATAAGTGGAGAAATCCAGTTGTCTTACATGTTGTAACTGACACGACTTGACATACTCTTTTTTTTTTTTTTTTTTAAGTCTTTGGGTTTTGAATAATTGCTTCTTGCAGAAAGTCTGTATTTTCTGTACTCTGTGGTTACCAAGCTGTACTTGACTTTTAAAAGAGAGTCAAAGGAACGTATCCTTGTGAGAAATTGCTGCTTTGTGGAGTACAAATGAGAGGTTTCATGATCTTTGAAGCCAGGAAGGCTTCAAAGCTCCAAATCTGGCTTAGAAACCCCAGGCTGTGTTTTATACTCTTCATTGCTTTCCTAAATTGAACCGTCCTTGTGTTGGAGCTGAAAAAAGAAGATACAGGGGAGAGACAGGGTTTGGTTAAGTGATTTTTCCCATCTGGTTCAGAAAGCAGAGAATTCTCCTTGCATTTTTGGTCTAGCTGGACGGCAAAATGGCAGGCTGCCCCAGCATGCTCTAGACCAGGACTTCTCACCGGGACAACTTCGCCCCCCTCAGGACACTGGACAATATCTGGAGATATTTTTGGTGTCACAACTGAAGGTGGGGGTGCTACTAGCACTTGGTGGGTGGAGGCCAGGGATGCTGCTGAACATTGTGAGAGGCAGAGGACAGCCTCTCACAATAAATAGTGCTGAGGTCAGACGCCGACCTGAAGGGGTTACTCCTTAACACCAGTGCGATGTTTCCTGCTCTGCTATTCACAGAGGGGCAGAGAGCAGACAGTGTCTTTCTTCTAACAACATGTTGTCTTTATTTGGCACCTCATTTCTTGGCAGCACTCTTAAACAGCCCATTGGAATAATAAGACACACGAAGCAAGCTGCTTACCTGCAGGAGAGGTGCAGAGCCAATGGAAACCACATGCACGCATGGACATGCATGCGCACGTGCACACACATGCACACGCACACAAACGCACATGCAAACGTGCACACACACGCATGGTAGCTCATGACTTTAGCTTCTTCCCTCCCTGTGAAGCATGCTGCTGGCAAGATTCTTCAGGCCTGGATTTATTTTCTTCCTTTTTTTGTCTAATGTTTCATAAAATATGTTTGATTTTCTTCCTCTTCTCCAGGTTCTTTCTTCTTCTTGATTGTTAAAAAATACGTTTTTGGTGAAGAATTCTTCCTTAAGCCTTCACCTTTCTTGGAAGGAAAACACTTTGACAAACAGATTAGTAATTTTTCCGAAGTCATCATAACCTCTAGTCTGTTTGGCACCTTGTGACGTGTGAATGTTTTGGTTTTCCTTAGCCGTGTCTGTGGGGAATAGAATGACTCTCATGAGTTTTTTAGAGTCAATATGTCCATGCTTTCTGGGGGGTCAACTGTCATCCATGAGCAAGTGTGTAACCCAGACTGGTCATTCCCCTGCTTCTGAGCCCCTGCTTGGCCAAATGAGCATCATTGATTCCTGGGGTTACTCTAGACAGGAACAAAGTGAATAAATGACATTCATACTAACAAGCTCATGGCTCCAGCTGTTGTTCCTCTTCCACTTTTTAAATAGAAGCCCTAGAGAGAACTATACAGGCTAAAAGGATGATTATCCACTGAGTTGTGTCAGGAACTAGTGGCTGATGGGGCAAGGAGAAGTTTTGGGACCTGAAGATCTTCTTCATCCCCTTGATGAATTGGACCAACACTGGTAGTACTGTCATAATCGACAATATCTATTGCCTACCCATCCTAATCACTATGAAGAACAGGAAAGTGAAGTAAGCATGTTTTCTGCCCCGTGCTTTGTTCCAATTATCTTGATTTTAAAAAACAACCCTATCAATGGAGAACTGTTATTATCATCTTGATTTTGCGTATGAGGAAACTGAGACTTAAGAAGTCGAATCATCCATCAGATGTTATAGAACTACTAAGTAACTCTGTGAAGATTTGAACTTGGGCAGACACTTGTATAGTTTCTGGATTCTGCCATATAGTAGGAGCTCAGTGAATGTCCCCTGAGCTGAAATTTCATCCACGCAGAAAGTAAAGGTGTATTATATATACATTTAACTTACGATTTCATAGGCACACGCTGGGCAAACTCACAACTATTTAGTCAGGGATGAACGGCATGTGTGAAGTGGCTGAGGAGCCTCTACCCTTCCCCAGCATGTTCAGTGGTGCCTCTAGGAAGTGGCTGCGTTTTTCTCAAAGAGCAACTCTGATACTTAAAGATAATTTTCCTTCTTGGGCCCTAAATGTGAACCATCTGCTACCAACCATTTCTTCCGTGGTACTCAACTGAGGAAATGCGGACCTGCTTCAACACTGGAGAGGAAATCTAGTTAGGTCGCCTTCATGGAGACCTGGCCTGTCACCGCCCTAGACACAAGAATGGTTTGGAGTCACAGCATCCAGCAACTACTGGGCTCTCAAAGTGTGGCTAGTTAAGATGTGCAGTATAAAATACACATTGGGTTTTGAAGACTTCATACAAAAAAAGGTAAAATATCATTAGTAATTTTTTACGTTGACTACATGTTGAAATAATTTAGATATACTGGGTTTACATAAAATATATTATAAAAATTAATTTCACCTGTTTCTTATGTTTCTAATGCATCAAGCAGAAAACTTAAAATTACATATGTGACTCTCATGTTTCTATTGGACAGTGGTTAGCCATTTAGTGCCTTTTCAAGGAAAATATGACTATATACATTAACCTTACAACCTAACTCCCCCACCCCAACTGAAAGTGCAACTCCATTGTAAGGGTCAAAATAATTCCAGGGAGCAAGTGCTGTTGTATTTACACAAATGAGAAGTATGGTGTTTTAATGAGATTCTATTATTATTAATTTTTGTGATTGAGTTTTACTCTTGTTGCCCAGGCTGGAGTGCGATGTTGCAATCTCTGCTCACCGTAACCTCTGTCTCTTGGGTTCAAGCAATTCTCCTGCCTCAGCCTCCCGAGTAGCTGGGATTATAGGCATGTGCCACCATGCTCGGCTAATTTTGTAATTTTTTAGTACAGACAGGGTTTCTCCATGTTGGTCAGGCTGGTCTCAAACTCCCAACCTCAGGTGATCCGCCCATTTCAGCCTCCCAAAGTGCTGGGATTACAGGCGTGAGTCACCGCGCCTGGCCTTGAGATTCAATTATTAAGGTGAGTTCTTGTAACCAGTGATGGTCAGACTGGGAATTGAATTTAGGTTTATCTGAATTCAAGTCTGGGCTCGTTCTCTTGTGGTTAATGAGAAGGAAACCCAAAGAAACGTGGCTACCCTTTTGGCTAAATACACATCGAAGCCACAAGCCCACCGGATGAGAGTTTTCTTATCATTAATGTTTATTTAAACAACAGAGGTTGCAAAAATTCCAATGGAGTTAGGGTTCTGATTAGTTGGTTGTTATTTAATCCATGTTTCATGGAGTATTTTAATTTTAATTACTCGATTTTAAATTCCTTGTAAGGATTAGGGAACATAAGAGAAATAGCTTTTTTTAAAAGACACCTTTTTTTTTTTTTTTTTTTTTTTGAGACGTAGTCTCGCTCTGTTGCCCAGGCTGGAGTGCAGTGGCCGGATCTCAGCTCATGGCAAGCTCCGCCTCCCGGGTTTACGCTGTTCTCCTGCCTCAGCCTCCCGAGTAGCTGGGACTACAGGCGCCCGCCACCTGGCCTGGCTAGCTTTTTTTGTATTTTTTAGTAGAGACGGGGTTTCACCGTGTTAGCCAGGATGGTCTCGATCTCCTGACCTCATGATCTGCCCGTCTCGGCCTCCCAAAGTGCTGGGATTACAGGCTTGAGCCACCGCACCCGGCCAAAAAGACAACTTTTTAAAATATTGTTGAATGAGCATGGATTGTATTCTTTAGTCACCATCAGAGGGGACGATGTTTTTGGGGACGGTGTGTCATTTTGGTTTTGTTCTGTAGAAGGATAGAAGTTAAGAGGGTTTTTTAGCTGACTTCTTTCCAGTCCCTCACTACAACCTGCCTAAGGTGTATGTCCACACAGCACAAAGTGTAGTTGACATTTGGCAGCTCTTTACTGTCTTTGCTATCGACCAAGTGGGTGGCCGTTGTTACTGTTTGTTTGCTTGTTGTTTTTAATATCCAGCCACATGTGAATAGAAAACAGCGTGTGCTCCATAACATTTTGAACTGAGATCCTGACTGCCACCCCAGGTGATACTCAGCCACCAGTCTGCCGCCAATGCTCAATCTATTTTATTGTCTCCAGTAGAGAATCCTATGTCTTATCTGAGTTACGCAAAGCACCAGGGCAATAGAGCCAGCGGCCTTTTTCTTCTTCTTTCAGGATATTAATGGTTTTGATTTTGGAACAATCAAAATAAAAAGGCTGGAGAAGCCATTTGGACACGAAAAGCTCAAGTCTCGGTGTAACACATAAGAGAAGGCCATAGAAGTAAGCTGGTGGCAGACAGAGTTAGAATCCAGGGTTTCCTACTCTCTACATTGCCAGTGTCCACCCCATCCCCAGAGTGGTCGGTGCTGGGCTGGCTGGCTTAGGTCTGGGGCTGAATTGCAGGCATAATGCTAATACCTTTGAACCCATGTCCAAAGTAGTGGCAGGGAAGTCATGCTGGACCCTTCTACACATGTCTCTTAACAGCAAGTTTTTTTTTTTTTTTTTTTTTTTTTTTTTTTTTTTTTTTTTTTT
>NW_016805362.1:1349721-1352081 GCF_001698545.2 Rhinopithecus bieti
GCTCACTGCAAGCTCCGCCTCCCGGGTTTACGCCATTCTCCTGCCTCAGCCTCCCGAGTAGCTGGGACTACAGGCGCCCGCAACCACGCCCGGCTAGTTTTTTGTATTTTTTAGTAGAGACGGGGTTTCACTGTGTTAGCCAGGATGGTCTTGATCTCTAGACCTCGTGATCCGCCCGTCTCGGCCTCCCAAAGTGCTGGGATTACAGGCTTGAGCCACCGCGCCCGGCCGTAACAGCAAGTTATTAACTAACATGACAGATGACTGCATTTGAAAAAGTGAAAATAAAACATCTGGATCTCCAGTCCTGCCTGACCTCCCCAGCCCTGGATGGACAGCTTCAGCCAACTGACTCCCATTTGATGGTATGGTAACAAGAATGGCAGCGTCTGACCCAGCACTTAATACATGCCAGATATTGCTCTAAGTACCTCATTTGTATGAACTCATTTAATTCTTACATCAGCCCCATGAAACAGTCACTATCATTATTCCCATTTGACAGATGGGGAAACTGAGGCATAGAGCCCAAAGCGACACAGCTAGGGAAAGACCAAAACAAGAATCATGAATGCAGGCAGAGGGCAGCTTTGGAGTCTTCTTTTAGTCACTAGGCTGTGCTGCCCACTCCAGGAAGCCTTCAAATGGATTGGGTCCAAAACAGAGCACCTGGCTTTGTCCTCAGCCAGCTCCTCCTCTTACAGCCCCGTTTCCCTAAGTTGCCACCTCTTTGTCCAGAGTGGAGGGTGGGGTAAAACCTCCTGTCACCTACAGATAGTCAAAATGTTGCCAAGTTTCACAGATGCTTCCCAACCAGACCTTTCCAATTCTTCCTGCTCCTTTCCACCACCACAAAACTCAGGTGCAGGTTACAGCTTTGGATGAGTATGGTGAGGGCATTCAGGGGTAACCCATTGGAGGGACGTTGCCCCAAATCCCAGAGAGAGCCTCCTGTCCGACCTCCCAGCTGCCTGTCTCTCTCCATCCCACTCCTTCCCATTCTAGTCAGAACTGACCGCCTGAGAAGCAGCCCATAACACTTCGGTAAATACACACTGAGGGTCCTATACCAGCCGTGCATAAGTAAAACCTTGCCATGATGAGGCTGCCAATCTATATTTTTAACAAATTCCCCAGGTGTAATGATGGGCAGCCCGGTTTGGTGGTCACCTCTTGTTTACACTTCCTCAGTGTAGCTCCCGCAGGCCCTGTCTGTCCTGCAGGATGCATGCAGTAGCTCGCTGTTCCCGAGTGATTAACATGCTTCTTTGCTTGCCTGTCCTAAGTGCTCCGCCTCATGGCCTGGCAACTTTTCCAGTACTGTTTCTAGTGGCTCTTCTACTTGTCCCTTCTACTCCAGCCACTCGAAATGGCACATTTCGGGGCGGGGGGCGGCAGTGGGGAGCTGTACAAAAAACAGAGCTGTTGCAGTCTGCATTGTTCAACCACCGCCTGGGGGTCTTCCCTCAGCTCGGGAATTTCCACGCAGAGACCTTGTGAGGGGATGTGGGGGCTGCCTCCCTGGTGAGAATAAATGATGTCTGGGAGCTCTGCAGGACCTGTAATGCTTGTGCCGAGAACTCTTTCCCAAGTGGTGTTTAGACATTGGCGTTGATGACTTTCTATGTTGTTTTTGCTCAGGTCCCAACTCTAAGGGGGAATAAAAGTTAGTTTTAAATTATTTTACTCCAAAATTGAGGAGTGTTGTGTTCCTAGGCTCAGGATCTCCAAGGGGCAGAATTCCCCTCTGTTAGGTCCTGTTTCGTACTCCTCACGCTCTGGACTCATCTCTGCCTGTGAGGGTTGCTGCCCTTGGTGATCTCTCTGCCCCCCGAGGATGTAGGGGAGGCTCTGGTTCCTTGCTGCTTCCCACAGCCCATTCTTCTGCCTCTGTTGTCATTTGTCAAGACATGGGCTCCATGGTACAGCTCGAAGAAACCATCTGCTGCTGGGGAGTGCACTGTCTCTCTACCTGATTTTCGGGCAGTCTATGAAGCAAGCTGTGACTGTCTTGTCAGAGGTGACACCTCCTCTCCCATCTTCTTACCTGTTGCATGGTCAGAGGCAAACTCGGCCATAGAATCCCATCCTCCAGGTGCCCCTTTCTCTCTGCCTGGATACCTGAGCACACAGGACATCAGCGCTCTGAGCACAGCATTTACTTATCCCTTTGTTCATTCATTCATTCACTCACTGTGTACTGAATGGCTAGCTCTTCCTGCAGGCACAATAATGACTTTCTTTCTGCCTCAAAGAGTTCCTGAGTGCAATAATTCCGCTGCCTTTTAAAATCCATGCTTCCTTCATGCAGTAGAAATGCATGTCCTCTTTTATCATTGGTCAAAAAAAAAAAAAAAAAA
>NW_016805362.1:1354075-1360440 GCF_001698545.2 Rhinopithecus bieti
AAAAAAAAAAAAAAAAAAAAAAAAAAGCAAAAAACTATTGTGACTAAAAGCAAAGCAATGATAATTTTAGGTTGTGTTTCCAGCTTATGAGTTGCTGTCTGTTCCCCCTGTGACCTCCACAGACTCTTCCAAATGTGAGAGCCTTCAGAGTGTGGCAACCTGGATTTGTTTCATCTTCTCCAAAACATCTAGAACTAACTGGGAAATGTCAGGGCCAAGGTGACCCAGCACATGGCAGGCACTGGTTAGTGGCCGAGTAAGGACCACTTCATTTTCTCGCCTACCTGAGAAAATGAAGCCCACTTCATTTTTTTTTTCTTTTTCTTTTTTTTTTGAGACGGAGTCTCGCCCTGTCGCCCAGGCTGGAGTGCAGTGGCTGGATCTCAGCTCACTGCAAGCTCCGCCTCCCAGGTTTATGCCATTCTCCTGCCTCAGCCTCCTGAGTAGCTGGGACTACAGGCGCCCGCCACCTCGCCCGGCTAGTTTTTTGTATTTTTTTAGTAGAGGCGGGGTTTCACCGTGTTAGCCAGGATGGTCTCGATCTCCTGACCTCGTGATCCACCTGTCTTGGCCTCCCAAAGTGCTGGGATTACAGGTTTGAGCCACTGCGCCCGGCCTCATTTTCTTTTTCTGCCCAGATAGATATTAGATTGATATCAAATACTTGGAATACCTACACCATGTCTATCCACTCACTATTTTTGGGTCTTTGTTAAGCTCTTTTCGTGTGTTTCCGAGATGAGAAGTCTCTTGAGTACAGAGAATGCCCTTTTTTTCTCTTTCTTTTCCATGGAGCCTAGCACCATACCGTGCACTTACTAGATGCCCAATCCATATGCCATGATGATTAGGAAAATAAACACTTTAAAAATTTGATGTTAAAATGCCTCAAAGATCCTCCCTTTGAAACAAAAACAGAAAGCATACTGTTTATTTTTCCCCCTGATATTCCCATTTTCTTAACTAGGAAAGGGTGCACAATGTCTTTGATGAGACAGGTTTGGCCCTGTGATGCCCGTGGGTGTCTGCTCTCTTGCTGCTGTGATTGTGAAACTGGAGCCAGGGCTGTTTCATTGGTCTTGGGGGGGTTGGCTGCTGGAAGCCTCCCCAGCTCCTTCAAGGGAGCAGCATCCTCCCTGGGATGTGGACACTATAGCTTCCTCAGGTCCATCTGGGAGAAGAGCTTTGGCTGCAGAAGGAAGCCGGGTTGACCTCACTTCCTACAGCAGTACTCAGCACATCCCTGTGGAGAGGCGAACCTGTGACCTTGACTGTGACACCTGGCAAGACATCCTACACCTGTGCTTTCCATGACCCATCCATGCTCCAGGTGGCTTCCCAGGTGTGAGAGACGGAGATGGGGGGGGGGGGGGGGGATCCAGCCAGGGCTCTGGTAACTCATGCAGGTTTTCTTTAGCTGCTATCCCCTGTCAGGTTTTATGGCAATAGAATGTCCCTCCTGGTCCATCTCATTTTTCTTTTATTGTCTCAGAGCCCTATACTGAATACTGTCTTTGGAACTTCAGGAAAACATCACCAGCACCCAGGGACTAGACTGAGGATGCTTATCTTAGCATCTGAGACTAATAATAGCTCACATTCATCATAAGGAAAACATTCAGCCTGAGCTAGGCACCCATTGCTATATTATTTAATTTATTTTCAATAATCTTTTGGGACAGATCGGATTATACCCATTTTATCATGTAAGATATTTCTGATGACTCAAAAATTGAGCCATCCTCCCTGAGTCATATCCCTGGTGAGCAGCTAGGCTAGGATTTGAACCTGTGTCAGTCTGACTTTACAGCTCTTGCTTTTTTCTGGATACTTGACTGAAAACAAATTAATACTGTAAATAATATTGCAAAGAGATTGCTTCATCTGCTAAAGAAAGCAAATGCTTCCCGCAGCATAGAAACCAAATTTATTGCTAGCCAATTGATATATTAGTCACAAATCAGATTACATTTTTCCATAAAGCATTTACTAAAGGAACTCTATGTGGCAGTGATGTTAGCAAAGTATGAATTATTTTAGTACTTGAGAGTTATTAAACTACTTGACGTTAAAAATAATTACTTATTCAGACTTTCTTCTAATTCAGACTGGCAGTTTCCTGGAAGTACTTGGAGTTAGCACTTACTATCATTTGCTAATTCATTGGGCCACAGAACAATCACTTTGGCTTGACAATATGCTAAGTTGGTCCTAGCTCTACTTACAAAAATTCTGATGGGTTTAGCTCCCCTGCCTCAGGATTAATCTCCAGCCCTTCCAGCTTTATCTCTTCCATTGGTTTGCTAAGCTTTTTTCCAGGTTGTGTCTGGCACAGAATATATGCTTAATGAACATTTGTGGAATAAATGAAGCAATGTCCTCATTTGTAACATTAATCAAAATGTTGAACAGGACAGGGCTGAGAATACGCAGCTCAATGTCTTTGGTCTCTATCACCGCCCAGACAGTAGCCTAAGACAGTCACCAGTGGCTGCTGGACCCAAGCCAGTATCCTTGTTCAATCTTCTTGTTTCTCTTTCTCTTTACTTCCATACTTCCTCCTTGGTTAAGTTCCAGGACAACATCGTCACCTTTTGTTTTTTCAAACCACCCTTTCTCATCCCTCAATCTCTTTTGCTCTTCTCTTCCTCTGATTAACCCGTAAATAGTGGGTCTCTTACTAGCTCTTCTCCTGGCCCCTTTATCTTGTATGTTCTGTCCCCACGACGGGGTCTCATCCACTTACATGACTTTTGGGACTACACCTAGGGTGATGGTTCCCTTCCATCTCTCTTGCAAGTTTCAGAAAAGCATTTTCAGCTACTGACTATCTTCTAATTGCAAAGCCCTGAAAAAAAATGTTTGCAAAACCAAACTTAGCATTTCTCTCTCACCCCAAACTGGAGCTACCTTTTGTGTTTTCTGGCTTGGCCAGTGGCATCAGTAAATCTCCTAATCTAAAAACTTCATAATTGGGTAGAATGCCTTTCTTTCTTTCTCTACTCTCCCATTACCATCTTGTTAGTCACAAACTCTTATTGATTCAATTTCAGAAATGTCCAACAAAGCCAACCCTTCATCATCCTGCTTCTAGAGTGGCTGCTTAAACTGGTTCATCTGTCTCAATTCTCTTTTCCATCAAGTTCATCCCCCACTGGCTGCCAGAAAAGAGGATCATGTGACAGTGCATGGGCCAATAGCAGTTGCCAGTCTCAGACTTCTCCTGACTCAAGGCAGCCAATGGTTGACTTTGTATCTCCTCTAGACTTGTTAGTAACCAATGAGGAAATGGCCTGGGACAGGCTTCAGGTAGGGCAGACACCATAAAAGGAAGACACAGAAACAGGTTGGCATCCCTGGGCTGATCTCTCACCTCCCTTCCATGGTGTGGTCCTCAGGTCAGCATCCGACAAGCAGTGAAGACAGAGCAGGATGCTCAGGGGGGCTTGCAACCTGCTTCCTCGACCCGACTCATTACTGACTGGTGCAAATGGTCTTCCAGATGGAACATTTTTTTTCTTGATTAGAGGAACTATATTGCCACTGTGTGCATTTGTGTATAAAGTAGTGTGTATGAATGTGTGCGTATGTGAGCCTGTGTGTGTGCATCTGAGTGTGTGTGAGAGTGTTGTATGCATGTGAGTGTGAGAGCACGTGTTTTAATCAGCAAATTCAGAATGAGGAAAACCCAACCTCCATGGCCTGGAAGAGACTAGGTCAAAATGAAACCAAGTTTTAATCCACTGGAAAAACCTAAAAGAGAATACAGTACTTCTAAATAGGAACCACTGGAAAGAGTCACTCCTCTACTTAAAAACCTTGGTTCTCTCTTTGTTGTCTATAGGAATGAGTCTGATCCTTTGTCCTGGGGTCAATGCCTCTAACACTGGACCTTGCCCCATTCTCCAGCCTGACCTCTATCTATTCCAGCCCCTGCAGCAACACCTGCTCTTTGGATTTTGTGGTGTGGCACGTTGCGTGGTTTCCTTTAAACACTTTGCCCTCCTTTTCCACCAATACACACCCTCTTCTTGTTCAGCTCAAATATCAGTCCTTTGTGAGCTTGACAGAATATGTAAGGATGCCCAGTTAAATTCCAGTTTCAGATAAACAACAAATATTTTCTTTAGTATATGTCCCAAATAAGTTATTCATTGTTTATCCAAAGTTCAGAATTAACTGGGAGTCCTGTGTTTTTATTTGCTCTGACACTTTTACTTCTGACATTCCTTCTGCCTCAATGTTCCTAGGACACAGGGTACACAAACTCCCCATAGCTTCTATTCCATTGCGGTGATTTATTATTTTGTCAACTGTCTTTCCTGCCAGAATTCATATTCCTGAGGTGAGAACTATGCCCACTCACTCACTCGCTTGACATTTTCAATCAGGTGCCATCTGCCAAGTGCTGTGCTAGGTTTGAGGTTCCAAGACAAATACGATCACGTCCCTGATCTATAGCAGGGGTTGGCAACTTATGACCCTTGCCCAGATCCAGTCCACTGCTTGTTTTGTGCTGGCCACGGACACTGCCACGTTCATTCCTTTGCGTGCTGTGTGTGGTTGCTTCCACGCTACGGTAGCAGAGTATGTGGTCTCTTGGCCCACAAAGCCTAATATGTTTACTATCTGGCTCCTTATAGAAAATATTTGCCAACCCCTGGTCTAGAGGATCTTACAGTCTAGTGAAGGAAGGCAGACATAAACAAATAAAACCAAATTCATCTTTCATCTCTGAAGCCTCACATATATCAACGTGTGGTCTAGCGACCACCTATGTGAGAACCACCTGGAACCTCACCCAGCCAACTCTGATTTCTGAGCCTGGAGAATCTGTCCTTTTAACAAATCTTACACGTGATTCTTCGTGCTAAAGTCTGAGCATTGCTGACTTCGGCACCTACCATGTTGTCTGGTGTGTGGTCAGCCCTGATACATGTTTGAATCAATGAATGGGCAGAAAGTGTCTATTCATCGATAGTATTTCAATTCTGAATAGAAACAACAGAACACTGGCATTGTTCTGGAGTTAGGATTTCAGCCTGTAATGTTGTACGTGGACTTAGCAAAATTTGCCACCAATCCAGGCACGATGCTGCTGAGCCTCCTGCAGAGAAAATGCACACAAGGCCATTCTCCCTAGTTGTCCTGTGCAATATCATTATCCTGAAGGAGCAGGTGAGTGGCTGCCTCCCATTCTTGAGTGACTGAGCGGAACCATCCTTTAGTATGGACGTCTGGCTCCTACCTCAGGGTCCACTGCCTGGGGCTGTCCTGCACTGCATCACTCACAGTCACATAATCAAAATAAGCGAACTGGTTCCTTCATGTCCCCAAGCTCAGAAAAAGTTCTGTCTCTTTGTGGTGCAATGTGATGGGCCGACAGAAAATAAATAAAAATGTATTCAACCCATTAGTATTTGGAAGGCAAACGTTTCCTAGTGAAAATAAAGTCTGCGACTACATGTTGAGACAGATGTTCACACTTGCTACTCTTGTTAGAGCACTTAAGAAAATAAATCCAAGATAAGAGAGGCATGGACATTCCTGGGGTCTGTGTGTTCTCAGCTCTTCAAGCCCTTGCAAACAGTCTTCAGGGTACAAAGGGGATAAAATATAGAAATAATTTTCTCAGCAGTCCCACCTAAATTTTCTCATTTGAGCCAATAATTGGGGCAAATGAGATTTTTTAAAATTATATAATCTACGTAATTTAATTAATTACTTTAATGGCCCTCTTTGTTTTGCATACAAAGATTTAATGTTCTGCCGACGTGTTGGCATAGGTAGACGTGTTTGGACTACACCTTATATGGACAGCAATGAACTCGACCAGTTTGCACTTGTTTCTCCCGTCTGTGTTTAGGTGCAATTACACAAAGAAATTTAACTACAATCATCCCAAGATCACTGAAATATCTGGACTTCATAACTGCTGGAAGTTTTCCTATGATAGAAATCAACTTTCCCAGTCCATTGTTTTCATTTAATGAATTTGGTGGTTGTAGATGTGTTTATTTAAGTATCGTTGACATATTTTAAATAAAATGACATTTCATGAGTAATTCAGCTTGAAGTGTATTTAAGTAAATGAGAACGGCTTTCTCTCTGACAGGATTTAGAGAAAAAGAACTCCCAAATATTACTATATTTATAATCTTTGATTTTCTTTTATTTTTTCTTTTCTTTTTCTTTCTTTCTTTTTCTTTCTTTCTTTCTTTCTTTCTTTCTTTCTTTCTTTCTTTCTTTCTTTCTTTCTTTCTTTTTTCTTTCTTTTTTCTTTCTTTCTTTCTTTTCTTTCTTTCCTTCCTTCCTTCCTTCCTTCCTTCCTTCCTTCCTTCCTTCCTTCCTTCCTTCCTTCCTTC
>NW_016805362.1:1360631-1376714 GCF_001698545.2 Rhinopithecus bieti
CTCTCTCTCTTTCTTTCTTGACGGAGTCTTGCTCTGTTGCCCAGGCTGGAATGCAGTGGTGCGATCTCGGCTCACTGCAAGCTCTGTCTCCCGGGTTCACACTAATTCTCCGGCCTCAGTCTCCCGAGTAGCTGGGACTACAGGTGTCCACCACCATGCCTGGCTAATGTTTTGTATTTTTAGTACAGATGTGGTTTCACTATGTTAGCCAGGATGGTCTCGATCTCCTGACCTCGTGATCCATCTGTGTCGGCCTCCTAAAGTTCTAGGATTATAGGCGTGAGCCACCGTGCCCAGCTGTCTTTGATTTTCTTTTAAATCCCACAAGCCTGTGCTTTGTAAGTTCTTCGATCCATCTATTCCATGCTTGTTGAATGTATTATATTCCAGGCAGCATATACTACAGCTTCCTGTGCTTGGTCTTAGTTCATGTGAAAACCTTCTTCTGCCTAGTTATTGTCCTTTCATACTCACGAGCTCAACATAATTTTTTTCTTTTAAATATATTTGTTTCTATTTTTGTACTGCTGTCGTTTATCGAAACACACCAGGGAGGGAAACCTGAATTAGAAATTGTCTTCTCACATTTTGTTAGAAAAGAGCCTTAGAATTGGTCAATAATTGTACCAGCATGAGGCTTATTAGCAGGTTAAAGCCCTCTGTAGGTGAATCTTTAAAGAAGGCCAAACGAATTTCATGTGCAAATTTGAGGTTTACCAAAAAAAAATAAATAAATAAATCCTTCTGTAATTGTGCGGAGAAGAGATCAGGTGGTGTTGTACATGCAGGACACAAAATAAATATAAAAGGCAGGGCCCCCTTTCCATTCAGCTGTGTTATATTAATAAACCTCTATCCATCATAAGTTGCTGGGAAAGCTGGCCAGATGTTTGCAGCTCACCCCTCTTGTCGCCTGGGTCACTCCTGCAAAAGTTGCAATTTAGCTAATTTCACTACTACAGTAGCTTGATATAATTAAAGACTCAGTAGGGTGTGTTTTTAACGCTATTAAGTCATTAAGGACTTTTCAGGAACCAGGAATGTTCCTTCGTCACAGTAAAGAGGGCACCATTCTCATAACACAAAGAAACCAAGGAGCTGCTTTTTAAAAAGAGTTAACGTCCTCGGCGTCGAATGCAATTCTGACATCAATTATGGAAATCAATAAAAAAGACTGCCAGGTCCACGGTGCTTTCTTTGCCCTTTCTTGATAGAAGGTAAGACTGCGGCAGAGTCAACAAGACTGTGCTTGCTTAACCAGAGCAGTAAATTGTCTCTGTCAGAATTGGATTTTAAAAAGATGTTCTAAACAATCTTTTTTGGTGCTGAAATCTGTTTCTGAGCTCAATTTACCTAATTCCTGAGAACAACAAAGGCTCAATCAAGGATTTTTTTTTCCCACCCAAATGGCTTTTAAAGTAACATATAGATATTGCTCCACAAATCTTTCAACAGCTCAGTCCTGTGAGTAAAATATGAGGCAATGGAGGAAGGCTGGGGCTGAAAGAGAATCTAGGAGCAACCAATTTGCTGAGACAAAAATGTAGGACAGTACAGTGGCACCAGAAGGCATTTAAGTAGATTGAATGGCTCAGAAGACGTTCTGAACCTACTTTCCTGAGGCTAGGCCATGTGCAAGGTCTGTGTTCAAAACAAACCCGTGTCAAGGATGTGTATCTACCCTAGGGAGCTGGCCTGCTGTCATCCTGCAGACCTTCCCACCCAGCACCTTGAGCGGGCCTGGGCTCTCTTTAAGCTTTCAACAGCCCCTCTGGGAGCACCAGGGGAAGGTGTGTGTGAAGACCTTCCACGTGCTCTGTGATCGTTTATTTAAGCTTGGTTTTACTATTTAAGTACTACAGCAGTTAATGATCAGACTCAGAGACAAGTCTTATAAATCAAGACAATGGCCTTTAAACTCCCCACTCCCACTGTTCTGGTAACCAGGAGGGAATAGCACACCATAAGAAAGGGTCGAGTGCCTCTCATGGAGCTGTGTGGGGAACCCCAAAGTTGCCATCGACACGTTACAGTGAAATGTTCACAGGAGGTGATGGGGTGTGTGGTCAGAAAGAATCAGGGGCCTTCTGTGTTGTGGTCACAGGATGCCCACCTCGGGAGACCTAAACCCCTGTTTGCCCAGATCTGGAATGTTTCAGGCATTTTGAGGGAGCCCAGGGGGTAAAAAGGACCCAAAAGAGAGTCACAAAACCATGATTGAAGGTTTCAGGAGCAAGAGTAGTGTGCAAGTTCTAGGTCAAGGATGTGAAGTGTGGCCTGGTCAAAGGCTGACTTGTGATTATTGTCAGCAGAGAAATAGATGAAGGGCCCAGACAACCAGGTGAGGACAACATTGTCTTGTTTCTGCACTGACTGGGAGGGGTGTAGACCATGAATTATGTCCATTAGGCCAGGGAGTGTTCGGTATAGCAATCCAGGCATGTGTCTGAATGAATATCCAACTGGAACCTGGACTGCCTTTGGCAAATTAAGGACTTTTTTTTCCCCTGGATGCCTGGCCTAAGACTAAATTCACCCCATGGGAATGCCCGTTTCAGGCTGTCATGAAGAGGAGCTCCCTGATCTAATTGAAACCCTGATTTCTGACTTGATCCAATTAGCATGCCTGGTTAGTTGAGTTCTTTGGGGACTAGAGGATTCAAGTGACCAGAGCCAATGGAAAGTTCCTGTTTTGAGCTGGAAGTAAACCAGATGTTGAGAATGCGACTGGCTGTCAGTGTTGATCCTGGTTCACATGAGATGGTTCCTTGCAGATGCGTGGGCTAATCAGAGCCAACTGGCTGTCTGTTTTTATATAGACCTGGTCCTCTTGTCTGATCCCCACCCCTTACCAATAATGACTCAGCCTTTAAACAAGCTTAATTGTAATTCAGCTTGAGGATTCACTAATCTTTTTTTTTTTTTTTTTTTTTTTTTTTTTTTTTTTTTTTTTTTTTTTTTTTTTTTTTTTTTTTTTTTGAGGTGGAGTCTTGCTCTGTCACCCAGGCTGGAGTGCAGTGGCCGGATCTCAGCTCACTGCAAGCTCCGCCTCCCGGGTTCCCGCCATTCTCCTGCCTCAGCCTCCCAAGTAGCTGGGACTACAGGCGCCCGCCACCTCGCCCGGCTAGTTTTTTGTATTTTGAGACGGGGGTTTCCCTGTGTTCGCCAGGATGGTCTCGATCTCCTGACCTTGTGATCCGCCCGTCTCGGCCTCCCAAAGTGCTGGGATTACAGGCTTGAGCCACCTCGCCCGGCCGGATTCACTAATCTTTTACTGAGCACCTACTATGTGTCAGACACCATGCATGAGACATTTGGGGTATGCATGAGATGCTCTCCATAGCAAGGTCTTTAAGGCCACACACATGACCTGGCCTTGACCTAGCTCTTCAGCCAGATCTTGTGCCGCCTGATGCCTTTCGTACTGCAATCACACTGGTCTCGGGGCCTTTGCATGTGCTGCCTCTCTACTTGGAATGTACTTGCTCTTCCCACAGCCACATGCATCCCATCTTTCAGGACACAAATGCCTTCCCTGAAATACCCCTGCTAGGGTAGATTCCCCGCCCAGGGGTCCCAGAGACAATAATAGTAATAGTAATTATTACTATCCTAACCCTACTTACGCTATTTTTTCCTTTATATCCCTTCTCATAATTTTCAATTATTTTGTTTCTTTGCCCAGTAAAGCATATTGGCTAAGAGTGCGAGCTGAGGGGTCCGATTGCCTTGACTCAAATCTTGACTGCAATTTCCTGGCTCTGTGTCTGTCGTTAAGAACCTCAATGCCTCATTTCCTAATTTGTAAAATAGTATTGATAACAATAGTTTCCTTTTCATGTCACTTAAGTCTATTAGTTTCTGTCTTATAATCTAGATTATCTGCTTACCACAACATTAATTTATCTATGAAGAGACAGAAAGTAATTCACAAGACAATCTCAAAAACTTGTATTCTTAAACTATGATTATTAAAATAACTATCTTTATCAGGTGGAGCAATTTACAACTATAAAATTGTTGTAAATTTTGCCACTATAAAATTGTTGTAAATTGCTCCACTTGAGGAGATTTTGCTTGCCTGTAAAATATGTAAAAATAGTCCAAGAATTGGGAAAAGACAGTTACTTTCCCAGCTCACTAAGCACAGCCTGAGGTTATGCTTGGCCCATGGGTACAGATGCACAAAACATCTGAATTCAAATGGTTCAGCTTAATCCAGGGAAAATCGGTCATTTTCTAGGATTTAATAATTCAGTAGTTTAAGATAATGAGAAGAGACAGGGTAGTTAACACTTTCAAAACATAACAGGTGTTAACTACACTAACAAGCCATATCTTACTCTCATTATTACAAACTGTAATGGGTAATATGATGAGTAGCTTAAAACAAGTCAGTAATTTAAACAAATTAGGGAGCATTGCAAGAGAAGTGTAAAAAGTTGTAGGCAATAGATAATTGTTTTACAAGAGAAGGTATATGTGTAGAATAGTTTTGAAAAGCAAATCTTGTGGTGAAAAGTGTTCATTTAGTTAAGAACTGAGAATTGATGTGGTTAGCATGTGATCATATGGTGGCTGTGGTCATGGGAATGACATGACATATTTCTAGTACTTTCACAAGCAATCTAGAACTTCCTTTGTTCCTTAATGTAAACACCTATAGTAATCTGTGTTGTGACTCTAATGATGCATATATCAAGACAATATCAGATCATGGAGACTCTAGCTTTCTCTCTCTGCCATTAACCTCAGGTAGCCAACGTGGTTGGCAGTTGGTGTTCTGTTGAATTAAAGAGTCCAGTTAACCGAGTTTCCACATGTGCCCTGTAGAGATTCTGAATATGCAGGGTCTGCACCCAGTAAAATTCATGGAACATTAATGTTCTGCTGATCAGAATTCCATTCTTAACTCAGGAATTGTTTGAGGTGCTTGTAATTTCTTACATTCATCATTGTGAGTACAAGCAATCATTCTGATGATGTGGAACTGGTTAGTAGATATTTTGACTTGAAATGTTGACAAACCTATTGTTGCTGAGATTTGATATAGGGTAAACAGTGATAGAATAGTTAATGAGAAATGCAAATCAAAACCACAATGAGACACCATCTCACACCAGTTAGAATGGCAATCATTAAAAAATCAGGTAAAATCAGGAAACAACGGTGCTGGAGAAGGTTGTGGAGAAATAGGTACACTTTTACACTGCTGGTGGGACTGTTAAACTAGTTCAACCATTGTGGAAACCGTGTAGGCGATTCCTCAAGGATCTAGAACTAGAAATACCATTTGGACCCGTGTCCATTACTGGGGAATGTACCCATAGGATATAAGTCATGTGCTATTAAAGACACGTGTACATGTATGTTTATATTGTGGCACTATTCACCAATAGCAAAGGACTTTGGAATCATCCCAAATACCATCTGACAGGGACTGGATTAAGAAAATGTGGACCACCCTGGAATACTATGCAGCCATAAAAAAGGATGAGTTCGTGTCTTTTGTAGGGACATGGATGCAGATGGAAACCATCATTCTCAACAAACTATTGCAAGAACAGAAAACCAAATACCCATGTTCTCACTCATAGGTGGGAATTGAACAATGAGATCACTTGGACACAGGAAGGGGAACATCACACACCGGGTCCTATTGTGGGGAGGAGGGAGGGGGGAGGGATAGCATTAGGAGATATACCTAGTGTAAATGACGAGTTAATGGGTGCAGCTCACCAACATGGCACACGTATACATATATAACAAACCTGCATGTTGTGCACGTGTACCCTAGAACTTAAAGTATTAAAAAGAAAAAAAAAGAATGGTTAATGCTTAGTGAGGTAAGAACTAGTATTAGTCTCAATATACACATGAAGTAACAAGACTCAGAGTGGAGAAGTAACTTGCACAATGACAATCTTTGTAACTGGTGGTGCTGTGGATTTGAACCCGGGCAATCTGGCTCCAGAATTCCCATCTTTAAACCACTACACTACACTGACTTTTGGTTTGGGTGGCGATTTTTGTGGTGGGTATATATGCAAAGGAATTGGATAAAAAATGAGTTAGCAAAATGTGATAATGATGTGTGTTGTCTATTTTTACATGATGTATATATATATGTGTGTATATGTTTGTATGGGCCAGACGTTCACCTTCTCAAATGGGTAAGATTATATTTCTTATCTTCTGGCTGGAAATCCACTATTAATTATTAAAGATTTTGGGAAGCCTGGTTTGCAAATGTGTGAGAAATTATTGAGGTAGAAGGCAGGGAAGAGGTGAAAGCACCTTGCCATAAGACATGCCTACTTATTGTGCCATGTCATTTTATCATTGCCATGGCAACACTTGGAAGTCACTTACCCTTTCCAAGACAATGACCTGACGACCTGGAAGTTACTGTCCTTTGTCTGAAGATTTTTACGTACTCTGTCCCTTAATTTACATGTAATTAAAAATGAATATAAGTATGACTGCAGAACTGCCCCTGAGCTGCTATTCTGGGCACGCTGTCTACGGGGCAGCCTTGCTCCACAAGAAGCAATACCTCTGTTGCTATAACACTGCTGCTTCAATAAAAGTGCTGTCTAACACCATCAGCTTGCCTTTGAATTCTTTCCTGGGCAAAGTTAAAAACCCTCCCAGGCTAAGCCCCAGTTTTAGAGCTCACTTGTCCAGCATTATTATGATGCATGGCAGTTGTCATTACAGATGACAAGTTTTGTAAATTCATAGAATGATGGTTACCTTCTTTATATCTCTTTGAGTGTGAACTTTAATTGAAGTGGAATATATATATAGAAAAGTGGACAAACCATAAGTGCATAATTTGATCAACTTTTACAAAATGAGGACACTCATGTAACCAGAAGAACCTGTAACCAGCACCTAGATCAAGAAAGAATATTAACGGCCCTTTGGATAACCCCCTTTTCCCAGGTCAACTCTCCAAAGGTCAGTTACCCTGACTGGTATTGCCATCAATTAATTTGCTTACTTTTGAACTTTTATAATTGGATTCATACAGGATGTATTCTTTGTTGTATGCCTCATTCTGGTGGTGAAATTCATTCATGCAATTGTGTTGTGTGTGGCAGTAACTTTTCACTGTAGTTTATCGTGTTGCATTTTGGGATTTAGTGTTCTATATATTTCAATTGATACATAGAGATTCTCCAGATCTCTATATCTAATTATAGTCAAGTTAGTTAATTATTTTGTTAACATCTATGCCCTTACCCTTTTTTTTTGGTGGGGGGTCTGGTTGTTCTATTACTGAGAAAAGTGTAATAACATCTCAATTATAGTTTCTATTACAGTCTACTATGAATATGAATTTGATAGTCTCTTAATATCTTAGAAATGTCTGTTTCACCTTCAGTTTTTTCATTCTTAATCTTTTTTATTGAGGTATAGATTACATACAATAAAGGGCACACATCTTAAGTTTATAGCTTTATTCATTTATTCATATATGCACACACCTGTTTAATCACCACTCAGATCAAAATATAGAACATTTCTAGCCTCCCAGCAGACTTTTCTCGTGCTCCTCCAAGTCAGTAACTACTTCCCCAGAGGTAACCAGGCAACCTGACCTCTAGATTGGTAGGTGAGACTAGTTTGACCTATTTAAAATTTTGTCATACAAATAGAGTCACACATTAGGTACTCTTGTTTGACTCTTCTTTTGCTTAGCATTTGGTCTGTAAGCTTCATCTAAGTTGTTGTATATAGCAGTATTTTCTATCTTTATTGCTTTATAGTATTCCATGGTCTGATACTACAATAATACATCTGTTCCACTGTGGATGGTCACTTGGGTTGTTTACAGTTTTGGGGTATTGTAAATGGTATTTCTGTCTGTCAATATTCTCACTTACATTTTTGGAGGACATAGTGTAATTCTTTTTTTTTTTTTTTTTTTTTTGAGACAGAGTCTCACTCTGTTGCCCAGGCTGGAGTGAAGTGGCCGGATCTCAGCTCACTGCAAGCTCCGCCTCCTGGGTTTACACCATTCTCCTGCCTCAGCCTCCCAAGTAGCTGGGACTACAGGCGCCCGCCACCACGCCCAGCTAGTTTTTTTTTTTTGTTTGTTTGTTTGTTTTGTATTTTTTAGTAGGGACAGGATTTCACCGGGTTAGCCAGGATAGTCTCAATCTCCTGACCTCGTGATCCACCCGCCTGGGCCTCCCTAAGTGCTGGGATTACAGGCACGTGCCACTGCATCTGGCCAACATAGTGTAATTCTTTTGTGTATATGCCTGTAAATAAAATTGCTAGGTCATCAAGTAAATATATCTTTAGCTTTAGTAGATACTGTGGGAGAGTTTCCTGTATGATAATACCATTTTATACTCACCAGCAGTGCCCCGTATCTTCATAAGCATTTGGAATTGTTAGTCCATTACATTTTGCCATTCTGTTGGGTGCATACTTTATTTCATTGTGGTTTTAACTTGGGTTTCTTCAAATTATGACCAATAATCTTAAGCAAGTTTGCATGTGCTTGTCTTTTGTGAGTACCTGTTGTATCTTTTGCCTGTTTAAGAAATTGCTTTGTAAGTCTGTCTTCTTGTTGCTTTCTAGAAGTTCTTTATATATTCTGGATACAGGTCCTTTGTCAGATGTTTATATTGCAGATATCTGCTTCCAATATGTTGCCTTTTTACTCTTTTCATATGTTATTTTGTTTTTGTTTTTCGAGACAAGTTCTTGCTCTATTGTCCAGGCTAGTCTTGCACTCCTGGCCGTAAGCTATCCTCCTGCCTCAGCCTCCTCAGTACCTAGGTTTACAGGTGTGAGCCACCACACCCAGACTTAATGTTTTATTTTGATGAAAGAAGGCTATTTATTTTAATGAAGTTCAGTTAATGTTTCCTTCTATGGTAGTGCTTTTTGTATCCTGTTTAAGAAATGTTTGCTTACCCCCAAATCATAAGATATTATACTATGTTTTCTTCCAGAAGCTTTGCTGTTTTATATTTCATATTAGATATAGGGCCTATCCTAAATTAATTTTTATATAGGATATGATGTTAATTTTTCCAATTGAATATGCAAATTACTTAGAACAGTTTACTGAAAGCAGCATCCTTTTTCCATTGTACTTCAGTAGCACTCCCATAAATCAAGTGATCGTATGTGTGAGTATGGTGCCTTGTTCGATTCTGTTGTTTTATTTGGCTACTCTTGCACCAATACATTCTATCTTAAATACAGTAGCTTTATAATAAACCTTGATGTCTTCCAATGTAAGTTCTTCAATTCTATTCATCAAGATTGTCTCTAGGGCCTCCATTTATGTTGATTTTCATTTCAATATAAATTTAGAATCAGTTTATTAACTTCCACAAAAATACTGACTGGGATTTATTTAGGATTGCATTAAATCTATCCATTATCTTGGAGAGAACTTACATCTTAACTATATAAAAGTTTTCTAATTTAAGAACATGCAGTCTATTTAGTGAGGTTTTCTTTAATTTTCCTTAGCAATATTTCGTAGTTTTCACCATAGAGTGCTTGGACATCTACTTGATTTAGACCTAAGTGTTTGCTGTTTTAGATGCTGTTGAAATGGTATAAAATACTTTAATTTTATTTTCTAATTGTTTAGCCTTTACTTTTGAAGGATTATTTTTCTTTTTTTCTTTTTTTGTGCTGCATAAGAAATTCTAGTTTGACAATATTTTTTCCAACATGTGGAAGATTTCATTCCATTTCATCTGGCTTCCTTTATTTATCCTAGAAGGTCAGCTGTCTTAATTGGTTTTTCTTTTTATTCTTTCAAAGATAATGTGTCTCCCTGCCACATCTCCATTAATATTTTTGATTTGTCATTTGTTTCAACTTATTTACTGTCATGGACCCAGATGTGACTTTTTTCTTCTTTGCATCTATCCTCCTTCAAGCACTTCTAAATTTATGGCTTGATGTTATTTTTGTTTAGAAAAATCTCAGCTGTTATCTCTTTACGTATTACTTCTGACCCATTTCCCTTCTCCCCTGCTGGAACATGTATTGCATATATTTTAGTCCTTTTCATCATGTTCTATATGCCCTTCACATTCTTTTCTTTCTTTCTTCTTCTTCTTTTTTTTTTTTTGAGATGGAGTCTTGCTCTGTTGCCCAGGCTGAAGTGCAGTGGTGTGATGTCAGCTCACTGCAGCCTTTGCCTCCTAGGTTCAAGCAATTCTCCCACCTCAGCCTCCCAAGTGGCTGGCACTACAGGTGCACACCACCATACCCAGCTAATTTTTGTATTTTTAGTAGAGACAGGGTTTCACCATGTTTGCCAGGCTGGTCTTGAACTTCTGACCTCAAGTGATCCACCCGCCTTGGCCTCCCAAAGTGCTGGGATTACAGGTGTGAACCTTTCACCGTATTTTCTGTACTTTCCAACACCTTTCCCCACATTCTTTAGTTTTGACTGTTTTCATTTGTATATCCAAGTACTCTACTTCTCTCATCAGCTGTGTCTACTCTTCCGTTAGAGCTCTCTTTTGAGTTCCTAGTTTCAGTTATTTTATTTTTCTAGAATTTCTATTTATTTCTGTTATAGAATTCCTACTTTTAAAACATATTTTGTTCTCTTAGATGTGTTAATTACAACTATTTTACAGTCTGTGACTGGTAAGTCTTATATCCGGGTAAGCTATAGTTCTGCTTTTATTGTGAATTTTCTGTCTTGATTGTTTCTTGGTATAGTTAGGTAATGTTTAATTATATGCCAGCAATAATATTTCTGTATGAATTCTGCTGAAACTTTGCATAATGTTATATTCCTCCAGGGAGAGTACACCCTGTTCTTGTGCAAGCAGCAGAGGGGCAGATTACTTGTTGATTTGGGGACTAATCCTCCCCTGGCTTTTCCCATTTCTAGATTACCAGCCTCTGGAGTTCTCAAATGAATGCCTCAGGTGTTTCCTAGAGCCCCTACTCTTTGTGGGTCTAAAATTCAGTATCACTTTGATACAGTTCAAAATTCTACTCTGTTCTTAAGCTCCTCTCTGCCTGGCTTCCTAGCGTCTTTTTAGGTACAACTTAGCCAGAAGGTGACTCTAGGAGAAATCACCAAGTTTGGGGATTACTTTTCTATACCTTGCTTTTCCCTGGGATCTGGCTTCCCAAACTGGTTGCCTTGACAACCCTTAACTCCAAGTTCTGTCTTCTCAGTGTGAGACTGCCTCCACTCTGCAGTCTTCCGTACCTCTCAGTAGCCTGTTTCGCCTTTGCTTCTCAGCTTCTTGTCCCATGCCAAAAATTGGCCAGTGCTCCAAGGAGAAAGGAGGTGGGAAGAAATTTGGGTCACCTTAGTGCACATCCCTTTTCTCTGGTGCATACCTTTTCAGATCCTGATTTTGGCAGTTCTCTGATTCCTTTAAACATATGGTCTTTTCTTTCTTCTTCTTTTTTTTTTTTTGTATTTTATCTAACCTTCTAGGGAGCACTCCTGCTAAGATCTACTACAGGTGATTCTGTCACAACCAGAAGCTTTTGCCGTTATTATACTTTAATAAACACATATCAAAGTCTGCAACCAACCCAAAGTAAAAGAAAGCAACACTGAATAAAATAGAACAATATATGGCTACTTTTATGTTTTTTTTCCTCTATCTGTTGGGGTGCATAATAGCTTCTGGAAAATCCTAATATAAAACCACCTATAGTTCAGGTCTTGCTTATGTTAAGAGAGAAAAAAGATTAAAATATTACTAAACTATTTGTTTGGATCAAAACCCCTTGGGATCTGGAAATGCTGATATTATTACAATGAGGTCACCAGTTGCAGGAAGGGATGGCACTGTGGCTGAAGAATTCATCTCCATCTCACATTGTAGTTTTGCCATATGCAAGTGTGCTGTGGTATAGGCACTGATAGAATTTGTAGGCTGAGACTGGCTCCATTGCTTGGAATTTGCATCATCCCTTCCTTCCTTCCTTCCTTCCTTCCTTCCTTCCTTCCTTCCTTTCCTTTCCTTTCTTTCCTTTCTTTCCTTTCTTTCCTTTCTTTCCTTTCTTTATTTTTTGAGACAGAGTCTTGCTCTGTCGCCAAGCTGGAGAGCAGTGGCACAATCTTGGCTCACTGCAATCTCCGCCTCCTGAGTTCAAGCAATTCTCCTGCCTCAGCCTCCCGAATAGCTGGGATTACAGGTGCACGCCACCACGCCCAGCTAATTTTTGTATTTTAGTAGAGACAGGGTTTCACCATGTTGGCCAGGATGGTCTTGATCTCTTGACCTTGTGATCCACCTGCCTCGGCCTCCCAAAGTGCTGGGATTACAGGCCTGAGCCACTGTGCTCGGCCAGCATCATCCTTCTTTCTGCAACAGAATATCTCAGTGGCTCAGGAGGTTCATAGCTGAAAGTCACTTCTGTAGTCATCAGAAAGAAAAGCTCCATTTAAAATTGATGGCATTTTAAAAGCAGTCAACTAAAAGCCAGAAGGGTAGGAGGTGTGTCTGTCTTGTTCTTGAGATGTGGAGGAATCTGAGAGGACTTCCTGGGGGAAGCCGGTCTTGTACTGATGCCAGCGCTCAGCACTCACAGCCACTGCTTCCAGAGTTGAAACAGGGCCTCCTTCTGCTTCATATTTTCCATCGACTTACTTCCTCCTTTGATTCTGTGGTCTGAACATTTGACAGCAAGTGCCACTTTAGCATTCTGTGGTTTATTCCTAGGCAATTCCATCTTCACTGCCAATGAGTGTTGTGGGGTGTCTCCCAAGCTTTCTTTTTCCTTAGATCAAGTATCTTTTTCTCTCCAGAATGAGTACTCACCTGCACATATGTCCCTGTATCGCACCTCCCTCCTCCATGGGAGTCAGCAATTACCAGAAGATGAATGAAGGGCAGGGACAATTGGAGAGAGAATAGAGTTCCAAGCTGTTCAGGCGCCATTGCTTGGAGATTTGAAGGGGTTTCAATAAATTAGTGTTGTTGAGAGAGATTTCTTTATAATCATTTCCTCCCTTTTTCTTGTTGGCTCCATGAATTTTTCCAGAAGGCAATGGCTAAGACTTTATGGAAACCAAATGATCTGTTACATGAGAGAAATAAAAGATAATGGATTCAGAATATGAATTCATCTCCTCTCTATGGTTTAGTAGAAAGGTTTCCTCCTCTTGCCCTTGGGAGCCAAAAGGGGTTTGTTATTTAAGGCTGATGCTATTTTTTTCAAGCCATTTAGCCTCAGAAATAGTTCGTCTAATAGGTTAAGGCTCCAGCAAGGAGACAGCCTGTGTTTCATGGGACAGTGACAAGCTGGGCATGAGGGAGGTAGAATTGTGGGACTTCATTCTTCATGGAAGGACTGCTTATTGTACAGTCTGTTCTCCAAGGTCTAGCCTATTACTGAGTACACAGCAAGTGCTCATGTTATTCCACTGAACTGACTACAGGAACTGGGTTGCATTCTTGCACTTAATGGTTCTGTACTGTTGCTTAAGTACTTCACCTGCCTGAGAGTGAATGTCTCCTGGACCTATTCCCTGCATTGGAGAGCAGATAGAATGATGGCTGCAATACTCAGGAAATTCTCAAACCCAACATCATCTCTACCTCCTGGGTTTCAGCAACCTCTCAAGAAGTCTTGGGGGACATGATGGAGAAGTGGGAGCTGAGAGTTGGGGACTACCCCAAGAGTTAGTCTTGGTGAGTTGAATCCAACTGGAAGAGGTCTCCAGAGTGTGCACACACCTCCGACTTCAGCCCTTGCCTTCACTCTATTCAACATTTTAACTGATTGTTTAGAAGAGGCCATTATCTACTCATTTTGTGTGCTGGCTCATTCTCTGAAGGGCCACATAGTAAATATTTTAGGTTTTGCAAGCTGTATGATCTCTGTTACAACTGCTCTACTCTGCTACTGTAGTTTGGAAGAGCCATTGGTTATATATAAACAAGGGTGGTTGTATTCCAGTATAACTGTATTTTGAAAACTAAAATTTGACTATCTCATTTTTACTGATCATGAAAAGTGGTTCTTCATTGGAGTTTCTCCCCCTATGATTTAAAACTGTTAAAGTCTGCTGTGTCCAGTGATTCACACCGGTAATCTCACCACTTTGGGAGGCTGAGATGGGTGGATCGCTTGAGCCCAAGAGTTTGAGCCAGGCTGGGCAACATAGTGAGATCCTGCCTCTACAAAAAAATACAAACCTTAGTGGGGTGTGGTGGCATATGCCTGTCGTCCTAGTTACTCAGGACACTGAAGTGGGAGGATTGCTTGAGCCCAGGAAGCGGAAGTTGCAGTGTGCAAAGATTGCATCACTGCACTTCAGCCTGGGTGACAGAGCAAGACTCTGTCTCAATCAACCAATTAAAAATAAAAATGGAAAAGTTATTCTTAGCTTTCAGGCTGTACAAAAGAAGGCAATAGTGCAGACTTGGCCTGCAGGGTTGGTCTGCAGACCCCTGGTGTAGACAGTAGGATGAGTTGCAAGATTCCTGTTACAGTTGATGATAGGCTCAAGATCCCCAAGAACTCTAAGCAACTTAAATAATGGAGCAAATCTAATAAAGTGTGATGGGACTCACTCATTCATTTAGAAAATATTCATTGAGCATCTGCTGTGTGACATGCCCTGTTCTTCAGTGCTGGCAACACAGTAGTAAACCATCTTGCCAAGGTCCTGCTCCCAGGATCTTATGTTGCTGTGTACTCTGGAGACAACTAGTCATCGCAGCTCAGGCTGGACCCCTAAGAGAGAAATACATTTTGCCTTTGGAGATAGAGATAAAATTCTGCTCTTAGGTTCAGAACCGAATCTACAAATTCAGGATGAGGGCCGTCTTGTTTGGGGTCTCAGTGAACTCAGTATGAGTCAGGGGTGCATTGCAGCTGAATTAAGGGTAACATGATCTGAAGCGGTGTTAATAGAAATAAAGAGTTTAAAATCAATGATCTTCCATTTTTTTTCTTTGGGCTTATCAGAGCCTACCTTGAATGTTGATCTAGAAATGGCACGTTCCATCTTTCAACAGCTGTTTATTGGGGGCTTACTTTGTGCCAGCTATGAGACTGGGCAACAGTTTATCAGGAATACTGTAGCAACTGGGGCTGGGTTATCATCAAAGGCCTTCCTTTTATTTATGATGTGATGGTACATGTGGGAGATAAAAGTGAATTCATAGGAGTCTGGAGAATTATGTGGGTTACAAAAACACAAATAGTTCCTGAGAGTATCTAAGGCATGCTTCTATGAAATGAAAGAGGTCGATACAAGGGCACAACTGTGTCCTCCCACCATGAATATCTCAGGCCTACCATGGTAACAGAATGTAGAGCCGGGCAGGTCCTGGGTCAACCAATTTTGGCAATTTCTATTTTCGGATAACAACCTTTTAGAAGTAGAGAAGGCCCTAAATTATCAGCTATTGGGATTATTTGTTATTTGAGACTTTCTCATTACCATTGCACAGTGGACAATAATGTTTACAATTGCAACCCTGAGATACTAAATATATCATTAAAGAGTCAATAGTGTTTAATATCATGTTGATATTAAACCAAAATGTTTAATTACCAAGTATTCATTTAGTCGCCAACCAACTCAGGTCACAGATTGCCACTTTCTTTTTGCATGGCTGTAGAAAGGAGTTACTAGTAAGTAAGTAAATAAGCCTTCTCTTGCTCTGAAAGATCTGAAATACAACATTTTCAACCCAGGTATCTTCTGGAAGGACTGGTGAAGTGTGAGTGACTCTGAGCATCAGTCATTTGAAAACCTAATGTATTTCACCAATTTTAAAATATATATATTTTTTCCACCTCAATATTCTTGAAATCATGATGCTTATCATCAGTGGTGTCTTAACCATTCATATCCTTCCTCTCTCCCGTCCCCGTCCGTCTGTCCCTTCCTTCCTTCCTTCCTTCCTTCCTTCCTTCCTTCCTTCCTTCCTTCCTTCCTTCCTTCCTTCCTTCTTTCCTTCCTTCTTTCCTTCCTTCCTTCCTTCCTTCCTTCTTTCCTTCCTTCCTTCCTTCCCTCCTTCTCTCCCTCCTCCCTTCCTCTCTCCCTTCCTTCCTTCCTTCCTTCCTTCTTTCCTTCCTTCTTTCCTTCCTTCCTTC